>NC_133204.1:14210780-14370780 GCF_958299795.1 Porites lutea
TTGGAGGGTTCTGTGGGTTTCAGAAAATGGTGAAAATTTGCTTATAAAAATGGCGTCCGAGGGGGTCGAAAAAAGTGATGCTCGTATCTGTAATACAAGAGCAGTGAAGAACCTATGTTTGGTATATTTGTCCATTACTCCACCAGACCTATCTATGATGTTAGTATGAACTTATTCTGTCGACCCCCTTCCGTTGACATTTTTAACATTTTGCCCGGTTTTCTCTGACAACCACTCTTAAGAGCGTGCAAAGATGGGCGGGTACCGCGAATAAAACTAAGGTTTATTATCCATTCAAAATATTTCGACGTTTCTGATTGGCTGCAATTTCATAACCAACAGGCGCTTACTATATTTGGAAGATGAGAGCAATATACCATCGATTTGATGGCATAAGTCATGGGCGCTTTCCATTCAGCAAAAATTCCTTTGGGGGCGAGTCGGGAGGGGGGAAGAAGGACTTATGTACTTACGCTTCAGCCCGCGAACAATATTAAGATGGACCCACCAACTAAACTTCGCTTTATCATTCAAAGCACATAATCAAAAGTAGGTTGAGTTTGATCGTCCGGGTGAACGTAGTCCTGAATAGGACTGTATTTGTCGACAGTGACTGACGTTTCGACAACGTGTGCGGTAGTCATCTTCAGAATCAAAGTGAGTTGTATCACGTCAGTTGATGGTATTAAACTCTGGTTATTGATCTGATTGGTCAATTACGTCGCAATGAGTTATTGGTCGTCTTTCAGTTAAGCCGTGATGTTATTGGCTATGAAGACTCGTAATCAGTAAATGGTGCGTTTCGATCCGTCTATTGTCACACTTAAACAGTCGTCTATTGATAGTCAAATTGTCAGTTAGCTTTACTTGATCTCGTCAATAAGTCGTTTGTACGGTGCTGGTAACTGTTGGCTACGATTCAGTGGCGTTTGTTCTAAGTTAGTATACCAGCCGTCTAAAGTAAGACGTTGATAGTAGTCTGTAGAATACGTTATACATGTCGCAGAGTCCCAGTCAATTTGATGTTTCGTCTGTAAATGGTGCTCAGCAATGTGATTGTTGACGTTACCATTCCTCGTCGCTCGTTTGTGTTCGGTCAGTCGCGTGCTTATGTTTCTGCCGGTTTCACCAATGTAAGAAGCCGGGCAGGCTACTACTATCCGGACTCTGACGAGACGAGCGCAACTAGTTTGCGATTCACCTGACAGCCTACAAGACGAGACTGATTACCGTAACAACGTTTTTAGTAGAACAATTACAACACGGACTTTGTTAGACGGAACACTCACAGTAACACTGATTCCAACACTCAGACCAACATTGGCTCTGTTACGACAGCGACGATACCGTACATCAGAGGCACCTCTGAAACTATTGCACGTATATTACAACCTTACTATATACGTGTTGCACACAAACCGATAACCAGTTTACGGCGACTGCTTACCAATGTCAAGGACAAAGACAAACCGGAGGACAGACGGAGCGGTATACAAGATCAAATGCTGCGACTGCCCGGCTTCTTACATTGGTGAAACCGGCAGAAACATAAGCACGCGACTGACCGAACACAAACGAGCGACGAGGAATGGTGACGTCTACAATCACATTGCTGAGCACTATTTACAGACGAAACATCAAATTGACTGGGACTCTGCGACATGTATAACGTATTCTACAGACTATTATCAACGTCTTACTTTAGACGGCTGGTACACTAACTTAGAACAAACGCCACTGAATCGCAGCCAACAGTTACCAGCGCCGTACAAACGACTTATTGACGAGATCTAGCAAAACTAACTACGAGAGAACGACTGGAGAACTGACAATTTGACTATCAATAGACGACTGTTTAACTATGACAATAGACGGATCGAAACGCACAAATTACTGATTACGAGTCTTCATAGCCAATAACATCACGGCTTAACTGACAGACGACCAATAACTCATTGCGACGTAATTGACCAATCAGATCAATAACCCGAGTTTAATAGCATCAACTGACGTGATACAACTCACTTTGATTCTGAAGATGACTCCCGCACACGTTGTCGAAACGTCAGTCACTGTCTACAACAACAGTCCTATTCAGGACTACGTTCACCCGGACGATCAAACTCAACCTACTTTTGAAATGACTTTTGGTTCAAACCTTTCTCAAAGTACATAATCTTGCATGCTCATTTAATTTCTTAATTCTTTACTGTGTAGCCCCAAAGCAAGTAGGTTTTTTTGTAGGATAGCCCACCCACTCCCAAAAGAATAGTTGCACCCCTAGTCTCCCCCACACATACAAACAACTGGCTGATCAAAGTGCAATTTCCGGGACATTTTCCTAATCCTATGATAGAAAGCGAAGCTGTGTGTATATTTATGTCATTTTATTGTCTTTTATATTTATCTCTATTATAGAAACGTTCAACTGACGCTAATTCTGACCAAGCAAAATTTGCACCTCTCTATTATTGGAGTTATACTCTTTTCGAGAACAAGTGGTATAACCAAAAGTACTTGAGCTGTGACAGCAATGGTAACATGACACTAGTGCATATGGCCTCTCTAGATTATCCAAATCCGCAAGCGCTGTTCATTCTGAACAAAGAAGTTTAAACCTCACTCGTTCAGTAGTCTAGGACAGAACTGCTCACAGTTGCTCTTTCTGCACCAGAAAAACAGTTGAAAAGCAAAAAATTTAATATTGTATTGATAGTTGATAGTAGCTGCTTTCAGACTCTTGATGAAAAAAAAAATGGTTTCAGCGAGCAAAAAACCACTTTAAAAGACCACTAAACATAGTTAGAAAATTCGCCTAATCACGTTCAATAGCGCGAGCGTGCTTCATATTCCTGTTGAGCACGCTGATGACGTCAATAAACTATTCGCAATTCCTCGAGTTGTTGTGAGCTTAGCAATCCTGAGTCTCTTGAGTGCATCCATAACTAAGCAGTACACGATGAAGCGTTTACCATGTGCTTTATAAGGAAATTTAAGAGTGAAAACATTTGAATTTGTTAACCGATAGTATGGAAAAGTGGTGAGTGTTGTTGTTGTTGTCCTCTCCGCGAGCTGTGCGGGCCATGGCGTTAGATCATTTTTGGCAAAGTTGTTTTCTCTCAATAACAATTTTGCTGTGAATTAATAGTTTTCCGTCACCTAAATATGGATTTTACACAGTTTAACCGCAGTTTAGTCAATAGAAAGAACGCAGGCAATTAACTAAGTTAGCGAAATGCTTCTTACAAATTATTCTGCCTGTTAGGTTTCTTAACTACAAATTAGCAATTGCACCTTAAGTGAGATTAAATAGTTAGCCCAAAGGAAACCCAAAGCGTCTGTAGTTTGGTAGTAAATGTAAAGGTTTATGTATGAATGGGAATGCTAAATAAACGTTTAAGTATATCTTACTTGTTGTGTCTTGTTGTACTTTTGCTCAACTTCCTTCCCAGGGTCCTTGTCCATCCCCCTTTAGTTTTAGGGAGAGAAAGGACCCTGGGAATGAGGTTGACTTTTGGCTCTGTCAGGGTTGTGCCTAAATAATACCGGTCACAAGGACAGCCGAGAGGTACTGGAGACGACTTTCTGATTCGGCTGCCTCTCGGAAATTCTCGGCAAATCCAATATGGCGTCTTAGTCCTGACTTGTTTGTCGACTTGTCCACAAGCTCGTATTGGAGAAGAAGGGGTATAATACAAAGAAAAGTAAGACTTTGCAATATGCTAGTTTGAAATCTCATTCCATAACCAATAGAATAGAATTGTATCGGATGAGATCGTATAGCTTCTGTGCGTAAACTTTGTCCCTCTGACCGGTATTACATAAGAAGGTAATACCGCTCAGAGGGTCACACTAGATAAGTAGGGAAAATGACCTCCATTTAGTCTCTCTCGGAGTTTTATGACATGCCTTAAGGCTTTTCTGTATAGGTTTTTCCAGATCTAAACAACGATGGACTTGAGATATAATTATTGTTTCTGTTCTGTTTTCGTGTCCCTCTGACTGGTTACGTGGGAAGGTAATACCGCTCCGAGGGTCACACTAGAGAAGTAAGGAGAATGACCTCCTTTTAAGTCTCACGTGGATTTTTATGACGTAGTTCAAGGCTCTTCTGTGTAGGTTTCCCCTAGACCTGAACATGATCAGTTAATTAAGCTTATTTGTTTTTGTTCTCTTGTCTTGTCCCTCTGACTGGTATTACGTCGGGAGGTAATACCGCTCAGAGGGTCACATTGGATAAGTAAGGAATATGACGTCCATGTAGTCTCTCTTAGATTTTTATGACAGATTTTATTACATAATGATTTTGACTTGTTTTGCTGTCTTTTTTATTTATTCAGAGGCACTTTTGCCACAGTTGTTTCTTCATCATCCTTCGTAGGGAAGGAATGCCAGTCTAAATTTAAAGAAATAACAATGAGAGTACCATCAGTAAAATGTTTTTAGTCGCTGTTTCATTTTTTTATTTATTTTTGATCTGTCTATTGATTGCTTCATCCATCTTAACATCAAAAAATTATGAAAGAGGAAAAATCCTTTCGTCTCATGTAAGGGAATCCGGATTCCGGAATGCAAGAAATTTTTGCTTGTGGAATCCAGAATCTGGGAAAATTTGCTTGTGGAATCCGGAATCCTGGGTTTTGGAATCCAGAATACAGCTCAAGGAATCCGGAATCCCACAAATTTTTGGATCCGGAATCAAATTTCCATTGACAAAGATTGGAATCCAGTAATTGGAATCTGGCATCCATGGTGTGGAATCCAGAATCCAGAATCGAAGACTGCCTTGGATTCCCTAACATGAGGCAAATCCTTTGTGCAATTTCTGCGGTTATGGCAAGCATGTTGAACAAAAATCTTGGTTTAAAAACGAGGCTAAGTGCGGAACCATTCACATGGAAATGAGCTTCATTTGCATCAGAATGAAAAATCATTTTCATATCAATGATTAATTGTGCACTTGGCCTTGTTATAAAACTGAAATGATTTTTGGAAATTGCAAGTGGCCAATTGAATGTTGGGTTCTTGCTTTCTCCTTACTTTTATTGATTTTACACACCTGCAGCACTCCACTGGAAATTTCTTCTCTTCCTTTTTGGGCTTTGACAATCCCTCCACCCTCAGGAATTCCCAGTACCTCCAGTGGGGAGTGTAGGGGAAGTATGGTCTTGGAGATTTTCTGAAAGTGATATTTTTGTAGGAAGATACTCCAGGAGCGCTAATTGGATCTGCTCCTGGACACTTGTACTTTGGAGTGGAAAATTATAAAAATATGAATGCTGTAGAATATAAACACATGGCCAGTGTTGGATTTACCGAGAATTTCCGAGAGGCAGCCGAATCGGAAAGTAGTCTCCAGTACCTCTCGGCTGTCCTACTGACCGGTATTATTTAGGCACAACCCTCTGTCAGAAACCAGAAGATAGTACACCACAGTCCTACTCAACTGAAATACTAAGTAAAACTAGACTGGGTTAAAGTTAAAACCACCTTTTTGACTTGGTTAGACTGGTGATTTCAGTTCTAGGGTATAAGTAGTTCTGACCGCAAGGGGAACGCAAAGTGGTGGGGCAAGGGTGGTCACCAATCGTTTAAACGTCCCCAGGGTACCCTGCACTCACTTAAGTCAAACTGAAACTCCAGTTACTTGCAGACGAACAAAGACAATGATACAGTTAACTCTCTCTAAGATGGACATCTTTCGGACCTGCCCTAAGTGTACATCCTAAGGTTGATTTCCACTGACACGTTTTTGGCTACGCACGTTAACACACGAAATTTTTAACCAGGTAAATAAAAAAGAGGCAAGATAAAAAGTGCTGAGCTTAAACGAGAAGTTGAGCGACACAGTTAACTGATGATACAGTTAACTCTCTCTGAGATGGACACCAGTTTAGGACCGGCACTAAGTGTACGTCCTTAGGTTGATTTTCACTGAATCACGTTTTTGGCTACGCACGTTAACACATGTAATTTTAACCACGTAAATAAAAGAGAGGCAAGATAAAAAGCGCTGAGCCTAAACGAGAAGTTGAGCGAGGTTCAAATTTTACGCTTGCGAGCGACCTTTCATGCATTTCCTCTCTTTTATTTGCGAACGTAAATTTTTAACACGTACGCACGTAAAAATTACCCCATACTGGAAATCAACCCTTAGAGAGATGCCCCTCTGATAGAGAGTCAAATAAAAAGAGTAAAGAAACGCAAGGACCAACTCTAGGTGTCTGTTTTACAGAGGTATCCGACTTATAAAGGTGCCTGTTAAGAGCCGGAGAATCGACTCTGCTCTATAGATCATCTCATCTCCTTAGTAACCTGTGACGTATCAGTTAATGGAAAACTGAACTGTAGTGATTTGATTGCAGGTGACTGGTCATCTAGAATAAGCTGTAGACGCGCTCTTTGCTTGGCGCTTTTTTAGTCTCATCTTACTACCTATGTACCCACTTATTTCCCTACCTCATCTGTAAACACATAAAAGGCATTTGACCCCTTATTGTGAGCAAAAAGATACTGAATATTATTTTTAGCGATGGCTCAGCATCACTCGATCGGCGATTGCAACGTGTCTGATTTTCCTTTAAATATTAACCAATATTCTTAGCCGGGTCTCATTTTACGGAACGGTGGAAACACATTCGAATAGTTAGGAATGCCTGACTGGCGGATCAATGCACGACGCCTTGTTATAAGTCTTTCTAAATACTGTAGAAAAATGGAATGTTGCTACTTTCTAGATTTGCAAATCTAATCCGATCATGATCAGCTGTGGATGTTTGCGAAAAAATTAATCGACACTGGAGAAATGGTTTTCATTATTAATCCAAAAGACGGAATATCACCACTGATCTCGGTGTCGTTGTGGTCTTTATTTCACCGAATGTAAAGGAATCCGGATTCCGGAATCGTGAAATTTTTGCTTGTGGAATTTAGAATTCTGGGTTTTGGAATCCGGAATAGAGTTCACGGCATCCGGAGCTCTACTAAGAGTAGAATCCAGAATCCAGGTTTCACTGATTGTGATTGTAATCCAGAACGAGGAATCCGGAATCCAAGGTGTGGAATCCAGAATCCAAGACCGTGTTGGATTCGCTGATGAAAATCAAAGCCAATGTTATGCGCTGTGCAACACCAAAGAAATTACCTTAATATGTATGATGGCATTGGGCACTCAAAGAAGAAAACGGGTTGTACCGGAGATACCTACAAAGGCCAAACAAAAAGATTCTGAATCCGGAGCTCTACTAAGAGTAGAACCCAGAATCCAAGTTTCACTGATTGTGATTGTAATCCAGTACGAGGAATGCGGAATCCAAGGTGTGGAATCCAGAATCCAAGACCATGTTGGATTCGCTGATGAAAATCAAAGCCAGTGTTATGCGCTGTGCAACATCAAAGAAATTACCTTAATATGTATGCTGGCATTGTGCACTCAAAGAAGTAAACGGGTTGTACCGGAGATACCTACAAAGGCCACACAAAAAGATTCTGTTGGTTGCTGAGGGCATTTTCATAACACACTGACAGTTGGATAGCTAAAAGACGCTTCTTTACACCATGATTCTTCATGGATGTAAAAAACTAGGACGATACCATGTACGTACACGTCCTTAATAAGTAATGGGTAACAGTAAACAACTCGGTCACGGTCTGACTGACTGGGATTTACCTTTTCAATTCGGCACTGACTCTGATTTTACCTTTTCGCGTGTTGTTTATGTGGAACTTTCTTGAGAACGTTGATGTTTCCATGCTCTGTTTACCCGCCCGTACGTCTGCTGATCGTCTAGCTCCACATTTGCTTGCTAAGAGTTTAGAAGGGCTGAGTTTATCAGTAAGGAGACTGGCTTTCTTAAAATCGAATGCTGATTTTTAAGCTACTAAGAACCGTAACCGTGTATTTGTTTCAACATTACTTTAAGTATTTCGCTCCGAATTGATTCATCGAGGGCTCGCTTCTGCATATAAAGACTTTGAATAAATACTGCAGGGAGCAAAACCAACAAGAAAGACAGAAAAGCGTGATTTGATGCAAAAATTCTCTCTCAGTTCTAAGAAATTAATCACAAGAAATTGTTGCAACGCTTTGTTTGACATGCTTAAGACAGTGAATGTCTTGGGAGTTTTCTTCGCGCAAGGACACACGTTTACAGAGAAAGAGAGAAAATAACAAAGAAAATAACCGTTTTCTGGTAGCTTCTGGTCTTTTCACTTTTTCGAAAACATCATTACGTTTGTCGTTTTGTAGAAAACAGCACAAAAAAATAAAATGTAAAATATTCTTTTAGACGCCATGTTTTCTCTTAAATTTTATTGATTTTGTGCTATCCTAGCACATTGTACATAACTGGCGCTACTAAGTCGAGCGCGAAGCGCCAGAGACAAATGTCTCCTCCCGATTGGCACCTGACTAAATAACTCTCTTATTCAGAGAAAATCTTTACTTTTGTCGTTTTGCAGAGACCAGCACAAAAAAATACTAAAATGTAAAATACTCTTTTAGACGCCTTGTTTGCTCTAAAATTTTATTGTTTTTGTGTTAGCCTAGTAAATTGTACATAACCGGCGTTACTAAGCCGAGCGCGAAGTGCCAGAGACAAATGTCTCCTCCGGATTCGCGCCTGACTAAATGACTCCTTTATTCAGGATATTTTGGTTCCCGCTTAAGAGGCTCAGAGGTTAATTTCACATCTGTGCCTGCATATTACTCCCATAAAAGGTTATAAATGAGACCTTTCTATTTTGGGTGGATTCGCTTTTGTCCATGTGTACCCATACCGTGAGATTGGCAATCAAATTTGCGTTATCATGCTTGAGGTTCACTTGTGGCTGTTGGCGTTCGCGAGCGCTGTCTCTCAAAGGTAAGGCTACAGAACACTGACTTTTACCATAGCAATACTAATAGGACTTCAGATGTTTTGTGTTCGTATACAAATATTTGCCGAAATTACGTTCTCTACTGACCGGCCCCCTCTCCACTCCCAAACCGTAAACCCAGCAAAATTAAAATTAAAGTATGTAATAGAAGGATGTAACAGGAAAAAATTAACGGTATCTCACAAGTCCCTTACTGTACAACCGAAATAGTAACATTACTCAAAGATCAAAATGTTTACTTCCGCGTATTCTCTTAGTATAATATCATCAAGTGACAGCTTATGGGTCCGTCATTAGTCCAAGATGGCTCATTGTCTCCTTCGCGCTCCTATCGTGCATTTTGTAAGTTTTTGTTAGGAAAGATACAAATGCTGCACATTCATACCGACCCCACCATAATAATAAATAGACAACCTTGAGATGAGCAGCCTTGTGATTGGATGAACCATAAAGCGTGTAGAAAAAAACAATTAAATCAGGTTAAGCATAAATGCTATTTATACCGTATTCAAGGAAGTAGGTGGGTTAGTAGAAGGACACACAAAAAGACTGCTTGTTGCTGGGGCGTTTTGGGTAAGTAAAAGACGGTCCTTTTACACCATAGTTAGGACGATAACATGTACGTAAATGTCATTAATATTGGTTCTTACGATCCTGTGCTAAGCGTCAATCATGAACAACTCAGTGATAAGTAGTAGTAAACAACTCTATCACGGTCTGTCTGTGATTTACCTTAACAATTTGGAATGGACTCTGGTTTTTCGTATTTGCATGTTGTTGATGTACAGCTTTTTAAAAAAAAATTTGTTGTTTCCAAGTTTTGTTAACCAGTGTTGGACAAATGTCTAGGTTTTTTCGTGTCTCGTAGCAGAACCTTGAGAGATATTAAGTGATGGTCAACATATACGTATATATCATTGATATTGTTTGAATATACGATCATATGCTAAGGCGTTAATCATGAACAACTCAGTGATAGGAAGCAGTAAACAACTCTATCACGGACTGACTGTGATTTACCTTGACAATTCGGAATTGACTCTGATCTTACCATATTCGCGCGATGTTAAATAATGTATGCCGGCTTTCCTAGCAAGTTTGATCTTTCCAAGCTCTGTTTTCCCTACGGCAGTGCGTGTTCCGCATTAAATGTCTGCTAAGAGTTTTAGAAGAGTAATAAGTTTAGTTAGGAAACTGGCATTTCTTAAAATCTAATGCTGAGTTCTATGCTAACTATAGTGCGAGGAAACGAAACTAAAATTTTCGACTCATCTTTAAGTCAGTTATCTGTAAGGAGTAATTAAAATGCGTAAAGGTGTGATCTGGCCTCACAAAAGGGAAAACAATAGAGAGATTGGCCTATTGTTAGTTTCACCCGCCTACTCCACGATGAAAAGTATTGGCGCGCGTTCATGGTAACCAATGAAAAAAAAACTCCTTTTCAGCATTTTAGAATAACAATAAGCGATATGACAGAGCTAAAAGCTTTCACCGACTGTAAGTAAATGTCCCGAGAACAATGGCCATTTCTCCCGATATGATAAACGCCTAATTTTGCGCGATCTAGCTACTGAAAATCCAACACTAGGAACTTTAAGTTTGGTGTTTAGCAAATAACCTCCGTAAAAAGTAAAAAATTCTGTGTGTTTGAATTCGACTAAAACGAAAAGATATTTCAAATCTTAAATTTTCAATAGCTGTGATAGATTATTTAATAAAAGCGTAATAAATGACTCAAATTATTCTTAAGTAGCGTCAGAATGCTGCTCAATATCATATTTGGATGCTAGGAAATTTTAGTGTATTTTCGTTCTTGCGATCTTAAAAACTAACCCGTTTTCTCACCACCTGTCTAAGTGCAACTTCATTTAAAATTTGGACTTTTACATGTACTGCGTTTTTGTGTATCTCTGATTAAAAAATATCGGTATGGCCTCTGAAAAACGGTATCGAAACACCTTAAGACAGTGAATTATCTTGGGAGTTTTATTTGCACAAGGGCAAAAGGGAAGTCGGTTTTTCAAGTTTTACAGATCGGAGAGAAAGATAGAGAATAATACAGATAACTAACATATTAATAACCTATTGTCGTTTTGCAGAGACCAGCACAAAAAAATAATAAAATGTAAAATACTCTTTTAGACCCCTTGTTTTCTCTAAAATTTTGTTGTTTTTGTTTTAGCCTAGTAAATTGTACATAACCGGCGTTACTAAGCCGAGCGCGAAGTGCCAGAGACAAACGTCTCCTCCGGATCCGTGCCTGACTAAACGACTCCTTTCTTCAGAATATTTTGGCTCCCGCTTAAGAGACTCAGTTGTTAATTTCACATCTGTGCCTGCAGATTACTCCCATAAAAGGTTATAAATTAGACCTTTCTATTCTGGGTAGATTCGCTTTTGTACATTTGTACCCATGCTGTGAGATGCCCCTCCAAGATTGGCAATCAAATTTGCGTTATCATGCTTTAAGGTCACTTATGGCTTTTGGTGTTTGCCGGAACGCTGTCTCTCAGAGATAAGGCCCAGTAACGAATACTGACTTTTACCATAGCAATTTTAATAGGGCTGCGACGGTTTCGTGCCCGTGTAAATATTTGCCGGTATTTAACGCTTTCTATTACTGGACCCCTCCCCATCACTCAGCCGTCAACCCATCACTAAAGATTAATCGTCCATGAATTTCAAAGACCGGATTTGTAAAGGACAACACATAAGAAGAATACCTTTCATTGATTTCGTGATTCTCATGCTTTGATCCTAGTTACTAGCGTAGTTACAATGTTTACCTGATTTTCTATTGGTTTTGTAATGAGATATTTCGGCGTCCCCACGCGGGTATAAAAGGCGCGTTAGCGTCCTTTTGGTCAGGAAAGTCAAGAAGTATTCGCGTCGTGACATCGTTTTTGTGGTTTTGTGTTAACCTTTGGTACAAGCGGGACCGATATGTTAGTGATTTCTTTTGTTTAGTTTCGTTCTTTAGTTTGTGGGCAAAAGTACACAAATGTTACTGTACAAGTGTACAGATTTAAGCTTAATTGATTTATAATTGTTTCCTGAGCGAAAGCGGATTTGAACGCCTGTTAGAGCAACGCCCACACTTTTGCTTTATAGTACAAAGATTAAGATCCGATTTATGGAATTATTGTCTAATTTTAGTTTATGTAGCCTTTAATTAGATTTTACCGTCTTGTTATCGACCTAATCGTTATAGAATCGCTTTATTACCGTTTTCGAGCTTTAGTTTGTTGATTACGCGATATTTGTCTTAGTATCGCTCGTTCGCCAAATTGATAGAGATTTTTTGTATTGCTATTTCAGTTTACGGTCAATCTTTGGTCTATAGATTAAACTGTTTAAAAGAAACAGTTTTCTTGGGAGACGGTAATCATGGATGAAAATTTAAATTGGAAATCTGAAATCTCACATGTCGCCAATAAAGTTTCTAAATGTACAGGAATTATTGCCAGTTTCTATTTATCTACGAAAACCTTGCGAACACTATATTTTTCTCTAGTCTATCCAAATTTTTTTTTTACTGCAACTTAGTTTGGTCCTCCACTTACAGAACTAACCTTATTCGTCTTGAGATTTTACAGAAACGGGTGATCAGAACTATAGCTAAAACCACGTTCGATGCACATACTGATCCAATCTCTCAAAATCTTGGTATCTTAAAATTTCATGATATATACTTAATACAACTAGGCTTATTCATGTACTCCTATCAAACCATACTCTACCTTTAAAATTTCATTGCAAATTTACTTTACAAAGTCAAATTCATTCGTATAATACAAGAAACTCGTGTAAATTTCGTCTGCCTTTCTGTCGTACTCGAACCAAACAATTTTCCGTTTTTTAAGGACCTAAATTTTACAACACCTTAAACACCAACATCATCAACGCTTCCTCACCTTTTAATATTCAACATTATTTGTAAACTTCCGTAATATTGATTAGTTTTATTTTCCACCTGATATTATTTTGTATCCGTCGCCGTAATGTTTATGCCATCTTCGAAAAATTGTAATTGAGGAGGCCTAACTAACATAAGCTCTATAGTTTCCTTTAGGCCTCCTCGCCATTTTTTCCTACATTTTTTTTGGCATTTCTTTGTAATTGTTGTAATCGTGTGGCAAATAAATAAATACAAATACAAATATAGATTTTGGTCTTTGGAATTTGGAATTAAATCACCGTTAACCGTCACCTTTGATTTTCTGTGGGTTTCGTGCTTTGCCGACCCGTTTAATAGTCCCTAACCTTACCTACTGCGACACACCCCTCGAAGTTTCGTTTCTCGTTTGTTTGTTTGGGTCGTCGCCAGCCACAGCATTCAAAGCACTTCCAATCCGTTTTTGGATTAACGTAAATGAAAAAGAATCCGTCTTTATCTTTAGGAATCAGGATTTTGATTTTCCTAAAGAAACGCTGTGAAATTCAGTAGTAACAAAACAGGATCATTTCTGCTATGATAGTTCTTTTTTTTATTTTTGTTGGAAATATATCTTTAAGTTTGTTCGTGTCTCGTGGCAGAGCCCCGTGAAAGATAGTTAGCCAAACTATATCCAGATGTTCAACGTCGACAAGATGAATATCTATATCTTATTCAAAGATGCGTATAGCAATGCGTTTAATTTCCACAACTCAACAGCACGATATGGAAAGCACTCTATTAGGTACCTGGGCCCCTACCTTTGGTCCAAAGTATATCCTCAAATGATCGACAGCGACCCTCGCTGGAGAATTTTATATGGAACACTTGACTTCTGTTATTGAGGGCACGTGCATCAATTGTAACTTATGTATTACTTAAGCACGTTTGCAATGAAATTTTATCACTTTTTAACTAAATAATTATACATTCTTGAATATTCTGAATATCCGTTTTTCTTGGAACTAAGCGATATTAATTAAATTTGTAAATAGTGCAGATTTTAGATTCTTATTATAGAACCTTTCCTGTCTTCAAAATGATTGTAAATTTTAAAATAGATTTTTAACACTCGTAGCATTTCTATTTAATTTTTTTGTTTTTCATTGGGAATAATCTTTGATTGTCCACAATTAGCTAAACACTCTGATACTTAAATAAAGTTCATTCATGCAATAGCAGATAAAAATTAAAGTATGTAATAGGTTGTAATAGGAGAAAATTGACTGTATCTCACAATACGTCCCTTTACTGTACAGTCGGAATGGCAACATGGACTAAAAGATCTGAGAATGTTCACTTCCGAGTATTGCTGGTTTGCACGTGACGTCACGGTGGCCATGTTGGTGGTCAAGAGGCAAAAGCATTTCTCTCCTCTGGGAACTAAGCTCTACTTCGAGAAAAATTCGATTGTATTGACACCAACATGGCCGCCTTGTAACGTGGTTGCAAACCAAGAATTCTCTATATATGATATCGTCAACTTATTTATTACATATATAGAGAGAGTAAGTAGAAGACGTTTATTTAACATCATGGTTCTCCACTGATGTCAAAACCTAGGACGATAGCATTTACACACGCCATTTTAAAATATTGGTTCCTAGAACTACCACTACCACAAAACATCGCGAAATAAACCAGTGATAGGTAACAACAGTATAAGCAACTCTATCTCCCTCTTAAAGTCTAACGCTGGTTTCTAAGTTATTAAGAAGAGTCTCTGAATGAGGATATTTTTGTTATTGAGACGACCCACTCTGAGTATTTCAATCCGAGTTATTTTTATTCCATGTCGCAATATCATTAGATAGTTTAACCAATCCTTTTTTTATGTATTTACTGTACTCCTTTTTTATTATAATCATATTTTGTGTAATTATCTTTGAAAAGCCTTTTTCAAGGAAAGATAATAAAGGATATATATATGTACGTATGTATCACGCTTCGTGCTTACCTTGAGGGCTCATTTCAAACAATTCTTGCTCCCTAATTTAATTAATACCTAGAAATTGTTAGCTAAATAAATATATATTTAGTTAAGTACGACACTGAATTGTCTAGGGTGATTATTCGCAGACTAAACGTAAAATGCACTTGCAGACGCGTTTCATTTTGTCTCTGTGATTGTTTTTGCCGATAAACGGCTTAGTATTAGGCCATATCTAGCCAAGCGCGAAGCGGCAGAGACAAAATAATGTCTCTTTCTTCACACTAGATTACAGTCAAACCAGGTGAAGCGTTCCCGTCGCTAACGAACTAATAAATTCATTAACGGAAAAATGATTTCGTTTGTTGATTCAATGTGCGGTGATTGGTGGATTTCGATCCCCGGCCTTTGTCAGTTTCTTTGCGTGTTTGCGGTCTGTCTCTTTTGGCTGTTATTTTGATTAAAGGCAATTAAAAACGCAATCGTAAACGGCAGGAAAAGGTAAGCAAATACGATTGAACTCAACAGACAAGAATAAAAAACAGGTAGATTTTGTTCATAAACCAAATCAACATTTAATTATTGACTCGAGGTCCAGTTTGACTGTTGGATTATTCATTTTATGAATGGATTATTGAATCAACAAACGAAATCATTTTTTCATGAATGAATTCATTAGTTTGCTATCGACGGGAACGCTTGACCTGGTTTGACTGTAAGTAACACCTTTATTATGTGAGCTAATTTTGTTTCCGTTTTAATGTTGGCTGCTTTATTGCACATTTGAGCCTGCAGATTATTCCTTTAAAAGGACCGTTTCTTCTCTAGTGTTTGAGGTGGATATGTTCTTATAATTGTAATTCAGCATTTTAAACGGACCCTCTTCGACTATCTCTTTATAAAATTGAAACTACAAAAAACTATTGTTAGATATAAAACGCTTTGTTCCCAAAGACAAATAAACTGTTTTATTTTCCAAGTGGCCAATGTCTATTAAGTCGTGCCTTGCTATGCTTCAAGGCCACTTATGGCTAAAGTTGGCGTTTGCAAACTTAACGTTGTTAATTTCATAAACACGACGGATTCTGATTTTTCCAAAGAGGCAATCCTAATAGGATGGTAAGGCTTTTGTGCCCTGATCCAAATATTTTACAGGAAGGCTATTTTCTAAATTGATCTCTTACCCCAACCCAGACCCTGAGAGGGTTTCGAATCCGAGTTTCCCAATTCAGATTTAGTCCATTGAATCGACGCCGAGTGGATTCAAAGGATTTTGAAGACGGTTTTTGCATTCACTTAAGTAAAATAAGAGAATTATTTTCTAGGTTTAAGTTTGCGGATTGTGATTCTCTCAAAGAGACACTGGCTGAGATTTGATCCACTAGTGAATGCACTCTGATCTGCGAATAGATTCTTTAGATTCAAAAGGCATTAATAATAATAATTATTACAAAAGTAAATTATAATTATTATAAAAAAAAATCTCCAAGAATCCTTTGAGGCAATTTTTAAGAGCCTTAATTATAACTTTGACAATTATGTACGTAGAAGACAGTCAGACCACAACAAGATAACATTTGCCATAAAATAGCTTCCCATGTCACATTTAAGGTAATGACGTCATCAGTCACATGACTATTTCCGAATTAGGTTTTTTTATTGCTGTGACAATATTTCATTAACGAGTTAAAACAAATAGCATATTTAAGGTTTTAGCAGTGTTTGGGGCATTTAAAAATAACCAGTTGACGTCCGGCATTTAAAATTTAAGAGGGTAATGAACATGAGCGAACTATAGTCGGGAGACTAGACAGAGGGCTGTAGAGAGTGAACCTTTTATCACTCGACCGAGAAAACTTGCGGGAAAGTAATGTTCTAAATTTTTTCATGACCAAAATAGGGACTTGACGTCATCAGTTCTAGTAACCTTTTTTTTTTTTTTCTTTTTTCAAATCTCTCTTTTTTACCTGTGTGGAGCATATAGCTAGTAACATAAAAAGCAAAGTTTAAAGGAGTATAAAAAATGCGGTATGTGTCATAGCGTATCTACCAGTATTTTTAGGAATAGTGGACACTGTTATCATTGCTCAGCTCAATCGTCGATTTTCACAAGTGATAATTTAATTCGAGAGGTAACTACTTTGAGATGGGACGTCTGAATCAACTAAATTCGACAGTTTCAAATCAAATACGACTTTGTCGAATCTGCGACTGAAACAGTCGGAAATTCGACTTAGGTTTAAAATTTGATTCAGAAGTCGCATTTCACATGTGGCGAATATAATGCATCAATTATAGAAACCCTTATCCATATTGGATAAAAATTTTTTTCTAGAGACTGGGAATATTTACAACAAAAATTAACGGAGTTAAATTCGGCACCATCAGATCCGACGTCTGAATCAACTGCCGTATTTAATTACTTTCATCGACTAAAATAGGTGTTCGCCACTCATAAGAAATTCCATGTTTGAAAGGGGCCTAACATGACATAAGTTTCAGCTCAGTGGTTTGCAGGCTGTTATTAAGTTGTTGTTTTCTTTTCAGTAAGAGCGATTCGTATCTTTCTCTTTTAAATCCATTTTATTAATCGGCTTGTGCCGCGACTTAAGAATGAGCTTTAATAGTTGATTTTACTTTCTCTTTGACATGATTTGTATGTCACTGGACATGATTTGCATATGAAAAAGAGGGATCAATTTTCATCTATCCATTTCAATAAAAGCAAATGAAATTACTTCCCACTATAGCGGGCAACCTCGAACCGTGACTTTCTCGTATGAAAAATATGCGGCACTTAAGAAAAACAAAAAAGCTAACCCTTTTTGATCAAATTATTTTAAGGTTTAAAGTCGAAGCTTTATATAGTCTAAAATAATTATAACTGGAGTTTTGAAAACCGGGTTAGCAAAAAAAATCAACTCATTCTACTACTTGGCAATTTAAAACGATAAAACTTCATTCAAAGGCCGCTCAAGAAATGAAAACAGGGGGAGATGGGGGGTGGTCTAACTTCTTAAGTGTTCAGTATAGCACAAAATAGCTTAAAGGGGCTATGTCACCCCACACGCATGCGCGAGCCAATGAAAACAAACTTGAAAAAGTCGGCCCGACTTTTTCAAGTTCTGTCGGAGATTTTGGAAGGCTGTTTTTATCTGTCTAAATCTCAGCCATCGTTCGATAGTTTAGCGAAGTTTTGTATTAAGAATCGTTCTATGGTGATTACAGAATAATTTTTTGGCGTTATTTTGAAATTGTTTGCCTATGGCATGTTTTTACCTGGATTTACTGTGTCCTCTTATCAGCGGCCGTTGTAACGGCAGAGTTAATGACGGCTACTCCACAATGAGTGATGGAATCTTTGATGGAATCTTCCCTATAGATCACAGAACAAATCTATTGAGTTATTTTAGAGGCTGCTGGCTCTTGGATTTTTCTTGTGCTCAAAGTATGTGGACTTATAATGAAGCGGCTATCGAGTTGGCGGCGGCCGTTTTTTGTAAACGATTACAAGAGCATGAGGCCATGAGTTTCGTGACGAAACTAAACTCCTGGCGAAGGAAACATCATAAAATTCGGCTAGATCCCTTCTTGTATTTATCTGGATTCACAGCAAAGATAAACACGACCGTATGCTCGTCCAGATTGTTCTCAACGGACTTGGAGAGGCATCTTAGTACGAGTTAGATCCTGTAAATGCCATGTTTTTGAACTGTTTGTGTTCGAGCATATTTTTGGAAAATAGCAGAGCTTACTTTCCCTTTTTATTAACGGACTGCTTATAGTGGATTTGTATCCCAATGATGCTTGGTTCTGTTTTTCTCGACGTCGCAGTGATTCGGCACGATCGAACAATTTTGCGCGATAATGTATGTTTCCCTAAGATCAAAACAAAGACTTGATGTCTCTTGTTCTATCAGCATCTAAATTATAAAATCACTAGCGACAGACAAGTGTAATTGTTAATGATTTGAAACAGTCTTGGTCTTTATCTTCGGTCTAGTGTCTTTTGTAGCTCGTTTGTAAAATACAACTTCGATTTATTTTGTTGAATAAGACTATGTTGTTGTTGAATTTTTGTTTGCGCTCTATTTTATAAATGGCATGCGTTTTTACTTCAAAACTACAAGTAAAATTGTCGTCACAATTTTATTCTTGATCTAGCATAACCAGAGAAGAAACGTTCCGTAAATTCTATCGAAATATCCCTTATCTAAACCCATTTCGCTTGTTAACCTCTCTAAATTCGGAGCCTTGGACGTGACAGAGAAGATGGAGAAAGTCACGCGTTAAAAACAATAGAATTTTGACAGTTGAAAGTAATTTGCATAACCTCAGAGCGCATGCTCTCCAGCTGACATAGCCCCTTTAAGGACACACTTCCTGGCTATAAGTTTAATAGTTTGAATGTTGATTGGATTCACTCCATTCAATTCGATTGTCACGTGACCTCTTAAGGCTATTTTTAACACAAAAAACTTTTTGGCAATATGGCACCACTTTTAATTACTTTCTGGAAGCTGCAATTATCGTCATAGTTATGAGACTAGTGGGTACATCATTTCTGTGTCCGGGCCTTTTAAGTTAATCTTTTAGACAGGGAAGAAATTCGAAAATCGTTTGATAAGGGGACTGGGTACTAGTGCAAAATTCCGTTTATTTACACTTGCCATAAATTATTTAACAAAGCCCGGGCACAGGTGTCTAGTCGTTCATCTAGGGACATGTTCGATTGCAATTTCTTTGATTGACTGCTGCTATAAAATGGTGCCATTTCTAATTTAAGTTTTCTTCGCGCAAAATGGCCTTTTAAGGTCACGTGACCTAATTTACATATCCTTTTACTCGGAATCGCATAAACTTTTGAGAGTCATTATTTGACTTAAGTTTTGTCGCTATAGGCCTTAATCCTCAAAAAATAGACCACCCCTCGACTTTTTGAGAGAAATTGAAAAATCACCAATGCCTCAATTTCCCTGAACGATTAAAAGCCTTTATCTAACTCCGGGAAGTGAGTTAGTAGTTACTAGAAGCATTTCAACGAGTCCAAATTTACGCAAATTTTATTAGAACACTTATTTTTTTGTTTTAATTAGTGATCTGACTCCGTGAAGTTTTAAACTGGTGTTATTTCAGTCTAGAAATTTTAAAGTTGAGTGAACTGCAGCGAAAACGTGCCTGGTTAACTTACATAACAACTTGAATAGTTAGCAAAACACCACTTTTTTTGCGGTCTGATAAACGACAGGGTTTCGCATGGAATGATTTCAAGAGAGAATGATTCTCTCTTGATGAATTTTTATTTATTTTAGATTAGTGTGCCCAATTAGTAGTAAGTATTATTATTATCATAAATTATTATTATTATTATTATTATTATTATTATTATTATTATTATCATTATCATTATCATTATCATTATTATTATTATTATTATCATTATTATCATTATCATTATTATTATTATTATCATTATTACTATGAATTTTAGATTAGTCTCCGGCGTCCCCAATTAGCTGTCTTATATTTTGTACAGCTAAATCAATACATTTTACTCTTAAATAAAGTTCTTATGCTATGTTATAAGGTTGGTGTTTCAAACTCAGGCAAATGGCGCAATATCTTTCTACCTGCATGCCTTGAGAGATCGTCGTCTGTGTAGAGTATAGAGACTTGAATGGAATACTACAGCAACGCCAGCCCGCGACAAAGCGTGACATAGTATATCAATTCCGCTTTTAAAGGCCCATTGCCAACCTTGATGCATTGCGCGCCGCGAACACAAATCCCGCGAATTTCGTGTTACTGACAGTTGTGAACGGGTTTTCTAAAGATTTGGTATCCGTTCGAACGGTTCAGGCTATCCGCTGGAAAAAAATTGTCATCCATTTGAACGGCACTGGTTATCCCTTCGAAACAGGAATTTCATCCCTCCGAACGACTATCCATTCGAGAAAAATTGTCATCCGTTCGCGTTCGAACTGCTCAGGCTGTCCGGTGGAAAAAAATTGTCATCCGTTCGAACGGCTCGAGCTATCCGTTCAAAACAATTGTCATCCGCGCTACTGTTCCAAACCACTTTCACCCGAGCTGTTAATTGCGACAAACGTGTCAAAAAATGTAAGCTTATATAAATAATTCTTATAATGAATTTTCACTGAACATTTTCTGCTGAATACTACCTTCTTTGCTTTCATAACATTCAATTATCTTTACAAGTTTTATTCAAGACTAAGGTATATCATTCAACAAATTTACCAGGGGCACCCAACGAATGTTTTCTTTAAAATTTCGGAGAAGCAAATATTGCCTAGAATTTTCTACGACTTGAGGACGGCTAAAAATTTCTAGATGACCGTTCCACTCATTAATTTTACAATTTTCGAAGCTTATCTAATAAATTCCCTACGATTTACTGAAGTTTAATTTTCGCATTTTACTTCCCAAGTTAGGCTATTTTTCATAGAAAAAAGGAAACCTAAAATTTGGATTCAAAAATGTGATAGAGGGAGGAATTAGAAAAGCTCTCACTTTCAGCAATATGTCAAATTTCATCTAGAATTTTGGGGAAAATAATACTTAAGTCCTTGTAATTTCGAAAAGATTCAAGTTCCCCTAGGATGACCTAACGATACAAATTTTACAGCGCCGCTCAGAATGTTTTTTCTAGAGATCTAAAAGTACTCTGGATAGGCTAAAAAGTGTTTTCAATGTATTAACGAGGAAACGAGCGTTGGGTGCTCCTGATTTACCGCCCGATGGAGATCTTGAGAGACGCTTGCCATGCAGTGCCAGGTTGGTATCAAACGATTGAAGGAAAGAAACAGCTTAGTTCGTTCCACGTGGACAGTTCATCTATATTCATGGTGTCGCCATGAATAAAAGAAATATCCCACATCAAGGCAACCTGTAATCGACAGTCTCTTTTACAAGTGTCAACGGACGGAAGGAAATGGAGGAGCTGATGCAGGAAAATGCATTTCCGAGGGTCTAATTTTAAAAATATTCTAGGGGGCGTTAGACACGTGGCCTTTGGCCATATTTTAGGATGCTACAGCTGAAATCTTTCATGTTACGCCTGCTTCAAAACTTAATGGCATAACTTGGCAAGCTATGTTGTCGTTTTACATATTATAGAGCGCTTTCACATGACGTCACGGTGGCCATATTGGCGTTCCAAAACAATGATCATGAAACGGCGGCCATATTGGTGTACCAAGAAAATCCTCTCGAAGTTTAACTTTTTTCTCATGTAAATGCTTTCTTTTGTTCCAATTTATTAGCACAGATGCAGGCCACTTGAGTGAAAGTGCTCTATAGTGACAAACCTAACAGTTAATGAAAGCTAACCATTTTGTGTCAGTGCTTAGCCCTAATCACTATTGTCAGTGTTTAACACTAATCACTATAGATGTCATAACCTAAGAGCACAGAAATAAAGAGATTATGTATCAAACGTTAGAAGACTTATTTCAAAAATAATTAATAAACGTGATTTCTAAAATGAGGTGGGGGCAGATGTAGTGAGAACTATTGCTAGTTATGTTTTAATCTTTTAAAAAGTATGTACTCGCTCATTTGGCACAGTCTTTCATCGTGACAGATGTTAAGTTCGGGGTGTGAAAAGGGCCTAAGAGCGGTCATTAAATTAAATCAGTACATTGCAGGAAATACGTTCCCTAATCTCCCTGCCACCCCCTCTAACCCAAAACGCTCAGGACTAGAATTCTGAAGCATCCCTATTGAGATTGGATCTACTTAAAGCCATCCCAGAAATTATCGTGCCAAAAGTTTGAAGTGGAGGAATACATTTTAACACTCACTGATTAAGGACTTTTTTTTTTCAAAGAAAAACCTCGACTAAGTGAAGGAGAGGCGGCCGCGGAACATCCTTATCCTTGCTGTTTCCTGGAAACGGATCTCCGAGTTCTTCTCTAAATTCGGGTGCACATCTGCATTTCCACTCAGTTTTATCGAAAACAGTTTATTCGATGGGGAACTGTCGTAGCAGGCAGAATAGAGTAGAAGCGATCTCGGACAGCGCTATGCGTTCTGACCGTGGCCACCCAACAGAAAACGATCGCGCCCTCAAGATAAACCCTGTGTCCATAAGGCTACGCCTACCCGGGTCCATTCTTCCTCACGAAGTTCAACCTGACACAAATTACCACAAGATTAAATTACGACAGTTTGCTTCAGCTGAAAACAATGCGGATTATAACGGAGCCTTCAGGGATACAACAGGTAGGTGTTCTTTGTGCTTTAATTTCCTATAATTTTTATAAGCCCCCGCTCTAGCTTGTATTGAAATAAATTCGATTTTTTTACGACAGTCCCCCTGTTTATAAGCCCTACTGAAACCCCTTACGAAGTTATATCACTATAGGGCTTATAAGCGGAAGTTAATGCGGTATTCTATTCATTTTATTATTATACATTGTACTGACTATCTGTCTTCTCATTGACTAAGAGCCTATAGCTATCAGTTTGGAAATCGGCAGCCCTGGGCCCCATCGACCATACGAAGTTGAATCACACAAGAATTATCGCATGTGGAGTATTTTTAGCAGGCAGAGTGATGGTTTGGTGCAGCTTGATCCAGCTGGCCACAATGTGCATTGTAACGGAGCCTTCAAAGATGAAACAGGTAGGTGTTCTTTGTGCTCTAATTTCTTTTTCTGGTTTTTTTTGTTTGTTTGTTTGTTTGATTTTTTTTTTTTTTGCGTT
Source organism: Porites lutea (assembly GCF_958299795.1). Classification (NCBI taxonomy): domain Eukaryota; kingdom Metazoa; phylum Cnidaria; class Anthozoa; order Scleractinia; family Poritidae; genus Porites; species Porites lutea. The sequence goes on from NC_133204.1 coordinate 14,234,249, forward strand.
TTGGTAGTTTATCATGTACAATTCTTTACATACCTTGAAAGTTTGCTTATAAGCCCTCCAATTACAAGCCCCTTCCCCGGCGATAGGCCCATCTTCCTTTAAAAAAAAAAAAAAAAAAAATCCGGGTATAAGCCCCCGCTCTAGGTTGTATTGAAATAAATTCGATTTTTTACGACAGTCCCCCTGTTTATAAGCCCTCCTGAAACCCCTTAGAAAGTTATATCACTCTAGGGCTTATAAGCGGAAGTTAATGCGGTATTCTATTCATTTTATTATTATACATTGTACTGACTATCTCTCTCCTCATTGATTAAGAGCCTATAGCTATTTTGGAAATCAGCGCAACCAGCAGATTAGTTACTTATCTGCTAGCAGATAACTGACTAATCTAGCCTGTATGTTGCGCGCGTAATACATGATTTCCAATAACAATATCAATTTAAGTAGCTTACGGCGTTTTGTTTGTCGCTGTTTTCTTCGAAACAATGTATAATAAAACAACTATTAGATTCGGTTTTTGTGATATCCTAAATAATCAAGATCTCGGTAAAATACGTTGTGTCCTTCGAAAGACAACGGTAGGTATAGATTAAGGTACATTACTGCGCAGCAAAACACAGAGAGAAATTAAACTGTGTTTGCCCATTATGATGGGACATTAGAGGATTGTATTTGTGTCAAAGATTTTAGTGCCCATGCTTGCGCGATGATAAACGTAAGCGAGGTTGTATTCACGTTTGCTAACGTCTTTCCTTTTTTCCCTGTGACAGTTTTATGTTTTGGGGGGTCTATTTAACAATTATTCCACGAGGGCGCGTTGATATGAGATGATAGATAGCCAACGAGGCGCGTAGCGCCGAGTTGGCTATTATCATCTCATATCCAACAAGCGCGAGTGGAATAATTGTTTTATTAAAAACGCCCACAAAATCTCGTTGAATCTCCCCAACTAGAACAAAGCGGAGAAGACAGGGGACTTCCGCTATTCACATGTCACACGTCTATCAAAACTGTCAACGCGCGAACGGACTCGCCTGGACTGCATGAATGAAAAATCAAAACATTGTAGCGATGAACATTAGTTTTTTAAAAACTCATCGGGATTCTAGGATTTTACACGACCTGGCAGATAATGTGAAGGAAAAGAATTTTTAAGTGACAGCCGTCGAAATTACTGTGAATTTGGATTTTTGGAGCAGTTATGAAAGTAAGAACAACGGAGAAAAACTATTACCTCGGTGAAGTTGTTTGAAGCCACAAGCTGGTTTTGCTGAACGAGGAAAGAAGCTATACTGCCGCCTCGATTGTTGTAGTGAATGGCTGCACAGCCTGTATTTGTAGCTGGTTACTTGCAATTTATATTCTTGACGTCGGAGTTATCTATCGGCGAGTGACTCAATCGGCGAATGGCTTCGCGATCATGAAGAAACACTCCCGCAATTGTCTTCTTTCGCAGCTGGTCAGTGACCCGTAAAAAATCCTATGACTTTCATGGTGGAATTCGATTTCAATCGAGTTTTACAATCAGATCGGAACTTGAAGATAAAAACTTTCTCAAAATAGACATTATCTGTTTAGATGACAGTTTAAAGTATCGGATTATGGCGATTAAAACAAATGAAAACTTCATCCCGTTCTCCAACAGCGTGACTTTCAGAAAGCCTCGAGGGACGGACTTGGTAACCGCTACTGAATTGATACCAGGCTTCTGTCGTTCAAAGTCAAATGTCCCGACCCCGGTGTCGCTTCGCACGATCAAAAGCCGGACAGGGGGAATAGTCTCAGGCATCACATCTCCTCCCCTTGCCCGCACTCCCCCCCCACCCCCCCCCCCCCCCACACGGGATTTACATTGATAGGTGCATTAGCTACATGTTGGCTAGAGTGATCCTTCTCATTAAAAAAAAAAAACTCTATTCCCTCCCTTTTTGTTAAATCCACTAAATTCAGATTAATCTCTTTTTAATTAGCTGTGATAACTACAAGTGAAATCAATGAGGACTCTGTCAGTATACTCGTCAAGGACAAAAATAAACAACAGTACGTCTTGACGGCCCAGGCCGACTCAAACGACAATATCGAAATAGAGGCTGTGGTAAGGTTATTTGTGATTAATTAAACGCTTTCATTGGGTAGAGGGTTGGGTACTACTAATTTCCTGCATGTGACGTCTCCATGGAAGCACTTTCGACTTTCACGTTTTCCACAATGCATTTTTTCCCTACAAGATTTTGCTAAAGCATTGTTTTCAATTTCTGTTTGAGAAACTTAAAACCCCAATTGGGGAACACAAATTACCTTATGAGGGAAGTGAACGTTGCAGATTGGAAATGACTGCTGGTCTGATGTTGTGTTTTGCTGATTTGCTGATTTCCGTTTTAAATAGGGCAGGAATGACCACAGTGTTATACCGAGAATTTTGAATAATTTTCTCTCAAAACGAAGTTCATTCAGCACTAATTTCAAAAAAACAGATTACAGGTCCGGCGGAAGTAACCGACCAATAAACGAAAGGACTGGACCTAATTCATGATACCCGCTGTCGTTTCAGATGGAATAAGATATTTAAAAAGCGCGTGCAAAGATGGAATAGGATCGATGGGATAAAAGCATTGGCATGTGATATTCCAGTGACAAACAAAAGAATAAAATTTGCCGATGCGAGTAATCGCGGTCTAATTTGTTTATTCTCTGAAAACGATACGACAATTTTAGTTTTTCAAAATGCACAGTTTGAGTTTTGACAAGTTTTACGTCATTATTGCTTGCAATTTTTAGGCTCTGATTGGTCAAAATTTGACAGGTGAGTTCATGCAGAAAATTTATACAGCGTCTTGAAACTTGTTTACTTTGACAGCTGAAGCTGACAGAGTTTTTTGTCAACTTGTGATGTTTTTTACTGTCTTTTACCTCCTGCAAATAGAAAGAAAAACGTTCCGAAGAGTATTTAGTTACAATTTGGGTTGTAGAAAGAAAGCTTGGAACGATTTTCTTGACTCGAGTTCATTGGCTTTGAAAACAGTAAACACCAGGAAGCCGACTAACAGCTATAAGCTTAAGCTTAAAGACTCAGGATTTTTAGAGACGCTTTAAAATTGAAAATTGTTGTCTCTGTAAATGTTTCACCGAATTACATTTCTTTCATTGATTGTTAGTAGTCTCTTGTAATTTTAATCGCTTTGCCGTTTGTTTTCAGTCGTTCATAAACATCGCTTGCAGGAGTACTCAAAATGCCGCGCGTATCAAACGCTTTTTAAGATTACACATCGTTATAAAACCATTAAATAATAAAAAAAATAACACAATATGTTGAAGCGTAACTCTTTTAATGTTCACTGAAAATTTGGTGCTTGTCAAAAGTGAGAACCGGCTGGCCGTACAGGTGATTTTGGAAATTTTTTGAACGGTTTTGCTTAAAGCCCACGCGTGCTTCGTACGGTTCTGAATAGTGAATGAGTGCAATTCGTCTTTAAAAATTGTGAAATACTTCATTTTGTCTGAGGTCTGTATGACAAAAACAGCGCCTCAGTCATATTACTGTTTCACCTCAGATGTGATGTATAAAAAGTATGAAATGTTGGTTTACACGCACCCAGACTGTTGGCAAGATTTTGTTAAACTTGACGAACGCAAAAATTCAGCCTGATTTGTTTTCCAAGAATTCGCTTTCTAGGCCTAATCTACTGTGATCAAGAGCCATTATGGCTCTTAAATGTGATCGAAGATGATTGCTATTTTTTGGGTGTATATACACGGCTATCAATTCGATGTAAGATTTTTTTTTTTCACTCTAAAATCACTTAGCCTTAGCTTTCCCTAAAAAGTCACATATGTGCCGTTAAGTTAACTGATTCGTGGATTACAAGTTTATTGTTCGATTATAATCTAGGGGTTCCTTCCGGCAAGTGCCAACGAGGCAAATTCGATAACCTTTTGTGGGATGTGCCTAACGGTCCTTTGTGAATCGGTGGACAATTTTAGGGGTTTGAAATTGATTTGTCTATTATTAATAAAGCCAAAATAAGAATTAATACAGGAGATTGTAAAGGGACTGTAAAAGGGTGGGGTGGTACACCCTTATATTGCCTATACGGGAATGTGCCGCTGGACAGGGTATGGTTTTTGACCTCTCCGTCCCCTATTGTATTTTTACTCTACAGTAATTGGCAATAAATTCATAAATAGCTTTAAACACGACGGAGTTTTTTTTCGTTTATCCTAAACGGAGTATATAATTGGCAATGTTGACCTAAGAGGGTATGTATTTAAGGATATTTTTGTCCTAAACAGGGTCAGGGTTTCAAACCTCGGCGGTTCACCTATACCAAATTATTGGTTGAGTAACTCCCTGAGGGGTTTGAAACAACAACTTTGGTACATTCTAGGTTAACCTGGTCACAGAAGCTTAAAGCGTCTTTGGTAGCAAATCTTCACGGCAAATTTCATTTTATTTCAACGATAAACGTTAGGTAATCAATCCTTGAAAATTGAACTTGAACAAGTTAATAACAAGCTGTGTCTACTGTCTACACTTCAGCAGTGCTTTGTTTGAAATTATTGAAATCAATGTATTAAGTGCATATATGGTTGTTTTCTTTCATGGTATGAAACAACAAATACAACAATTGAATTTGTACAAACGAATTTTTTTTTTTAAAATTCGTAGTACGTCTCAGTAATAAATATCAAATTTTTATAACGTTCTTATAGATAGCAAAAAATGTAGGTAACAAAACTATGAACGCTTTGATTGTATTGGTCTGTTCACGAACTTAAATAACAGTTTCTTTTCCACTTTGTTTCACTAGAGTTCACATGTCATCTTTTTGAAATTCTTTAACTTTGTCCACAAAATGGTTGATTTGTTTAGTACCACAGTACTTCCTGTGGAAATTACAAGTTTAGTACTTCTCTGACAATGTTCCGTTGGGAGTTGTATTTCAATTTGACATCCTTTAGGCTCATAAGGGCATCTTCTATTTCATCTATGGTGCTGCTCATAATTGCTGTTGTATTCTTCAGGCTCCGGTTGTTCAAACGTTGGATAGCGCTATTCACCGGATATATCACTGTCCGGCGGATAAGTATTATGGAAATCAATTGCGTTATCCACTGGATAGAGATTTATCCGGTAAATAGCGTTATCCACTTTTCGAACAACTGGGCCCAGGAGGTTTTCGATTTCATTTGTAAATGCAGTGAGCCACAATTCCGATTCCTTGTGTTGAATACACAGTTTGACAGAGCCTTCCCGCCTGCAGTTGATGATCCTTTGTCGCACTTTGCAGTTTTGGCATCTCACTGACTCGCCTGACTCATTCCCAATTCGTTTTTTGCAAAGTTGGCATGCACTAAAAATGCTTAAACTGGCAACATATTTTAGTTGACTTGCAATGCAAGGACCCACTAATTTTTTGAGAGTTGTGGTTTCCTCACTGTAAGTTGTATTCCTGTTGGTGCTAAGGAATTTTGATCCTTGATAATACCGTAGTGTGAAGTTTTGAAAGTAATAGGCCTTGTTGCTTTTCAGTTGTGTAAATAACGGTTCCCATATGTGGAGTTCCATTGTGCCCGTTTCGTCTTCCAATATGCAGTCTTCTTTGACAGATAAAGCTTGACTGGATTTGGTTTCTATCTTGTTTGGCTCCTGGGCTCCCATTGACAGAGTTGCATGGACGTTGACTTTCTGATTGGGCGCCATTTCTTTCAGTTCTCGTAAAGAGACATCAGACGCTTCCTGTGATGTTAATTCGGAACGTTCTGACTTGACAAAATTTGGTACACAGGAGAATGGTACATCAGCATTTGCACACTGCGAAACATAGGATTGCTGGTTGAAAAGCCAGTCGTTGTCTTCATCATCTGGTATAAGAAGGTTCTTTAACAAGACGGGAGACTTGGTTTCTTGGAAGTTCTTGATCTTGGGATGTTTTGTTTTGTCAAATCCAACTACTCTTTGCACTTTAGTCGGTGAAACTTGCAGGTGAAAGTCAAACCAATCATGTCTGGACCTTGCAGCGGTTTTGACGGGGGATATTTTTTGGATGTACCCATACTTGTTTACTAAACGAAAGAAAAGCAAACAAATTCAGGATGCATGATCATCAATGTGCTTACGGTGACAGCAACAATAACCCTATTATCATCATTATAGTTAACACAATAACACATGCTATCTATCTTGACATAAGGAAATTCTTATCTTCATCGAATCATGAAACTTTTGCATGTTCAGTTTTGCCCACTCTTGTTGGTGAAGCTCTCCACAGTTACTTATTTTAAACTCAGATAAATACATTTTCTGGCTAGAAACTCCATTTTTCAGACTTGTTACTCCTTCAGTCATTACACTACTATCTGAATTTTTTTCTTGAGCCTGTATGCCCGCATGTACAACTTTTTTCTTTCCTTCACTTCACTAGATGTTTGTGAAGACCTTTTTCTTATTTCCTGTTTAGGTCGTTTAATGTTTTCATCTGCATAATATGTATCACTTGAGGAATTAATGCTTTGACTTTTCCGCTTCATTGTAAATTTAATTACTAAATCATTTCTTTGGTTTTCATTTCTTTTACGTATTTCTAATTTGCCCCTTTCGTTTAAGTCAAGTTCAGAATAAGTTTTAGCTCTGTACTTCTGCATGTATGCATTATTTTTTGCCTTGACTTCTGGCTGTTTTCTGTAACACTTCATATAGTTATTACATCTGACTCTGTTATCCTTTTTATAATTTGTGACTTTTTGGTCTAACTTCACTTCTTTCGTACTGCAAGAGTCTTTTGAAACTGATTTGCAAACAACTGGATTTATGGTGAAGCTATTACAGGTCTGATTTGCAAATTCATGTAAATTGATGTCTACAGACTCAGACTTTTGAAATATGGCAAAAAACCAGCCATCTGGATAACTATACAATACTTCTTGAAAGGATAAGAAACGCCTTACAGAAACACACAAATCATCAATATAGATCCAACCGCTCTCACTTTTTAGGCAACAGTAAAATGTCTATTTAAACACCTAACAATTCCTTTGAGGCAATATGAAACTCCTAAGGTTTCCATATCATGTGGAAAAAACATTTGAGTTATACAATCAGGTGACAATTCTATCATTAAAAAGGTTGGCAGGCATACAAAGTGTCGAAGTGAAGCAACACTTCCAGAATGATGTTGGCAGTAAACACAAAAAAGTCTATTGATGTTTGGCAGCATAGCTTCTGATACAGAACTTTCAAAACCACTCTGATTTATATGGCGATAGGTAATATACAAGACAAAAACATCTGTGGATTTGGCGATTTCCTGGTTACATTCTGAACAAATGGAATGATTGGTATGTTGAATAAGAAATAATGATTTTAAACCAAACGTTAATTCTCCAAATGTATTGATTTGGAATATGTCACTGAATACAGCATTATCTGACATACCTGTAAAAGAGGCACAGTGCTGTCTCATCCAGGCCCAAACGGGTTCTCGGACTGAATGTAACTGGTTGGAAAGGATTTCACCACTATTTACTTGCACACATGCGGTGTATAACATTTCAAAAAATTCATTACGTTCCACAGACTCAATAGCATCTTTAAAAATGTAACAGCTTAACTCCATAAAACAATCAACTGCACATGAGAATTTTCCTGCAAAATCAAGGCAGTAATTCCTCAAATGCATTTGCTCAACGGGGATGAATGAACGAGGCAATGACTGCGATATTTCTTTACCAAAACGTTCTTGTAAATGTGGTTTGGTTTGGGAAGATTTACGGGAGTTTGAATCCTTTGACAATGCTGGATTTTCATTGACCAAATGTGCTTCCTTGTTTGTTATTATGTAAGGATTAAAACTACCATTTGAAGCATACGGAATTCTTCTAGACACATATTTCCGTTTGTAATAGGTGACCGTATATAAGCACGGGCCACAACATCTAATTTTGTGTAATTGTAAATCGTCACTTAAACAAGAACGCGGAGGTTTAATTATGGAGCAACTGCTTCCACAAATAATGAGTGATACAATCAGCATGAAGCAGTAAACATGAAACATGACAAAGTTGGTATGCGACTGAACGCTCGCAGTGATCAAGCAATGGAAACCACGTGTTTGTCTTGATTTAATACGCGGCGCTGGCGTTTAAGGATTTTTTTCTGCTAAAAGATGCAAAAATAAATCACTTCGCTTCTCTTCTCGTAAGTCTTCAGAACGTCTCAGTCGACGAAAGAACACCTCGTTCGAAATTGACAGGCAAACACACAGGTGCGAACACGCTGGTTCAATGCGAATCGAGCTACGAAGAACACGCTGGTTCTAATACAAATTTGAAGTATAATCCTATTCCTTGATCAGCTACCGCTTAAAATTCAATTTACAAAGGAAAAGAGAGCACTGCAAACCCTGGTTCTGAATAGAGAATGTATAAAGCAAACACGCTGGCTCGAATGTAAGCCTGCGAAAAACAAGCTGGCTCTGACAAAAATTTGAGCGTAAAACCCTATTCCTTGATCAGCTGCTGCTTCAAACGCAATTTATAAAGCAAACCAAATCACTAATAGCCTTTTCAAACTAGAAATCGTATTAAAACTTGATCACCTGTCAGGTCATCGACCTTCTCCGATGGACAACGAACAGCTGCACACTGGACCACGCAATCTCAAACCACGAGTTATACATACAAGACCATGACGTCACTGCCCAAATATGGGGTCTTACTTACACCCAAATATGGTCAAAATGCAAATTTCAGAGGGTTACGCAGAATGTGATGGGTTTTGCCCACATTGCGCGGCGTTATAATCTGCCGCCGAGTCAACCTCGCTTATTAGCTCGGTTGCCTCGTTGGCAATTATAAATTTATTAATGGGAGCTTCGCTTTTAGCCCTGGCTAAATCTACTATTTATTATTATTAGACTGAAGCGTTAGTATATAAGTCATTCTTTTCCCCCTCCCAGCTTCCCTCCCCACACCCCCCCCCCCCCCCCCCCCCCCGCCCAAAAAACAAAAACAAAAACAAAAACAAAACCAATAATTAAGTAATTAAGTAAGCAAGAAAGTTATGTACTTTGTATGATAAGGCGAAGGAATTTAGTGGGTCCATTTTAATATAATTTTTAGACTGAAGCGTTAGTATATAACTCCTTCCCCCTCCCAGCTTCCCTCCTCCCCCCACTCCCCCCCCCCAAAAAAAAACAAAACAAAAATGAGGCTGACTATCATCTGAAGAATTAAGGAGATTTGCGAGCGTGTTGGGGCCTCGGCGGATAACACCCTCCGAGATCTCCACATAATTCTTCAGATGGTACGGAGGCCGAATTCAATAATTGTTTTATTATTCATTAAAAATAATTCCTAGTTTGAAAACAAGCTACAACTTGCTTACCTCTATCGATGCTAAATTCATCTTTGATAGTGCATGTTTATCGGCAAGTTTAGGAGATACAGGGTCGTTGTTCCGTTCTGCAATCTCTTCTTGCTGTTCTTGCCGTTTTGAGGCAATAGTTCGCCTATTTCTTCCTCGTGAAACGAGTGAAATGTTCCGCCATTTTGTATTCAGTATCAGAACAACTCAAACTTAATTTTGCTGCACCATTGACGTCATCAGTTTTATTTACTGTATAGTCCCAAAGCAAGTAATCACCACCAAAAGAACAACTGCACCCCTAGCCTCCCCAACACATAAAAACAACTGGCTAATCAAAGAAAAACTTCCGGGACATTTTCGTAATCCTATAACGGAAAGCGAAGCTGTGTGTATACTTATGTCATTTTATAATATTTTAATATTTTAATATTTGTCTATATTATAGAAAACTTCATCTGACTCAACATATCCTGACGAAGCACAATTTGTACCTTACCAGTATTGGGGTTATACGTTTTTCGAGAGCAAGCGCTACAAACAAAAGTACTTGAGTTCTGAGAGCAATGGCAACATGACATTGGTGGCCATAGCAAATCGAGATTATCCAAATCCACAAGCGCTGTTCATTCTGAACCAAGTTTAAACCTCACTGAAAAAGTATCCTAGGATAGAACTGCTCAAAATTGCTTTTTTGCACCAGAGAAATATCTCAAAAGTAATAAATTGTTAGTTGCTACTTCCAGACCTTTGATTAAAAAAAAGTTTCCGCGGGCGAATTACGGTTTTAAACGTAAAATGCATAAAAGCGAACGTATAGTTTGATTGTCAGGCAACCACTAGCCACAAAAAGCATGAGAAATACCACTAGAAGCACCTTGGCCCAATAACGAATACCGCAAATTTTACGAAAAAGTTTTACCCCGCAGACAGTCCCCGACTTAAGAGGGCTATTTCTGTAAAATTTACAAGAGGCCATTGGGATGGAGACAGGACAACACTGGAAGCCAAAAAGAAAAAAAACAAACAAGCAACAAAGAAACAAAGACATAAATGAAGCCAGCTTTATGGTATTCTCGATTGCATTATCTTTTAAGCATTTGAGTCATAGAAGCCCTGGAGACACAATCGCAGTTTAATCCGGAAAGAACGCACTCAGACAATTAACGAAGTTAGCAAAAATGCATTTTACAAATTATTCCGCCTGCTAGGTTTCTTATTTACAAATTAGCAATCGCACCTTAAGTGAGAATAAATAGTTAGCCCAAAGGAAACCCAGAGCGTTTGTAATTCGGTAGTAAATGTAAAGGTTTATGTATTAATGGGAATCCTAAATAAACGTTTAAGTATCTTATTTGTTGTGTCTTGTACTTTTGTTCAACTTCCTTCCCAGGGTCCTTTTTCATTCTGTCTTTCGTTGTAGAAAGAGAAAGGGCCCTGGGGATCAGAAACCAGAAGACACATTACAGTCCGCTTATTCAACTGAAACACTCAGTAAAACAAGACTGGGTTAAAATTAAAACCAATTTTTCACTTGGTTAGACTGGTGATTTCGGTTCGAAGACAGGGTATAAGCAGTTCTGTCTTTAAGGGGAACGCATAGGGGCGGGGCAAGGGTGGCCACCAATCGTTTAAATATCCCCAGAGTACCCTGCACACTCACTTAAGTCAAACTGAAGCTCCGATTATTTGCGGACGAACAAAAATTAACAATGATACAGTTAATTCTCTCTAAGATGGACACCTTTCGGACCGGCACCAAGTGTCCGCCTTAGAGAGATATCCGTCTTATTGAGAGTCAAATAGGGGTAGTAAAGAAAGGCAGGGACCACCTCTAGGTGTCCGTTTTACAGAGGTTTCCGTCTTGTAAAGGTGACTGTTAAGAGAGAGTCGACTGAGTAAAGTTAAACTGAAACTCCAATTACTTCAGTGCAGATCTAGACGAACAAAAACAATGGACACTTAAGATGGACACCTTTCGGACCGGCACTAAGTGTCCGTCTTAGAGAGATGTCCGTTTTGTTTCGAACTTACTCTAAGTGTTTCACTCGGAATTGAATCCTCGAGGACTCGTTTATGCAGAGTATAAAGACTTTGAATAAATACATGAGCAAAACGTATCAAGAAAAGCGAACAGAAAAGCGTGAATTGATGCAACAATTCTCTCTCAGCTCTAAGTTTATTAATCATAAGAAATTGTTGCAACGCTCTGCTTGATATGTCTTAAGACAGTGAATTGTCTTGGAAGTTTTATTTGCACAAGGACACAAGGGAAATTTTTCAAGTTTACGGAGAAAGAAAGAGAATAATACTTAAAAAAATAACCGTTGTCTGGTCTCTTCACTTTTTTCGAAAAAATCTTTACTTTTGTCGTTTTGCAGAGAGGAGCAAAGAAATGTTAAAATGTAAAATACACGTAATTTTAGACGCCCTGTTTTCTCTTAAATTTTATTGTTTTTGTGCTATCCTAGTACATTGTACATAATTGGCGTTACTAATTAAGCCGAGTGCAAAGCGCCAGAGACAAATGTCTCCTCCGGATTCGCGCCTGACTTAATAACTCCTTTATTCAGGATATTTTGGTTCCCGCTTAAGAGGCTCAGAGGTTAATTTCACATCTGTGCCTGCAGATTACTCCCTTAAAAAGTTAATTAGACCTTTCTATTTTGGGTGGATTCGCCTTTGCACATGTGTACCCATACTGTGAGATGCCCTTCCAAGATTGGCAATCAAATTTGCGTTATCGTACTTGAAAGCATACCTAGCAAAGCCACACAAAAAGACTGCTTTTGTTACTGGGGCGTTTTGGGTAAATAAAAGACGGTCTTTTTACACCATGGTTAGGACGATAATAACATGTATGTACATGTCATTAATATTGGTTGTACGATCCTATGCTAATTCGTCAATCATCAACAACTCTGTGATAAGTAGCAGTAAACAACTCTATCACGAACTGAATGCATGTGATTTGCCTTGAAAATTCGACATTGACTCTAATTTTACCGTATTCGCGTGTTGTTAATGTATAGCTTTCTTAGGAAATTTGATGTTTTCTGAAGCTCTGTTTACTCTACGGCCGTGCGTGTTCCGCGTTTGTTTGCTAAGAGTTTAGAAGAACTAAGTTTTTTGAGGAAACTGGCATTTCTTAAAATCTAATGCTGAGTTCTAAGCTACTAAGAAGAGTATCTGTGAAGGTTGTTTCAAGCTTACTATAAGTATTTCGCTCCGAATTGAATCCTTGAGGGCTCCCGTGTGCAGAGTATAAAAAACTTTGAATAAGAATACTTGAGCAAAACCGTCGAGAAAGGACCGAAAAGCGTGAATTGATGCTACAATTCTCTCTCTTTAAGTTTATTAATCATAAGAAATTGTTTCAACGCTTTGTTTGATATGTCCTAAGACCGAGTGAATTATCTTTGGAGTTTTATTTGCACAAGAGCACAAGGGAAGTCGGTTTTTCAAGTTTACAGAGAAGGAGAGAGAATAATATATACTAAGAAAATAACCGTAATTTTGTCCGGTCTTTTCACGTTCTCGAAAAAGTCCTTACTTTTGTCTTTTTGCAGAGAACAGCGCAAAAAAAATATTCCAAAATGTATCTGAATACACGTACTTTTAGACGCCCTGTTTTCTCTTAAATTCTATTGTTTTTGTTTGTGCTGTCCTAGTACATTGTACATAACTGGCGTTATTAAGCCGAGCGCGAAGCGCCAAAGACAAACGTCTCCTCCGGATTCGCGCCTGACTTAATAACTCCTTTATGCAGGCTATTTTGGATTCCTCTTAAGGAGCTCAGAGGTTAATTTCACATCTGTGCCTACAGATTACTCCCTTAAAACACGATGGTCAGAAATGGGTGTTTTTCCTCTCACATGGTTCTTTGGAGACACATAGATGATCATGAAATATTCCGAATGAGGCAAAAATTGGCAGGAACATAGTAAAAGAAAGTCCACATGTATTGATGGTAGTTTTATACTTTTTATTGACAGCATGACGTCATAAGTGACGTTGAAACATGATGCTAAAATTTGGAATTAATTATTTGACTTAAATAACTCAATAAATAAAATCTATAAAAAAAAGGAGCTTTTTGGTGAAAGCCCTACTTAAATCCGTTAAATTGCTGCAAAGTTAGAGCTAATTAAAGAAATTCAAATTTCCCGCCAAATCCGCCAAATCCGTTAAATTGTTGCAAAGTTAGAGCTAATTAAAGAAATTCAAATTTCCCGCCAAATGTATGGAATTAACCATATATGGTCAAACTTTAGGGGTATTTAAACTTCAGGTTATTAAACGAAACGGTAAGGAAACTAAGCGAACCATGCATAAAAGCAAATTTGTAGTTTTTTTAAATTTGGGACATGTGATGTCAGGTTGCATGTTACGTCATTTAATACCATGTTGACGTCATATTTACGTGTTGATGACGTCACAAGTAAAAATACCTATAGAGTCCCAAATTCAAAAAACTACAAATTTTCTCCAGTGTGTTATCCGCTATTTTTCTTTTAACTTCCATTTATTGTCTTGAACTGGAAACCTCCCTAAAGTTTTGCCATATAAGGTCATAAAACAATTAAATTCTTTAAATTCCTTCTTTTATTCTCAGTCACAAAATAGCTTGTAACTTTGTCCCGTTTGAATGGATTTTAATGGGGTTTTCACTGGAAAGCTTCACTCTGATCATAGAACACCTCTATGTGGTTTATCTGACGATTTTCTTAATTCTAAATTTTGGCACCAAATTTGGAAACTATTTGTGACGTCACAATCTCCATCAAGACTGTCAAACTGCCACCAAAAAATGTAGAATCTCTTAAGCAACAATCCTGCAAAGTTTCATGCCATTTGGAAAATTCTTCAACTCTCTGTGACCTATGTGGGAGAAAAAACACCTATTTCTGACCATCGTGAAAGGTTAATTAGACCTTTCTAGTTTGGGTGGATTCGCTTTTGTACATGGATTGTGTACCCAAACTGTGAGATGCCCTTCCATGATTGGCCATCAAATTCGCGATATCATGCTCGTGGTTCACCTGTGGCTGTTGGCGTTTGCCAGCGCTGTCTCTCAGAGATAAGGCTAACGAATACTGCCTTTTATTAAAGCAATTCTAATAGGACTGCAGGGGTTTCGTGCCTATGCAAATATTCGCTGGATCGCGTTTTCTAATACCGGCGCCCTTCCCACCCAACTGTCAACCCAACACTAAAGATTTATTCCACTGAATTTAAAGCCCGGATTTTAAGCTCTTCCAATCTTTTTCTTGGATTCATGTAAATGAAAAGGAATCGGTTTTTAGCTTCAAGTATCCGGATTCTGATTTTCCTAAAAGAAACGCCGTGAAATTCAGTAGTGAAAAACAGGAACATTTTAGCTATGATAGTTCTTTTTTATTATTGCTGGAGATACATCTTTAAGTTTGTTCGTGTTTCGTGGCAGAGCCCTGAGAGATATTTCACCGAACTGTATTCAAATGTTCAACGTCAGCTGGATAAATATCTGTATCTTGTTCAAAGACTGAGCGTATACTAGTCTAGACTCACCTATTTCTGACCTGCTTTGAAATGTTTGTCATGTTCTACAAGTTTTATTTCTCCGGTTTTACAGGTTGTTTAGTTTTTTAAAAGGTCGATGAATGCCTTAGTTTTTGATTTTTATTGGGCTGCCCTTCGGGCATTTTGTCTTTTTCATACACAGACGAGGAGGCCTCCATTTTTTTATTGGGCTGCCCTTCGGACAAAGCCCAATGAAAAAAATGGAGGCCTCCTCGTCTGTGCATGAAAAAGACAAAATGGCGGACGGGTCAGGTTTCCCGTCCCCCCTCCCCTGCGTTATTACTAATCTCATGTGACTTTTCAGGGAAAGAGGTGGGTAATTTCAGATAACAATCGTGGTAAGGAGACAAAAATAATATTCTTGTCTGAAGTTATTAGTCCTATCTTATCGCCTAAAAACCGGAAAAATTGATTGCATGGTAAGCCCCTTGTAAAAAGCTTCTTTCAATTGTCTCCCGTCCCCTCAGTACTTTCTGTCTTTATACCGTAAAATAGCCGGGATTGAAACGCATTTCGGTTCCATCACTTTATATTACCAGGGAACGATTGGCCGGGTTTGAATCAAGTTCAGCAAGTTGAAGAGTAAAATTCATGTTTGGAAGCTGGACCCAGACAATGGTCACTCCGCATACACGTCCATACACCGCTCACGGTAGGTCCACACTTACAGATGATTGAGGGTCTCAATGGGGTTAACCGATAGGCGTAAAACGGCCAAAAATTTAGTCGATATATAGCCGTAAAAATTGAAAAATTTTAACTGTTAGCCTTAAATGGGGTAAAAAAGAGTTAACCGTAAAATACTGATTGTTCCCTAAATTTGCTACTTTTAAGGAAGGTACTAAACTCACTTATGGTTGCGTTTTTTATTTCCCGGCTAGTGTGACTCTGTACGCACGTTAGGCAAAGCGCCTTTTAGGTGTTGACCAAGACCTAGGTTCCATTTCCGCCGCTCTCTCGGGTAACTATTTTTTTTTTCCATAGCGAAAATGGATTAATGGATTGCTGGGGATTAATATTTGCGATTTTCAGGAGGTCGCGCCCTCGAAACACTAGTGAAATAACACGCAGCTAGAGATGTCACTGTTTGTAAAACACGTTGCCGATAAACAACATTTCCCGTCTTCTCTGACGCTACGGTTGACATTGCCATGCCTAGTCCCTGTACGGCTTCTTCCCACGCAATCTCGGGCAAACTCGCTCGGACCACGTGACCCGAAAAGAATTAGGCGCGCGGAATAATGGGGCCTACGGACAAGCGGGTAACGGCAGACAGTCGTTCCGTCAAGTCCTTCGCTATCATTAAAAACACTAGTCACCAGAATTTTGGTTTTGGCCGTTTTCACACCAGAGGTAGAAATGGATTATCCGTCTGAGACTACCCTGTGTACAGTCGTCCCCTTCCCGACAGACACCCCTTCTCCGATTTTTTCTGAGGGGAGGGGGCGGCTGTACACAGGCTATCTGGAACGGATAATCCCGTCTTCAAACTGTCCTTCGAAATTGACGGATAAAGTCAGGCAGATTTTTCATTCAAAATCAAAACCCTTTCCATTTCAAATTAAGACGTGTTACCTATCTGACGCGAATTATCAAACGGATAACTTATCTCACATCCGTCTGTAGTGTGAAATCAGCCATTTCTGTCGTGATTAATTTTTTCTCCCCCTGCCTTGAGTTAGGCGTTCACGTGTCTGCTTTTGCTTTTTCGCAAAGATTATTTTTACTATTGACATTTCTATGCGTAAAATAATATTTAAAATGGAATACTTTATGAATAGTATGATCCATCAAATGTTAAAATTTTTCAAAAGAATAACTTCATTTTATCCCGCGATTATCCTAAGACCTTTATTTTGCTTTGAAGATACAAATAATACAGGTTTATTAAACAATTATTGGATGAGGTTGAGCATGATATCATGAACTATCAAAACCGAGGTCTGTGTTATCTGCCGAAGCCGAAGGCTGAGGCAGATAATACAGACACGAGGTTTTGATAATTCATGATATCATGCGAAAACCGAATTCAATAATTGTTTTATTATACATTTTTTAAACAATAGGCAAAAGAAGACACTGACACTGATAAGCTTAACCAAGATAATTTAAAAATTTTAAAATACAATAATAAAACCTTTGTCTGAATAAAGTGTACATTAAAATAGAAAAATCCTTAACGGGAAATCTTTATAAACATTAATTGAAAGTCTCTGTTCAGCCATTCTGTTTCTGAGGAGAACACTCCAAGGGGCTTGGTAACCAGGCAGACGTTGAACTTGACATGATGATAAATACAATATCTGCAGCAGATATTGCATTTATCATGTCAAGTTCACAAGCTATTGTGAATTGATTGAATGCTCTCGACCAATCAGATTTTTCATAGTGAGTCTGATGTATAATAATAATATTTAACTCTTTGAAACAAAAGAAATTAATTATTAAACTTTGTTAACTGTAACTGAAAAAAATTATCCGATAGCCGTAAAAGAGCCAAAATTTTAGCCGATAACTGTAAAAGCCACCACCCCATTGAGACCCTCATGTTTGTGAGCGTTTTTGGACGGACAGGTCCGTAAACTTCAAAGAGACATGGAAGACTTGTAATGAAATGAGCAAACTATGATTCCAATTGACTGAGCATTGCGCTGTGAGCTGCTGTATGGAAATAAACAACTCAGATGCTGTAAGAAAAAGTTCAACTGAAAGTTTTATGTGTCGATGAAAACATAGTTAATTGAGTGGAATGGTTATGAAACCCGTCAGACTCCTTTGTTATATGTTTTTGTGGACCTCAAAGTGCACAACGTTCAAAAAAATTCCTATCATTTTGATTGTATTGACCAATAAAAACGTTGCATTAATTTATTCCGTAACAATTTGCCAACAGAAAACAAAGGATTGTGCACTTTCAGGGTGCTTCCAACATAAACTGCAGCACTGTTGTTTTTATCATTGATGTTTGCCGCTTTTCATAACCAGTCTCCTCTAATAACTATGATGAAAACAAAAGCATGTATCATACTATAAAAGGATCGCACTCGAGCTCTATCATATGCTGCATCGATAATAAACAAATACAAAAGAAAAAAATTAAATGGAAACACCAAACAGTAAATTACTCTTAAGCTTAATGGTTAAGGCTAGGAAACGGAGTGAACTGAATCCGGATCCTTATACATTCAACGTGAATAATTACTGATGTTCGGCGTTGCCTTATCAAAGATATAATCAAATAAAAAAAAAATAATACAAGCACGAATACGAACTTCGGCTTCCGTTCTCGGGTCTTAGCAAACAATTTCATCCTTCAAGTCCTTTGGAAGAGGACAAGAAGTGTTTTTATTTATTTATTTTTATTTTTTTTTACATTTTTCTCTTCTGACGTGATTGAACTCACGTTCTAGCAGAAAGCCAATAGAGCGTGAAGCATGCATTCATGATATTTCTCTGGGGTCATTTCATATTTATGGCTTTTTATGTCACGATTGTTAAGACGTTCCATGAACTTAGATAATGCTATCTACTTAATCTAAGACGTGGAAAATACGGCGAAAAGAGCTGGATTACATTTTTAATACACAAAAGTTGGAGGACCGAAAAAGTAATCGACAGAAAGTATCAGTCTGGACCCAGGCGGTGTTGGGCACGGTCCGAAGGGCATCATGGGGAAAAAATCAAAAACGGCTCATTTGCATCTGACCCAGGCGGTGTTGAACACGGTCCACATTTTTGTCCAATCACGTCATTGCAGACGGTGGACTGATTCTTGCACCTTTGTGCGGGTAGTCTCTTCAATTTTCTTCGATTTTCGCCGTTTAACAAGTGATTTACGATAATATTTTTTTGGAAAAGTTTGAGTAGACAGATGTAGCAAGCCGCTAGAACTACAACTACCACGAAACATCGCGAAATGTCCCAGTAACAGTATATGCAACTCTATCTCCGTCTGACTGCGAGTCACTTTGACTTTAGCATTGACTTTGATTTAACGTTTTTGCTTGTTGTTTTTCCATGTATAACTTTCGCAAGAACTTCGATGCTTACACGCTCTTTTTAGCCGTAAGATAGGTACGTGAGCTAATCCTCCGGTACTGAATAAGCGAATTCCGTACAGGAGGCCACTTATGGTTGAAATTGGCGTTTGCTAACGTTGTTTCATAAACAAGACCTTACAATAACGGATTTTTAAAGAGGCACTCCTAATAGGATGGTAACGCTTTTGTGCCCTGACGCAAACATTTTGCAGCAAGCATGTCCTCTAATTAATCCCTTACCCCAGCCAAAAACAATAGGTGTTTTCAAATCGGCGTTCCCTAATTCATATTTAATCCATTGAATGCACACCAAATGGGTTCACACGATTTTGAAGACGATTTTTCCATTTACTTAAATGAAATAAGATAATTAGTTTCTAGATTTAAGTTTCCGGAATCTGATTCTCTCAAAGAAACACGCTGAGATTTAATCGATCCACTACTGAAACCACTTTGCGAATGGATTCTTTAGATTCAAAAGGTATTGTAGTAAACAGACGCGTAAATCGTTTTACCCACTGATTTGGATTTTTTTCGTGGAGCCTTTTTTCTAACGAGAGTTGACTGAAAACTTTCAGCTAAGTAATGGGACTGCGTATGTCCCTGTCGCTGACCAAAACGATCGCAGCGTCTAAGTACGAGGTGGGCTAGCGACGTGTGTTTTAAGCTGACCAAAGCAAACAAATATGTACTTACTACGAGTCATTAACTAATCGTTACAAATCATTAATCGAAAAGACTAGACGTATTTCTAGGTACTTATTCATATTGCCTAAATCTTGCTACACATTCTTGCACGCAAAAAAGGGACGACGAGAACGACTGGCAAGGTTATTATTTAGATAAAGCACATTACGAAAGGCACAAAAAAAAAAAAAAAAGGCTCAGGCTCATCGTATAACGAGGTGCAGAGGGTAAGTAAACGTTTTAACTGACGCCATTGACCTTCATGGATGCCTAAAACTAGGGCTAGAGACTGCATGAAAATGAGAATATTTGGAAATGTCCGAGCCTAGAATACGTGATCATGACTCTCTAGAATCCTGAGGCATTCAAGGCGCACACCTCAGGTGAAGTATACTAAAATATTCAGCTCGAATATACCCGAATATCCGGCTTTATTCTGTGTCATTTGTAGATTTCTCAAAACGCACGCTTCAACAAATGTCGTCGGCCAGTTATTGATGGTAACAATTCGTCCATTATGATGAAAAAGATTGAAAACTTCCGTTTATTATGGGCCGGGGGTGGTTGGGCAATGCAAACTCGCACGCACAATTGCAGCTTTTGCGAAATACACTCAGTATCTTTGTTTTAAATATTAGATAGATTAAGATTCACGTTTACGCCAAACGGCTCTTGTGAATTTGTACCACGTGACCAAGTTTTTCCCTTGATTGTCGTGTTCTGTTTATTACTTCTACTCAAAAATAAGTCATTTCACGCCAGTGTTATCCGTAAGAATTGTTCTGGACAGTTTTTCTCTGCCTGTTTTCTATTCTGAGAAATGTTAAACTTAAATCTCACGTTAGTCGTTTGCCGTAAGCGTGAATCTTAATCTCTCTATTACATCGAAAGCCTGATGGAAGCCAAAAAGGGTAACGAGTTTCATGCACACTTGTCTTAAGTAGATAAAGTTAGGCTGTTACTTTATTTAGCGCGTCTTAACCAAATAGTCAATAATGCCTTTAGGAAACTTTAAGCAGGTCAAAGGGAAGCGTAAAGAGTGACTATGAGGAACTTTTCGCGTTTTAACGGAAACGCAAAGACTGCCTTTACGAAAACTACGTACTTGTACACGCTGAGTAACGCAAAAAGCATAGGACGAAATAACGTGTTTCCGTATCTTGTAAACTTGAAGGAAACGTCATGCTTATGCAGGCTGTCTCGTTTCCGCCCTGCGGAAACTTGGTGATCTAGATTAGTTAACAGCTATTCTTTTTAGCATTGCTTCCATGCTCTATTCCTAAGTGATAAGCTCTAAATAAGTCAGAGGAGAAAGAACCCGTGACATTGCTCGAAAAGAGTAGGGGACGTAGGCCCCGATGTCATGGTGTATCTGACTTGTGCTGTCATCGGTTTGGGTGGGCAAGGCGTGATCAAAACATGGACTAAAGTGGCTGCAAGAGTGTGCCTTTACATGCTGACGTCCGATCTCACCTCTCAGTTTCCTCCGCAATTCAGCCATTGGCTGCAAGTGAGAAAAGTTGGCACCGTTTATTTATTTATCCGTTTATTTACGAAGAGACACTGTGGACATTTTGTTACAGACTCACTCTGAGTATTTAATTTCGAGATATTTGTTACCCATGCCGTAATATCATGCTTTGGACATACTTGAGCACTCATTTATGTCTTTAAACAAGCAACGCCGAAAAAACGTCACTTGATAAAACAATTGTATTCGTATCTAGAAATTGTTAGCTAAGATAAATTAAGTTAAGTTAGACACGGAATTGTCTAGGGTGTTTTCATTTTTCGCGGACTAATGGCAGAGAACTAAATATATAAACAAAGTAAACTTACATGTAAAATGCACTTGGAGCCGCATTTTGTTTTGTCGAAGTGCCCAGAGAGAGAGAGGGCTTTGAAAGTAAGTAATAAAATTTTAAAATTAATTCTATATCTTACTGGTAACCAGTGTAAATTTATCAAAACGGGCATAATATAGTCATACTTTTTACATGACATAAGCAGCCTAGCTGCAGCGTTCTGTACTCTTTGTAACTTAGCTATTTCACAGTCCGGTAATCCATAGAGAAGTCCATTACAATAATCAATTCTACTTGTAACGAAGGTATGCAATACCATTTCTAATTTATCCCTAGGCAGAAATTGGCTTATTCTCTTGATATTATGTGACCAGAAAAATGCCCCACTACAAGACATAGAAATATGGGTCGACATAAAAAAGTGCGAGTCGAACCAAGCGCCGAGGTTACGCGCTACTTTAACAGGCTTAATATCAATAATGCCAACACAGACAGAACAGTGATGAATTTTCAGCAACTGTTGTCTCGAACCGATAACAAGAAATTCAGTCTTATCATCGTTGATTAGTTTGTAAGTACGAGGTTGGCTAGCGACGCGTGATTTAAGCTGACCAAAGCAAACAAATATGTACTTACCACGAGTCATTAACTTATCGTTACAAATCATTAATCGAAAAGATTGGACGTATTTCTAGGTCCTTATTTATATTGGCTAAATCTTGCTACACATTCTTGCACGCAAAAAAGGGAAGACGAGAACGCCTCACAAGGATATTATTTAGATAAAGCGCATTACGAAAGGCACAAAAAGGCCCAGGCACATCGTATAACGAAGTACAGAGGGTAAGTAAACGTTTTAACAAACGCCATTGACGTTCACGGATGCCTTAAACTAGGGCGATACACTGCGTGAAAATCTCTAGGTCCTTATTTATATTGGCTAAATCTTGTGTTGTGAAGTTTTTTGAAAGTTGGTTTAAATACAGATTTATCTTATCTTTTAAGTTTAGTTTTTGTTTCATTAAGTCTTGTTTTTCTCCACGTACTGATTTCCTGTTTTGATCTTTTGCTTTTACTTGTACTTGAAGTCATGCTTAGCTCGTGAATTTACTCGTTACCATATTAGGAATGTTATTCGCTTGGCATTGTCAGATGTTACTTTTTTAAAGGTGGTCGTGTTTGTGGTGTTGGAGCTGACCTTCGTTCTTTGGTACTTATCAGTTACGGCTGTGCTTAGGCTAATCTATGCTTAACAATAGCAAACCCGTTGCAATGTTAGCGATACGATATACAACAGAAACTCGTTTGGTCAGCTAACCCAAACATGTCCAGCTTTGGTTATTAGAACCGCTACTTGAACTAGTAAGTAAGAGAAGTAGGAGAAGTGAGTTAGTGAAAAGTGGATGAGTTACGGAAGATTAAGAAGAATAAAGGCAAGATGTAAATCAGATTCCTGGTACCTCGTCGTGTAGCGAGCGAGCTGCTCGAACACACCCCCAAATATGTTTACATTCGTAATGTGGCATAAGTAAATTCGCGAGCTAAGCATACACATTCTTGCACGCAAAAAAGGGAAGACGAGAACGGCTGGCAAGGTTATTATTTAGATAAAGGACATTACGAAAGGCACAAAAAGGCTCAGGCTCATCCTATAACGAAGTACAGAGGGTAAGTAACGTTTTAACTGACGCCATTGACCTTCATGGATGCCTAAAACTAGGGCGATACACTGCGTGAAAATGAAAATATTCGAAAATGTCCGAGCCTAGAGTACGTGATCATGACTCCCTAGAATCCTGAAGCATTCAAGGCGTACACCTCAGATGAAGTATACTAAGATATTCAGCTCGAATATACCGGAATATCCGGCTTTGTTCTGTTTCATTCGTAGATTTCTGAAAACGCACGCTTCAACAAATGTCGTCGGCCAGTTATTATATTGATGGTAACAATTCGTCCATTATGATGAAAAAGATTGAAAACTTCCGTTTATTATGGGACGGGTGTGGCTGGGCAACGCAAACTCGGACGCACAAGTGTAGCTTTTGCGAAATGCATTCAGTGTCCTTGTTTGAAATATTCAGCGCAAGTCTGGAAGCCATAAAGCGTCACGAGTTTCATTCATACTTGTCTTAAGTAGATAAAGTTAGGCTGTTACTTTATTTTAGCGCGTTTTAACCAAATAGTCAATAATGCCTTTACGAAACTTTACGCAAGTCAACGGAAGACGTAAAGAGAGACTATGAGGAACTTTTCGCGTTTTAACGGAAACGCAAAGACTGCCTTTACGAAAACAACGTACTTGTACACGCTGAGTAACGTAAAGAGCACAGGACGAAATAATGCGTTTCCGTATTTTGCAAACTCGAAGGAAACGTGATGCTTATACAGGGCGTCCCGTTTCCGCCCTGCGAAAACATGGTGATCTAGATTAGTTAAGAGCTATTGTTTTTACTATTGCTTCCATGCTCTATTCCTAAGTGATAAGCTTTAAATAAGTCAGTGGTGAAAGAACCCGTGACATTGTCTGAAAAGAGTAGGGGACGTAGGCCCCGGTGTTATGGTGTATCTGAGTTGTGCCCGTCATCGGTCTGGGTGGGCGAGGCGTGATCAAAACATGGACTGAAGTGGCTGCAAGAGTGCGCCTTTACATGCTGACGTCCGATCTCACCTCTCTGTTTCCACCGCAATTCAGCCATTGGCTGCAAGTGAAGAAAATTGGCACCGTTTATTTATTTACCCGTTTATTTACGAAGAGACTTTGTGGACATTTAATTTTTTTACAGACTCACTACTCTGAGTAGTTCATTTCGAGGTATTTTTTACCCATGTAGCAATATCATGCTTTGTGCATACTTGAGCGCTCATTTATATCTTTAAACAAGCAACGCCGAAAACACGTCACTTGATAAAACAATTCTTGCCCACTATTTTTGTTAGTATCTAGAAATTGTGAGCTAATATAAATTAAGTTAAGTAAACACTGAATTGTCTAGGGTGTTTTATTCGCAGACTAACGGCAGAGAACTAAATTTATAACAAAGTAAACTTAAATGTAAAATGCACTTGCAGACGCATTTTGTTTTGTTACTTGGTAACGATTGCTTTTGCGTTAGCTTCTATAATAGATACGAAGCGCCCACAGAGAGAAAATAATGTCTCCTTCTCCACACTTGATTAAGTAATGCCTTTATGTGACTGAGCTATTTTTGTTCCCGTCTAAATGTTGGCTGCATAATTTCACATTTTGAACCTGCAGATGACTCTTTTACAACTGTAAGAGGACCGTCTCTTTTCTGTTTAATGAGGTGGATATGTTCTTATTTTAGTTCAGCATTATAAACGGCCATTCTTGGAACCTCTTTATAAAATTCAAAAGCTTTCTAGAATTGATTTCTATTGACTGTTTTTTTTTTTGCAAGTGGTCAAAGTCTAGTCGTGCCTTGCTCTGCTTGAAGGCCACTTATGGCTGATATTGGCGTTTGCGAACTTTGTTTCATAAACAAGATGGACTCTGATTTTTCCAAAGAGGCACTCCTAATAGGATGGTAAGTCTTTTGTTCCCTGACGCAAATATTTTGCAGGAAGAATGTCCTCTGATTTATTCCTTACCCCAACCAAAAACAACAGGGGTTTCAATTCCGAGTTTCCCAATTCATATGTAGTCCATTAAATCCACGCCGAATGGATTCAGAGGATTTCGAAGACGATTTTCCATTTACTTAAATGAAATAAGAGAATTATTTTCTAGTTTTAAGTTTGCAGAATCTGATTCTCTCAAAGAAAGACCGGCTGAGATTTGATCCACTTCTCAATCCACTTTGCGAATGGATTCTTTAGATTCAAAAGGTATTGTAGTATACAGAAGCGTAAATCGTTTCACCAAGTGATTTGGATTTTTTTTTTTTCCCGGAGCCTTTTTTTTAACGAGAGTTGACTAAAAACTTTCAGCGTATGTCCCTGGCGCTGACCAAAACGATCGCAGCGTCTAAGTACGAGGTTGGCTAGCAACGTGTGTTTTAAGCTGACCAAAAACAAACAAATATGTGCTTACTACGAGTCATTAACTTATCGTTACAAATCATTAATCGAAAAGACTGGACGTATTTCTAGGTCCTTATTTATATTGGCTAAATCTTGCTACACATTCTTGCACGCAAAAAAGGGAAGACGAGAGCGACTCGCGAGGTTATTATTTAGATAAAGCGCATTACGAAAGGCACAAAAAGGCTCAGGCTCATCGTATAACGAAGTACAGATGGTAAGTAAACGTTTTAATTGACGCCATTGACCTTGACAGATGCCTAAAACTAGGGCGATACACTGCGTGAAACTGAAAATATTCGGAAATATCCGAACCCAAAATACGTGATCATGACTCCCTAGAATCCTGGGGCATTCAAGGCGCACACCTCAGGTGTAGTATACTAAAGTAGTCAGCTCGAATATACCCTAATATCCAGCTTTGTTCAGTCAACAAATGCCGTCGGCCAGTTATTAATGGTAACAATGCGAATGAATTCTTTAGATTCATAAGGTATTGTAGTAAACAGAAGCGTGAATCCATTTTCCAACTGATTTGGATTTTTTTCCTGGAACCTTTTTTCTTAGGAGAGTTGACTGAAAACTTTTAGCTAAGTTATGCGACTGCATACATGTTTGTCCCAGGTGGTGGCAAAAACGACCGCAGTGTCTAAGTACGAGGTTTGCTGGCAACTTATGTGTTAGGCTGACCAAAGCAAACAAATATATATGTCCTTACTACATACCCTTATTAGTCATTTCACAGGCTTCAAAAAAGAAAGCTTTTATTGGCGCACCAAAACAATAGCACATAACAAAGGCTTTCCGAGAAAGTGAAAAGAAATTCGCCATGTTGAAAAAGTTTATTCGGTCAAAACTAAGAGCACTGTATAAGGTTTAGCTCTTTAATGTAACGCTGGATTTTTTTGGAAACAGGACACTGCGTCTGTCTAGAAGTCGTTTCCATCTTTCCTCCGTTTGTCCTTGTAAAGAAAAACACTGCAAAAGGCAGGGAAGCTTTTCAAGGTAAGTTTGTTGTCATTGTCGAAGGACTCGCTCTTTTATTGTTTTTGGGAAAACCTCTCTTTCTGCCAGTTTATTCTCGTCTTCAACTGTGATCTGCGTGAAAATTTTCAAACACTCACTAGAATTCTCTTCTTCGGTAAGGTTACGATTCAGTTTCTACATCAGCTTCGTTAAAGCTAGGTTCAAATTTGGAAAGGCAAAGTCAACATACCAGTCCTCAGGGTTAACAGACATATTTTAAAGTTTGGTCGGTCAAAACTAAGAGCATTGTAAGTATTCTCTCGTTCGTGTGACGCTGGAGTCTTTTGAAAACTGGACATTGTGTCTGGCTCGAACTCGCTTCTATCTTTCTTTCGTTGGTCTTTGAAAAAACACTGCAAATGACAAAGAAACTTGTCAAGATGATCGGGTGCAGGTATGTTTGTTATCATATTTGTCGAAGAAATTACTCATTTTCTCTTAGGCAAAACATCTCGAATCTCTGCCAGTCGATTTTCGTCTTCTTAACTGTGTACTACGATAAAATTTTCAAACACTGACTAGAATCCTCTTCGGTAAGATTAGGAGTTAGTTTCTTCATCGCCTTCGTTCACAAATAAGAGTCATTATTTTACAATTGCTTACACACTTAAGACTCACTTCCGCTTTCGACTGAAAAAGTATATGTATAAATGCTACATTTAAATCAGTTTAAGCATGTTTCACACTCCTGCACGCAAGGTTAAAAGCACACGGAAGCCATCAAAAGGCTCCGGCTGCTTGACTTGCTGGGGTGTATATTCATCGCACAGGCATACGGTATAAGTAAAAGACGGTTCGGTTATTTCCAGGTTTGGTCCTCTAGGGATGTCAACGAACTAAAACCACTAGTGGGAACATAGTAACGTGGGAGACAAGGAATTAAAGGCTGGAACGTGTAAAATATTTGCTGGGAGTTACTTACACGTTCCAGTCTAACAAGGTCCCTAGAGTGGAGATCAGAGGAGGTTTCCACGGTTTTTTTTTTCCTTTTTTTTTATACAATTTGGACTCTTGCTATAGAGAAAGTATGTCCAACCAGCAAAGACGGCAATCTGTTAACAGAAGGGTTGGTGTACAGGAGGCCGTAATGAGGTTCCTGAGTCATTGCTTTGGGCATTAAAATTGCCATTAAAATTGCTTTGGGCCATTAAATCTTGTTTAAACCTTGTTTCAAGATTTATTTCAGAACAAATATGGCACTTGAAATTTCTTTAACAGTGTGCTATTGCCATTTGGTGTTCCACTGGTCGACATATGTTTACATATGTCCCAGGTGATTTTCTCCAACAAACCGAGAGAGTACTCATCCTTAAAGGAAATATACTCAAAATTCCACTCAATGCGAGCACACATAGACTTAACTGAGGAGTGGATCAATTTCACTTTTTTTATACTGTATTACAGTCAATGTGGGCTCGTATTGAATAGAATTAATCCCCTTTGCTGTTTGCGGTTAAGTCATCTCATGCCTTACTGGTTTATTTCTCGCAACACAATAAATATTTCTGCTGTTCACAGTTTTGTGAGTTTTACAGTAAAAGAACCCCGTATATATTTATCTTCATTTATCTGCTACTGAATAAAGCAGGGAAAATGGGTACAAGATCGTAGCGCAAAGATTTCTCGAATCGCTTGGGTAGTCAGGAAAGGCAATGATTGGTTAACGGTTGCCTTTAAATACCACAGACTAATTAACTAATTATAATAAACGCATTTCCACCTAAGCCATCCCAGAAATCATCGTGCCAAAAGTTGGCACATGCTCTTTTTAGTCTATGAAGTGGAGTAATACATTATAACACTCACTGTTGTTGTTGTTGTTGTTTTTTTTTTTTAAGAAAAACCTCGAATAAGTGAAGGAGAGGCGGCCGCAGACCATCCTTATCCTTGCTGTTTCCTGGAAACGGATCCTTCTTCTTCTCTAAATTCCGGTGCACACCTACATTTCCACTCAGTTTTATCGAAAACAATTTATTCGATGGAGAACAGGCATAGCAGGCAGAATAAAAGAGAAACGACCTCGGAAGGAGGGGTGGAGTGTTCAGCAATTTATCATCTTACCAATTATCACATTTGGAGTCTTTTTAGCAGGAACAGTGACGTCCTGATGCAGCTTGACCCATCTCTGAAGGATAACCTTGTGTTATGTAATGGAGCCTTCAGTGATACAAAAGGCAACAGTAAGTGTTCTTTTATTTTGCTTTCCTTTTCTTGTCATTTCTTGCGCTGAAAGAATTTCTGAAAAAGAAAAATGCTCAAAAAAATGTCGAAAAAGTGGCCATAGATATAAATGTGGTGCTCAAAGGGCAAAAGTTTTTATTCATGAAATCAGTCTTTGTACATGACTATGACCAGACTTACCACTTACGAAACGGCAGAGTAAACAGCGCAAAGTTTTAGGTAAAAAAAAAACAAAAACTGAGAAATTAAAAACTGCTCAAATGTAGCCCCCATGGCCCAAATGTGAAAAAATAAAATAGTTCTCCGCAGTTGGAAAAGAGCTTAAAAGTTAAAGTCCAATGCGTTTCGTTAACACAAGTTAGAAGAAGGAAAAAATGATAAAATGTTCGGAAATCATAAACAACTGCAACAATCATGGTTATACTGTTTCTGGTGACTAGAGGACCAAGTTTGGGTGTGTTAGAGGTATGAGTGCCTCTGTCGGCGTGACGATCTTTAAACGTTTTATCTCCTCGTTAGACGAAAGAAAGGTTGCTCGGCTTGTATTCACTTCTGTGGCTTAACAGTTTTTGCATTCAATGCGATACAAACGTTTTTGTTTTAGCTGATAGGAGAGGGCTGTAAAATCAGAGGGACCGTGGAGTACCATAAAGAGTCGTTACCTAAAAGAGGAGGGCAACATGAAAGTTTTCCTTCCAAGGAGGGAGGGGGGTGGGGGTATCTAATTTTCTTGTGAACAAGTTGCCTCACCAACGAAAATGCTTATTTCTTTCTATTTGATTTAACATGTACAAAACTCGATTTATATGTGATCAAAATATAACAAAGAATTAAATAACAATAATTAATTAATTGTAGCACCAAAGCTATAAACAATTCTGGTCACATGATATTTTAGCTTACTTCTTCTTAACAGAACTAAACAGGGCTGTATTCAGGATCTCAAGAATGGGGTGTCCCTTTATAAGAGGTAGTGTCCCCTCTATAGGAATTACCATTAAGTCTAAAGGAACTTTTTAGCCAAAAGGGAGTGTCACGCACCTTCAGGACAATTGAACCTCAGCACACATGAAGATGGTGTGAATAGAGGCATACGAGGACGCCTTCCGCCTTCTCGATTTAGGAGAGGATGCGCAATCGGACTGTTCTGAAATGATCAGCTTTGTGAAATGTAGTTTTTGTAGTGTCGGACGCAGCGATCTGAAACTGACTTCTCATCACAAAAGGAGTAAATTCATGTAAATTTAAGTCGATGAGGGGGGTGGGGGGGGGGGGGGGAGGGGGTCAGAGCTAGCTTGCCTTTGTTGGGAGGAGGGGTGCTATGTTGTAATATTACGCTATGTAAGGCTCATTTTCGGCACTCCTCCTGATAATTATTGAACGGTCGCTAAGGTTTCGTCACAAAGTTATAAAAACACCTTTGCTTCCTTCTAGTTTAATCCACTGATGTCGACGTAATCTCTTTTTAATTAGCTATAATAACAAATGTGAATGAGGGGACACAAAGTGGGAAACTATTCTTCAAGCACCTGGAAAGTGGGAAACAGTACGTCATAGCGGCAGAAGAGGATGAAGATAAAAAAACTTTTAAAATAAAAGCTGTGGTAAGAATACTTATCATTACCTAAACGCGTTCTTAGATATTAAGTTTCCGGATGTGAACGCCCTCTCGGAGGCACCGAAAACGAATATTTGATCTGATATAATGTTTTGTTGAGTTCTGTAATTGATATTGTGTCCAAATGACTTTTGAAAAAGGAGTAATCATCAATGGCGTACCGTGAATCATAAATATTTATCGACTTTTGCTCGAAACGGAGTTCATTGCATCCACGAGGTGGGAGTGCTCCAGCCAATTCACAATTTATGATAGGTGTGTGCCGCGAAGGTTCTTAAACCTTGAATCTTTTTTAGTTAGAACTCAATTCTGACGCTTGAGCCCCTTTATATAGAAACCCGTATTTAGCGGGATCTATTGAATACAAATTTCACAGTGTTATTTTCGCCTTTCTTCACTTTTGAGCAAAGTTATGTACAGCGAATTAGAGTAAATAAAATTACTTTATTTTCACTTCATTTCTATTTATTCACCAAAAAAGAAATATTGCCCTAGGATAGCCTCCCCTCGGACACTTAATTGCCAGGGTTGCCCGTCTCCAACTCACAAGTCCTACAAACAACTGGCTAATAAGCGTAGGTGTGATAGAAAACGAAGACCTGTTTATACTCGTATCACTTTAATTTTATCACCCTTGTATTTGTGTTTATTCAAGGAAGAGGCTAAGGTACCAGATCCTGACAAAGCAACGTTTGTGTTTCACTGGTACGGGTGGAACAGTTATATCATGTTCGAGAACAAGTTCTACAAAAAATACTTGGTTTCTGATAGCACTGGCAACACTACACTGGTAGACATGGCCTATCCAGATCATCCAAACCCGCAGGCCCTGTTCATTTTGAACATGCTGAGCGAAGAGTAAACGTCACTCGAAGAGTGGCCCCCCCCAAAAAAGAAATGCAAACTTAGTATTAGTTGCTGCTTCCAAACTTTCAGATTACAAAAATGGTTTCAGCGTGCACAGGCTTTTAAACGTTAACTATTTTGAAGCGGACGTGTAATTTAATTGCAAGGCAGCTAGTTGCAACAAACACGAATGTTACTAGAGACACAGTAAACTGTACATGTTACCAAAAAGGTTAAAACATCTCTTTCCTTCGCAGAGGCTCTCGCTTCTTGAATACGGAAACTTTAAGATCCGACGACGCGACGGCAACGAGAACGTCAAAAACAACAATACTAGTAGGCATTACAACAACTTTGCACGTGCATCTCACTTTTTTGTACATTTCTTTTCTGCCGTTTTTGCACGACAACGACTTCTTAACTTGAATATGGTTCTCAGAAATTCAACTCCGGGAGGGTTCGCCTACATTTAGACAAAGTAAGTGAGTTAGAATAATCGCGACAAAGACTGAAAAGAACACAAATTCATTTTTGAAGTGACGTTTTCGCTGCGGTCGCGTCCTCGAATCGCAAAGTCTCTTACATAGATTGAGTGCTCTTTGAATTTTCTCCCTCTCTCCCAGGCTCTCAGTAGCACAAGAAGCCTCTGAGAAGAAGAAAAATCAAAATATATCGAGGAGAAAACCCTTGAGTAGATCGTATCTAGCACTGAAAATTCACACAGGAAGAAAAGAAAGTGAAGCCAGTTAGCCATATCTTACTGATTTTTCATTACTCGTTTAAAAGGAAAGAACGCAGTTTTGTTGTCAATTTTTATTTTATGTAAATTTATGTACCTTGTTAATTAAAAACAATATATATATATATATATATATATATATATATATTTGGCAAAAAAAAGGGTTTTTTTTTTAATTCAGTTGGCAATGTCGTGATTTATGTATGGATCTAAATGCTAAATAAACGTTGTGTTTTGTTTTACTTTTGGCTCCTGTCAGTCTGATTTTCTGGGCGACTAGGATTGCCAAGGAGATTCCCTAGCTTGATCCACACTGCAAATTATTGTTGGAGGTTGACATCCGCAAGCAAAATACGAAATTAAACAGATGACCCTGACCCCCTTTCCTTCGCAGGCATTTCATTGGAGGAGATGGCAATGAGGAGCCAAGAGAGTGTAACATAACGTGGGAGGTTAACCTTTTCTAAGTAGGCACATGCTATCAAAAGGAAATGTTGCATGAGGCCGCTGAATATGGTAGAGGGTGTCTGCAGTTTGCAAATGTTTCTTGTCAATGCTCAAGGCTGAGACTTGAGTAGTATTTAATAACCAAATCAGTCGATAGCAATTTTCGCGCGTTTTGCTTGGCTCCTCAAACTCGGAATAATTCCTTGGCCATTCATTGTTTTGGGGCGGGAGTCAAATGGCGTCTCGTTTGGCAACCGTTTTGAAAAACCAAATGAGGCAGCTGTACCAACAACCACCAGGATCGGTAAGCAGCGAAAATTTGGCGTGTCGGTGTTTACTGGTAGGTGGAATATTATTTTCTTAGTGAATTTCATTTAATAGACGTAGACCTCTTTAGCTAGTATGTTTTGTTTTCTCAACACAGATCATGTGACGATACTCCAGAGAACTGTTTCTTTCAAATTTAGTCTTATTCATGTGCATATGTACGCATAATCTATGAAAATATTAAGGGTCAAATCAAATCTGGGACCTTCACTGGAAAAACAAAACATACAATGCAAGCTAAAGAGGTCTATTGCAATTTTTAAGAGATTTACAGTAAACCAGTCAGGAATGGAGTGAATGATAGAGGGTTATGCCAATGTTCATTTTAAAACAACAGGCACAGTAACAGCTGTAAGCTGGGGTGGATGAACAGCCAGCTGTTCGCCATCATCGGACTGACACTCATGTGGAATTACTATTTCAAATAATGGAATAAGTTAATCAAAAATGGACGCGAAAGTGATCCTGAATGAGACTTTTAATATTGTTAATGACAGTGACGTTTGCATAACCTGTAATGGGCTCCTGGCGAAGTCACCATCAGATTGGAAGAGGATAACCTTCACATAGGCTTCCATCATCGACAGCACTTTTCGGGACTATACTCTTTGCCAGTTTAGTTGTATTCAACCAAGCAATATATTGAAGTATAACATGAGTCCAGGGCTCTAACCACTTTTCTCCCGGGTATTTCAGTTCTAAGTCCTGGCTGATCTGGTTTTACAGGTTGCTAAAAATGTCTCACTTCCTTTTTTTGTTTTGTTTTCAAAATTAGACAAAGACTGTTCACGGCCTATCTATTTTCTTAACACAAACCGGGGCTTTTCCCTCGAAAATTGGGAGGGGTGGGAAACCCAGCGAGTAGATCCGAGGTCTGGAGTCCTTACAATTTTACTGAGAAACCCGGTTGGATCACCTGGTGGAATAACGGCGAGCAATGGTACCATCTGACCGCAGAGTTACCATTTGCATTCCGTCTGTGAATGTAAAAAAGTCGCGAATATGATAAGCACGAGGCTGGAAACAAAACAACCTCGTTTCCAGGGTCCACGCCTACCAGAACCGTAACGAGCCAAGCCAACTTGTCAAATACTCTACAATACTTTAGTCTGTTGGATTACTGTTCGCCTGTCTGGGGCAGTTGTGGGGTTGGGAGTAAAGCTTATCTAGATAAGCTAAATAGACGCGCCGCATGTATTATTGAAGGTCGATTTATCGGGGTTGAGGACGGTTAAAATAAACACCTGGCTGGCCCAGCCTACAAGCACGTAGAAATTATCTCAGATGCGTCTTAGTCCATAAGTGTCTTAACGGAGTAGCACCTTTGTACTTACTTACTGAGTTTAGGCACGCGCACCTTTTCCATGGCTATAACACCAGAAGCCGTGATTTGCTGCGCCCTCCCTTCGCAAAAACTACTAAATACCAAGGTAGCTTCAGAATAAACGGTGCTCGGACCTACAACACCCTACTGAGAATCATTAGACAAGCAGAGACCCTCAGTGAATTTAAAATCAAGTTAAAGCGCCATTTTAAACAGTAACGTCTGCGGTACATGTTGCCTTTGTAACTTAATTCATTGTCTAGTTTTAAGTAATCACGGTTTAATACCTTTGTTTTAGTGTTGTGTGAAGGCTCCATTTAGACTAGCTCTGCTAAATTGAATGTCCTGGATAAATATTGAATGAAAAATAATAATAATAACAATAATAATAATAATAATAATAATAATAATAATAATAATAATAATGACAACAACGTGGTTAGAAAAAGGAAGGAGGTATGTGACGCGGTTTTCTAATTGCAAATTACGCGTCCTTACTTGCTATTTGAACTTGAGAAATTACTTGTACAAGTCCAATAGAGTCTAACCTCTCCTTACGGACACCTCTCTATATACGAAAAGTTCGTTTGGCTCCCCTCCAGAAATAGCAAAAATCATACATTCCCTACCTCTATAATACGGACACCTCTGTAAAGCGGACACTTGGTGCTTTGAGGGTCTCAATGTCGATAGCCGTAAAAATTGAAAAATTTTAACCGTTAGCCGTAAATAGAGTAAAAAAGAGTTAACCGTAAAAGAAACTGTTCCTTAGATTTGCTACTTTTAAGGAAGGTACAAAACTCACTTTTTTATTTCCCGGCTAGTGTGGCTCCGTACGCACGTTAGGTAAAGCGCCTTTTAGGTGTTGACCAAGACCTTGGCTCCATTTCCGTCACTCTCTCGGGGAACTAATTTTTTCCATAGCGAAAGTGTGGCTTCTTGCTGGGGATTAATATTTGCGATTTTCAGGAGGTCGTGCCCTCAAAACACTAGTGAAACAACACGAAGAAATGTCACTGTTTGTAAAACACGTTGCCGATAAACAACATTTCCCTGTTTTTCTCTGGCGCTACGGTAGACATTGCCATTCCTAGTCCCTGTACGGCGTCTTCCCACGCAATGTCGGTCAAGGCATTTCGGTGGCAAACTCGCTAGGACCACGTGACCCGAAACACATTAGCCGCGCGGAATAATGAGGCCTACGGACAAGGCAACGGCAGATAGTCGTTCCGTACAGTCCTTCGCTATCATTCAAAAACACTGAACACGGGAATATTGTTATTGGCCGTTTTCACGCTAGAGCTAGAGATGGATTATCCGTCTGAGACAAGCCTGTGTACAGTCGCGCCCTCCCCACAGACACCCCTTCTCCGATTTTTTCTGAGGAGGGGGGGTGGGGGGGGGGGGGGGGCGCTGTACACAGGCTATCTGGAACGGATATTCCCGTCTTGAAACTGTCCGTCAAAATTGACGGGTAAAGTCAGGCGGATTGTTTATTCAAAATTAAAACTATTCCAGTTTCAAATTAAGAAGTATTACCTTTCTGACACGAATCATCAAACGGATAACCCGTCTCACACGAATAATACGTTTCTAGTGTGAACAAGGCCATTTCTGCTATAATGAATGTCGCGCCCCCCGGCCTTGAGTTGGACGTTTGCGTGTTCGGTTTTGCTTTTTCACAAGATTATTTTTAATTTGACTATTGGCATTTCTATGTGTAAAATAATATTAGAAGTGAAATACTTTACAAAAAGTATTATCTATCAAATGTTAAAATTTTTCAAAAGAATAGTTTGTTTCATGCCTAGATGATCCGAAGACCTTTATTTCGATTTAAAGATAGAAAAATACAGGTTAATTACTATTTAACTTTTTGAAACAAAAGAAGTTAATTTTTAACTTTTTTGTTAACCGTAACTGAAAATAATTAACCGATAGCCGTAAAAGAGCCAAAATTTTAGCCGATAACCGTAAAAGCCACCACCACATTGAGACCCTCTGCTTTCCCTTTGGTGTCCGTATTAAAGAGGTTTGACTGTAAGGGTCCCAGGCAGTATTTCAAACGTTTATTCAAACAACGAAAACTGTTATGCTGACAAATCTTTAAAAAACCGAAATCTTGAACGCCGCTTCAATCTTCCCAAGTTTGTCCATCCATACAATCTTTTGAATTTACTGTGTTATTTATTCTCAATCCTTCTTATTATTTTCTGAGCTGTTATTTTTATGTTTCCCCAAGAGCCATATCACTCAGTTCGGTGGCAGTTCTCTCTGTTTGATTTTTGATATATTTCATGTCACAGATTCTGAAAGCGATATTCCTTTTAGTTTGTACCAACCGGATTGAAAGGACCCCCTCAATACGTCAGCCTGTGTCGCAGACGTAATTTAACCTCAGTACCACAGGGCCCCCACACAAACCGATATTATTTTATAGTAAATGTACTGGATTTACCGTTTACCTCACCCAGAGCGATTTATTACTAGGTATGTATACAAATCAATGTTAATAAACGATGAATTGCCTTACCTGTGGTATATAGTCGTCCTTTCGCCTCAAAACCGGTTTTAGAAACGATAAACAGCGAATTCAAAATCCTTCAAAATCGCTCTAAAAACCGCTTTTGAGGCAAAAGGACGACAATTTACCACATATAAGGTAATTCAGCGTTTATTTAACATTGATTTATATACATACTTAGCGACATATCGCTATTAGTGAGGCAAACGGTAAATCCATTAGATTTACTGTGAAATAACAATCGGTTACACACATAGATTGAGTGGGTCTCCTGTGTAAGTACTTAACCAGAGTTTACTTTCGTCTGCGGCGCAGGCTACAAAACTTCTGTCCTCAATTTTCAGTTGGAATTCCATGGTGACAACGCCTACTCTCTTTGGCTATTCACTGCCTGTTTGCGACCGGAGCCAAGATGGCGTCTCGTTTGGAGACATTTTTGCGCGATAAATGAAGCAGTCGTACAAAAAAAATACCAAGAAAGCGACGAACTTTGGCTTGTTGGTGTTCACCGAAGGTAGAAAATTTTTTTCATGCTGAATTTTGGAACAAAATCGTAAAATGCACTTGACAAATCCCCGAAATGTTTGGAAATTGTAAACAAAGTCCCTACTAAGTGACGTTTTTAATTTAGAAAAAGTTACTCTTTTTCAGTTTTATCCAACTGATTTGGTAAATACTAAAACAACTACCCCCCTAAGGGTCTGTGAACAGCGCTAGATATATACCTTGACGCTTCGCGTCTCGGTATATGTTACCACTACTCGCCTCCCCTTCTGGGGATAGTTGTATACCGTATTTATTCGAATAAGCGCCCAACCTCGAATTAGCGCCCATCCTAATGTCAGAAAAAGTTAATAAGCGTCCACCCCCTCCTCCTCCCAATCAAACTCAAATAAGCGCTCACCCCCACCCCACCCACTTGAGTGAATAAATTCTAATAAGAGACTTTCCCGAGGACGGAGTTTTCTTGAGAGTATTTTACAGAAACCTTGCTTTGTTACTTCTTCGCGTTTTGTTATTAGCATTTATTGTTTTGTTGCAAAATAAACATACTTCACTTGCTGAAAATGGTGAAAATTTAATAAGGGCCCATCCTCGAATAAGCGCCCACTCTCCATGTCCAAAAATTTAATAAGCGCCCAGGGCGGTTAATCGAATAAATACGGTAATACTCACGGTTTATCACAACTGATGGTAGTGGTCTTTATTGGATTCACGTCCTTGGGATTTTAACGAGAGAGAAGTAATCTTCTGTAACAAATATCTCCTACGACAAACTCACATTTTATAACTAGCAATAGTTGACACTACAGCTGCCCCCATTCTCTATATTGTCGGTCAATAGTATCCTTGCTCGTTTTGCAGCTCTTTGAAATATACCGATTCATAATAAGGATTTTCACACATATTCCATACAATAGGTCAAATACAGGAAACGCAAGGTTCCATGCACAGTTTCAGTTCGATTTACACAGCTTTGCTCAAAACATTCTCAGTTACAAAAATAGTTTATTCTAAACCATAAGAAAAGATTTAATTAGAAGTTGAATTTTTCGCTATTTCTCTTTCACTTTTTATATTTAGTTTACTTTATTTGCCGGAAAGTAAGCCTTAGAAATTAAAAGGACGTTTGATCAATTCACGCTCGCGCATTCTAGTCTTATTTTAAACTTTATAGCGGAAGGACATCTGTGAGCAGGGAATAAGTCGAGCACAGAATTTGATTGTCGGCAAATTCTGTAATCGTCCATCGTTCTGCTAGTGTTAAGCTAGCCTTTGTTCACTCGTCTTGCTTCTTTGGGGCTGAGTGTTTTTCCGGTCAAAGAGAGAGAAAGAGTGTCTGGCAAGGTTTCCAATCAAAGATTTGCGAACTCGTGTCTGGCAAACTCTCCAAGTGGTTATATATACAGAGTTATACACACCTTATAACTTCATCTGCGGTTTTGGTCCATAACTTTCCAAACAACTGCTCCACAGAATGTCACTGATAACACGTAACGCAAAAGAGTATTGAAGTATGACTGCACAATAAATGTACGTCACAAAATCTACCTAAGCAGTCCCTTCGGGATTTTCTGTCTTTACATCATTCTAACCATTTCGTACTTGCGGGCGCAAACAATAGAAACGTCATCATTACCTAACGATTCCTCGCGGCCTTTCTTCGAGCAAATCGAGATTTTTTCTGGCATACTGACTGCTGACTATATATTTCAACTGTAAGTACTTTCCTTATTATGCGCGCGAGTTACTAGAGTCCCTCCTCGGCAGCCTAGTCCCCAGGCGTTTTCGGCTCGGTCATTCACTCTATCATGAGCTGTGACGTCACCGACAGATACTCGGCGAGAACGCGTTCTCTCGCCCGCTCTCTCCCAGACTTCGCGCGGACAACGGATCAAGAGATAAGGCCTAGGGACTAGGCAGCCTCCTCGGAATTTCGCCTTCTGTGCGAAATCCCTGCGGGGAGAACAATTAACACTTACATGAAGTCCATTTCCGCCGCAAATAGTAGGTGCTAGCCGAGGCGGGAGGAGGTAAAGGGGTACAGCAGTCAGTGATAAATTACCAATAAATAAAAAATATATATAACAATTATGGTGGATCCCTCATCTTATGGTGGATCCTTCATCTGTTTTAGTATATACTACTATATACTGTTTTAGTATATACTAAAACAGTGAGATAATTGAACTCAAAAATGATGATTTTTAACTCATTTACTGTTGTCAACGATTACAATTTTGGCGCGTAACGACCGAACCGGCGGCCGTCGCGTTTTATATATATATATATATATATATATACACCCGTTTTCAAAAAGGTTTTCATAGAGAGAGATATATAGATAGACATATACTTTTGTTCTCTTGCACGTGCGCCCTTGTGTATTTTTCACTTGTTATTGTCCAACTTGTGAAAAACTCGGTTCAACGATAAATTTTTTCGTCGTCGGGTTTTTTGTTCCAATTTGACATGTCGTTTTGAGTTTTTTTTTAGAAAAATACATGCGCCCTGCGATACAAATTTGCAATGGCGAATTATATGGCTGATTTTGGGAATGAGGAAAACATCCCGCGAAGAAGCCGATCCGCGAGTTATACGGAGTCACCGAATTGGTAGCCCAAATGCCATGGCATCTGTAGCAAGTGATAAAGCATTTTTATTGATAGAGTGTATTAAAAAATGCGCTGTCCAGGGGCGTGCTTAAGAGAAACTGTAGACTAACTTGAAAGCATTTGTGGCCGAGAGTTTATTCTGTCTTCAATGCGACACGTTGCCTTACAGGCCGTGATTTTACGAAAAAAGGTGAGACATTAAGATACATGACTAGCTCATCATGGTTATGATAAAGTCTGCTTCTATGAACCTCGTCATCGTCCGTTTTAATCAACTGCTATAATATTGTTGCTCCTTCCCACATATCCAATATGGACATCACCGTCACATCTTCCTTCTCAGCGGTTTCGAAAACACATTTTTTTCATTTCATCTGCGTTGTTTTAAAAATGAAAATCTTTGATGTTTTTCCCCTTATCCTGTAACGACAACAATTATATGATCTACAAGCGACCGAATTCCTCATTCTTCAATTTTCAAGAAAATGCAAATCAAGAGAATTGCAGACAGTGCTCGTGCATTATTTTTTTAACTGACAAATTGGAACAAAGAACCTGACGAAAACAAAATTTATCGTTTAACCAAGTTTTTTCACAAGTTGGACAATAACAAGTGTAAATGCACACGGGCGCACGTGCAAGAGAACAAAAGTATATATCTATCTATATATCTCTCTGTATGAAAACCTTTTTGAAAACGGGTGTATATATATATATGTTGCATAAAAAAACGGTCCTTGTAAAAAAGCGTCATTTTTATGTAAGAAAAGCCGCTTTTTTACAAATTAACTGGATGTAAAAATACTGCTTTTTTACAAAAATATGTTTTTGTAAAAAAGCTGCTTTTTTTACAAAAAATATTTTTGTAAGAAAGCTGCCTTTTTATGTAAAAATCCTGCTATTTTACACATATAGACCATTTGACAAACCCATTTATCGAAGACAGGCTGTTTTTAGTTGAGCTTACTACATTTAATTATATCAGACCAATGTACACAATTCCGTCTTTAGAGTATGAGGGGAAACGTGTCTTTTTTATCCCTCCTTCTGTTGGCAATGGGAAAAAGTGTAAAGGTATAAATATCTCAATAGCACACGCAATTATCGCGTTGTCTGCTTTTATTAGTTAAACACATTTGTCATGGATTCTTAGCTATGAACTGGAACTAGGCTACATCAACAGGCTTAAGCCAGGGAATCTGTTCACATGCAATTATTCTTTAATGATTTTCCTCCCTAATAGCCTCAACTCAAAGTTACCTCCACCAACAGGAATCACTACTCTTTGAAAACGATTGCAGGCTTGATTAATTCAGTAATAGAGCTTTGTGAAACTATCTTCACTTTTTCTTTAGTTTCATTTTACGCAGGCGAATTGTTAAGGCTTTTTTTTTAAATTCTTTTCTTAACCATTTATCAACCACGTTTTCTTCTTTTATTTTCACCTTGAGTTTACACGAAGATTAAAGTGAAATTCTCGTTTCTCCATAGAAGCTTTGCAAACTTTTTCCAAACAACGAATTCTTTAAAGTTGATCTCTAATGTTGATGCGTATTTTGTTGTAGCGACACGCGGGCTCTTTTCCTACGATCCTTCTCAATCCTGCA
The DNA here is from genome assembly GCF_958299795.1 of Porites lutea. Taxonomy (NCBI): domain Eukaryota; kingdom Metazoa; phylum Cnidaria; class Anthozoa; order Scleractinia; family Poritidae; genus Porites; species Porites lutea. Next base: position 14,275,503 of record NC_133204.1, read on the forward strand.
AAGAAATCAAGGACTTAGGTATCTCCAACGGAGACGGGGAGTACTGGATTGACCCTGGAAGGACTGAAAATCCTTTTAAGGATTATTTCATTAGTTGATAGTTAGTAGGTTTTTAACTATATTATATTGTTAGGTAACTATATTATATTGTTAGGCGTCCCCAATTAGTAGAGGGGTTCTTAACCCCATCGGCTAGACATTCCAAGGCACATTAATAAAGTTTTATGTATGTATGTCTGTTAAGGAATATTGTGACATGACAACTGACAGAGGTATGGTTTAAGTTAAAGCCAGGGTCCGTTTTCTAAGATGAAGTTCAGGAAATTCTTACTACCTAAATAGGTATATACAAAGTTCACATCGATAATTTAGTCCTTACTTGCAACACTAGCTAGGCTTTGTGTGACAATAAGCAATTATTAGATGAGGTTGAGTATCATCTGAGAATTATGCGGGTCGAGTTGGGTTCAGCTTCGGCGAATAACACCCCAAGTAAGTGTATACGGTTGATGACTTCAATAGTGCAGGCTATCGCCAGAAACTATGGACAGCAGCAGAGAAGCCTGAGTACGAGTTAGCTCAGTTGTTTTGGTACTGCTAGAGAATTTTACTGGTTTTGCGAAGAAAAAAAAATACTCAACGGATAGCATCTGCTAATTGAAGAATAACTGTAAGACTAAGCATGCCGTTAAATCTTGAATTTGCCGAGAAACAGACAGTCACGCGAGAGCCATTATTTTATCAATTTGGAGAAGTATTTGAATGAATAATAATAATATGCATTTTTCGCGCCAAGCTTCATTTTAGTATCAACTTCAGACTAGCAGGCCTAGCAAGTCACGAATTTCTTAGTCCCGGGTTCTTAGTTCTGTAAAGTACCGCAAATGATCCCCAAAGTAGAGCGCAAATGATCCTCGACCGTAAATGATTCCCATTGCCGACCATAAGTGATCCCGTGAAAAGTAGAGGAATAGAATGGATTTTAGGCGTGGATGGTGAAAGTGCTGAGAACCTGCACAACGCGTAGAACAATGAAATGAATAAAACTATAAATAATCGAACTGTTTCTTTTGGTATTTTTTTCCCCCTTTCTTTACGGACATTAAGAAGGAAACTTGTCTTTCATTTTAACGCCTAAGAATAGGGAAATATGACCACTTTATTTATCACTCTATCACTCTGTAGAGGTTTCCGGTGAATTTCGAAATACATTGAAATACACCACCTACAGCTAATGAAAATGTCTCATCTGGTGGTAAGGACCTTGTCAGTGCAAACCTGTGTATTCATTTCTAGTGTCTGGACACAGAGACAGTTACAAACATACAGAATCAAGGAAAGAGAAACGAGGGAACGATTAAGTGGAAAATTTTGTATATATAAGCAAAGAATTATCCTAATGGGGTTGTACTAGAGTGAGCTTTTATCTGGGGTCGTTTTCAGAGACTTTAGCCGTTACAAACGTTATCATTTCCTAAAGCTGATACGAGGCCGGGTATGAGCAATTTCTTCTTAAGAGTATTGCATCTAATTGAACTATAGAATGTGAAGTTTAGTTCAGTGAAGCTTCAATGTTAACCAGCAATTAAGCAAGAGCTATTGATTTACTGAGCATTTAAGTGTTTCCCTTTTTTTTGTTTGCGTTTATTTGTGTTATATTTACGGTTTCTTATATTTTCAGTCTTGGCATTTATTTGTTAAATTTATTCAGTTGAATTTTTAATACTTTTTGTTGCGATAATAAACGTGACACGATGACCCAGTAACTTAAGTCCAGGCCATTCTCATTTTCCTCTCGGGATCATTTGCGGTCGACAATGGGGATCACTTGAGGTCGAGGATCATTTGCGGTCCATTTTGGGGATCATTTGCGGTCTGAGGATCGTTTACGGTCGGGATCAGTTGCGGTACTGTACAGTTCACGTGAGTTATATTTAACAATGATTAGGCCCACGGTGGGTTTCCGCCGTGTGAATTATTTTGAACTAAACATTACTGCTTGTTTTGGCCCACATGACTGATAAACCAATGATAAGCATTTATCGAATTTCAGGGGGATGGCTTCTTGTATCCAACGTTGTTTCGCACGGTTCATCTCCCACTCAGTTGCCAGTTAAGACATCGTACCGCGGAGTAAACAGCAAAGAGATGGTACTCACAAAAAGCGCCATGAAGGAGTTGAGAAATCACTTGCATTTCAGTCAGATAAGATTCCACTGCAAAAAAAGAGGAGGTCGTACATTTCACATCACCACGGCTGCTAACAGCAAAGGTGAAGCTGCTGTGAAATACCTCAGTGGTGAGACAGATCTGATGCCTGCCTCTTGTGGTTCGTTTGTGATCATGAGCAATGATAACTCGCGGTTAGCAAGATGTCTGCAAGGATTGGGGGGTACCAAAGAGGTTCTTTCAAAGTTGGCAAATGGGGCGCCGAGAGAGATCAGAATAGATTATACGACCACCCTGCTTTTGCAGAGGCAGCTTACCACTGGCTTCTTGTACCGTCTGGCAGGTGGGAATGCGACGATTTTGTCGTGGCAGTGTCACGTGGCGATTTTTGGAAAATCTTTGCGCGATAAGAAGTCACCATAAAGGAAGTCTTCCTCAAGGTTTAAGGGTTTTGTCTTTTAAGGAAGCTTAACGCGTAGGCATTATTCAACACCATGATCTAAGATAAGAACTAGTAAGAGGTACTGCAATGGTCTTATGAGTGAAAGGAAAAAAAATTAACGCCCTGTATTAAATGGCATGGTATTACATTCAATAAAAACAAAGAAAGTGGGTAATTCAGTAGTGTTGGCTTTCCTTCTTACTCCCAAAACCATGGAAATATGCAATTTAGCGTAGATAGCCTACTGCAGCAGTCAAACTAGCTCCATAGCATGCTTGTTATTATATCCGTGTTCCTCAAAATTATAATTGTGCAAATTAATTTTGGTTCGTTCCTCGCGCTCTTCGCCGCTCCCATCTCCTGAGACAATTGCAGTTTGATTTTCTTAAGCGACCCACTAAATCTTCGCATTTTGGGTGGTGGTCTTATGGATAGTTCGACTGTAATTGCGCATTTTCCATTAATACCATTATCGTGTGGTGGAACGACAGAGTGTTGCAGCACTGATCCATTCATGTTGAAACACAAGGAGGTCAAGGAGCGGATCAAGAGGAATTATGTCTGACCTTAATTCCTGAATTTTTCGAGGTGCGACTGTGGCTGTACAATCGTATGTCATGCGATCGTGTTTGTAGTCCTGATATAGTCGTCGAATGGCACCAACACTGGTAATCTAAGCAGAAATGATGGAACTCGAAGGGTGACGTTGGGTGACGTCGTTGCAAGGCTGCCTCGTCCCCGGGGCTTGACCTAAGATGGCCCATTTAAATACAAATCCAAACACAATAAAAATAATAATACAAGATATTTAAGGAGTATTAAAAATATATCAGTCTGGCTTGTTAATATTAAATGCTTTGCAATACGCCCCTAGTTATAAGTGTAAGATAAGATGAGCAATATGTGTAAAAGTAACTAAGAACTGAAGTTGGTATTATTGCCAATTTTTAGTAGACTACAAGCAGTCTCTCTTTTTTGCACTTCCCTCACTAAATCTGAAGAAAAAAAGAGACTGCTCAAGTTCAATTTTTAGGGAAGTCTCACGTTACCAGCAGTTTCCACCTGACAAAAAAAGTCCCGTCCAGCAGTCCGGGTAAAAGTTGATTTTCTTGTTGGGCAAGTGACTTTTAAAGCTTACTTGCTTAATGGTCAAGGGTCCAGGCAAGTCATCCTCGGACAAAATCATTAACTAAGACGAGCAAGAAGTGGCCCCGGGCAAGCAGAACATGAGGGCTGCTTGCTTAAATGACAAGCTGGAAATATTCGAGGTTTTTTCACGCGATTTGTCGACTATGGCGAAAACTAGAGATAATAAAAATATTTAAGTAATAATGTTACCTTTAAGGTTTAAAGCTATAACACATTCATAAAACTTTGACCGAGTGGATTAAAGGAACAAAACTCTTAAAACAGGACGATTTACTATTTGCCTATGGAAAATTCACCGAATGCAAGGAACTAATCAAATTTGCTCTTAAAAGTATTTCGTGAATCTGTATTACAAGGAGAAACGAACAGTTGCTAAATTTCTACGCTTCCTAAGTAAATGTGAGGTATGGCATGGTTTGCTGCAATATCACATTCATATTTTAAGATAGACTTAAAGAAGTAGACAATGGAGTAGACGAGACATTGTTGAGTCGCTCAAGCAACTTATTAAATTTGAACGGGGAAGTTTCTCCTCATCACTTCCACGGGATGATCGCTTGACTAATCACTAATCAAAATTGGGTCAATACAGTGCCGACTTCAGACTTCATGTACATTTTTGAACTGTTAGAAACCTCTTGCGTTTGATTCCACTTGGCTGTGTTCAAGCAAGAAGATCCGAATTGCTTAAAATATATAATAAAAGAATTCATAGTGAAAGTAATGCTCTCTGGTCCAACAGAAATTTCAGTGTTTCAGTTATTTTGTATCCATTTATGTACACAATCAAAAGCTGCTTTTGCTAAAATGTGACCATTGCAAGTCAGTCATTGATTCCAATATCTCTGCTGACAGTAACACCGAGGTTTGACGAGTTCCTTCTTTCCAAGCGCTCGAAAACACGAAATGTGGATTGCTGGCAAAGACATTGCGGCAATGTCACGAATAAAACGTTGATATTTCTAATGTTAATCCAAAGGGACAGTTAAGAAGACTGACGCAAGAAGACAAGATTTTGGCAAGGCTAAGGCGGCTTTAACACATATATCACGAGAATAAAAGTGAAGCAGAACCAGTCCTTCAACAGGCTAAGGTGAAGCAGGGAGGCAAGACACTCGATAGGCAAAACTATTTTCTGTGAACTTAAACTTATTCTTAAAGTGCTCTAAAGCCACTAGTGGTTGGGAACTGGTGGTTTCGTGCCTGGTCGGATATGAAATGTGTGTGAAATTCATACCCGTGGCGTTATATGTATACATTTGACCGGTGTTCAGGTGGTTGGATAGGGTTTTTCAGAGGTAATACCTCCTAAGTTTGAATATACACTAGGTCGCCATTAATAAAGATTTGGAAAACTGATCATCAAAACTGTATTAGATAAAGATGAATATTTCCTTTGATCAGTGTTACAATGACATCAGAGTTGTCATAGTAACGAAATGGCGTCATTACCTATTCTACTTACATATGAGATCCCTTGACTTGCGGCCTGCCTCTTGGTATTTCTTTTCGCAACTGCAGACGTTGCGTCTTTTACTGCGATGATCTTATCACATTTATTTCTTCGTCCTGCAGTTTCAATATATGAAATTCATGAACCAGTTTAATAACCAGCTCCCAGTTGTCTTGCCGTCTCAATTGGTTAGAGCCATGCACCGGTATCTCAAAGGTCAAGGTTCAATTCATGGCAAGCCTGGCAGGTTTTGACTGCGATGATCTTCTCTGCATTGATATGTAACAACAACCACAACAAATACGTTATCGCAAAAACCTCGCGAGCCTACAAAAAGTCAGCAGTGAGAATAAAGGGAAACAACCACAAGGGAAAAAAAATTGTTCAACAAATGAACAAAAAAAAACAGGAACTAAACAGATAAAAAACATACAAAGAAACAGAAAATACAGTCGAAGCTCTTGTAAGCGACCACCTCGGAAATTCGAAACAGTGGCCGTAACTAGAGGTGGTCGCTTACGAGAATAAGCTTTCGTAAGCGAAAGCATGGTAAAACAATAGTGGGTGTTCGATTACGAGAGTTTAAGGGACTTTTTAATAATTCGTAAAGAAAGGTGTTCAAAACTAGAGCTCAGGTCGCTTACGGGAGAAGTCTCAAGGAGAGCTTCGACTGTAACTTCATCAGGATTTGAATCAACCACTAGGATGACGTCAGCTTCTAACCACACTGCGCCACGCTGCCACCGCGGGCAATAGTTAATTTGTGAGGTAAAATTATTAATTATATTTAAGCATTTTTCTCTACCACTGTTTGAAGCTGGTGCAAAGAAAATTAGGTATTTACGCGTATTTCAAATCAATTTTGCATTATTGCATTTCATTTAATCTCGGGTTCAACGGCTGATCGATGTACGGAGTTGAAATTGCCAGTCCTTGCTAAATGATGTGGGTCCCTAGACATTAACTACTTGCTTACGATCTAGGTACAACTAGATAGTCTGCGCAAAAGAATCTTGTAGTTGTACAATCGTGCTGAAAGCTTTCAACAGGTCGAGAAGCAGCGGAATAACGTACGGCTGATTAAAGCCTAATGTTGATATTTCTCAGTATTCTTAGTGTTATGTAGTGGTCATTGTATCAAAAATCAACCAATTCATCTCCATTGTTGCAATTATTTTCTAATCTACCAATTACCTACAAAAAATTCCACCCTGCGTGATCTCTAAGTTCTTTGTGTGTACTACGCTACTCGGAGTATACGAAGAACTACATGTATTTAGTGACAACACGGAAAAACGCAAATCATAACTTAACACATTGCCTGCAATAAATTCTCTTCCAAACCGTAGGAGTGCAGTAGATCGGCTGTTTCGGTACCTCTTCGAAAGAGACAAAAATGCGGTTTGATTTTCGTAAGCGACCAACAGGGGGGTAATTACATGAGACCGGGACAACCTCGGACAGGTATGAGTTCGTATCGCTCTCCATACATTTCGTTTCATGCATTTACATGGGACCGGCTTGGACCGGCCTAAAAACGAACTCAGAGCGGTCTGACTTCGTGTCGGTCGCTGACCCGACACGAGTTATTTTCGTACCGGTCTGAGACTGCATGTACCGTTGTCATGTAAAACGGAAACGAATCTCAGACCGGGTCCATAAATAGCATGTTGCTTCCTATGGCTCCATCGTTTTTACTTTTTCTTAGCAAAATAAGAACACTGCTATGAATTATAACTGTAAACAAGACTTGGAAGTAGCTTTAATTGAATATATGCTTCGGTTAATGTGAGGGATTGCACCATTTTGAGATGATGTACATTTAACATGCCACCAGATGAGCGTTAGATAAAGTGTACAATTTTCCGGGAGCAGTAAGATCTTCGGTTCTCTACTCACTGTCTTAATTGGCGTAAATTGTGTACGCGGGGGGGGTACCTTAGGAATTTTTGGGTGGGGATGTGCCGCTTAACCTATACCAGAGCTAGTTCAGCTGAATTTTGCTACCCTATACTAGGGTAAACTCCTCAAATCCCCCCTATCCTAGAGTAGCTGTTTCCCTAGTCTAGACAAAATCGTCAACCAACTGATCAGTTTCCTGAAAAATGATACCCTATTCTAGACCCAAACGCTCTGATTTATATACCCTATCCTAGAGTAAACTGCTTGAAAACCATACCCTTCACAGCGGCACATACCTATATAGCCCATATATGGCAGTACCACCCCCGGGCAGTCAGGTGACCAGTTAGGATAGTTAGTATGTTAAATAATCGACTTACGAAAGTTATATAGCTACAAGAAGCTCCTGTTTTTGAGTTTGTACCGGTCTCATGTAATCAACGAAGCGTTTCGTCCCGCTCTCATGTAAACGATTGCAAAAATTACAAATTCGTACCTGCCTGAGTTAGTCCCGGTCTCATGTAATTACCCCCTAAATTTGCATTTTGGGAGGTAGCCTTACGGATAGTTCGACTATAATTGCACATTTCTCATTGATAGCATTACCGGGTTATAAAAAGGAAAGAGTGTTGTATGAGACCAGTATGAGTTCTTATCGGTCTCCATACATTTCTTTCCATGCGTTCACCTGGAAACGGCCTAAAAATGAAGTCAGACGGGTTTAATTTCGTATCGATCGATGACCCAACACGAGTTACTTTCCTACCGGTCTGAGACCGTATCGTTCTCATATAAATTGGAAACGAATCTTAGACCGGGTCCATAAATAGCATGTTTCTTCGTATGGCTCCACGATTTTTGCTTTTGTTTTAGCAAAAAAAAGGACCTAGAAGTAGCTTCAATTGAATACTCCGGTACTTAGATTAATGTGAGGGATTGCACCATTTTGAGTTGCTGTGCAGCAAATATTAACAGGTCACCAGATGAGCGTTAGATAAAGCTTATAATTTTCTTGGAGCAGTACAACTCTACGTTTGTGTCCCGGGGGGGGGGGGGGGTACTGCTATATAGGTATGTGCCGCTGTGAAGGGTATGGTTTTCAAGCAGTTTACTCTAGGATAGGGTATATAAATCAGAGCGTTTGGGTCTAGAATAGGGTATTATTTTTCAGGAAAGTGATCAGATTTTATCTAGACTATGGAAACAGCTACTCTAGGATAAGGGGATTGGGGAGTTTACTCTAGTATACTCTAGTATAGGGTAGGAAAATTCACTTGAACTAGCTCTGGTATAGGCTAAGGGTTCCAGGGTCCCAGCGGCACATCCCCACCCAGAAATTCCTAAAGTGCCCCCCCCGGGGTTTGTGTACTCACTGTTTACTGGCGTAAATTGGTTACCAGTTAGGAACGTCAGTAATAATATGTTAAATAATCGACTTGTGAAAGTCGTTCGTTCGGTCAGCGGTCTGTGCAACCAAGACGGCGCTGTATTTTTTACTCTGACCATAGCTTAATATTTCTTTGGAGAACTTGATTGAATTCTCCTCGAAAATCTCTAAATGGGCAAGACAAAGGCACAACAGAAGGCTAGCTCTTTACAGAAATCTCCTTGTGCAACGTCCGACGAAGAATTTTGTGAAAATTGGGAGAAGATCGAAGCGAAGCTTAGCAAGTGGATCGACGAACGTCTCCCTGCCATCATACAACTAAAGTTACAAGAACTTATCGACCCTGCAGTCAATAAGTTCATTACTTCTTCTAAATTTTGTGAATCTGTTTCTGAGAGCCTGAAATTTGATCTCGAGTAATGCATGAAAATAGAGACAAAACTAGCTGAGTTAAAAAACTTGAACGAAGCCCTTACCTGCCAGTTAGACGACCTTGAGCAATATACCCGTAGAACTAATATTCGGATATATGGCATACCTGAGAGCAATGTGGAGAATGCTAATCCTCGTGAGGATACGGATATCCTGGCTACGAATTTCGTCAAAGAAGAATTAGGGGGTGATCTCAAACCAGAAGATATAAGCCGCTCACATCGAGTCGGCAAGAGATCATCGAAGCCTAGGCCTATCATTGTTCGACTTTCTAGGCACAACAAGAAAGTTGAAATCCTTCAGAAGAGAAGGGTGCTTAAACAGAACGAGAGGCCATATAACGTGCAAGAAGATTTATCACAACCCCGTCGGGATATCCTCAAGTATTTAAGTAAAGATATATCCCTCTGAACATCATTGATAAAGTCTGGACTGTTGATGGTGTTATCTGCATGCGCCCCTCACAACACACTTCGACTATTGAGCGCCGTACTACAATGGCCAAGTGTCGCGAAATCGTCCGAAAACATTCTCCATCTTGAACGGATTTGGCTTACGGATCTCCAGATAAGTATTGACTCTGATCTCTCACTTTTGGTTAATCTGCATACTGATGAACGTGAACTCGTTTAAAAAAATTTTCTCCATCTTGAACTGATTTGGCTTATGGAACTTCAGTTAAGTTCTGACTCTGAACTTCAACTTTTGGCTATTCTGCATATTGATTTTTTTCAAATCTTGTTCTCCAATGGATTTGGTTATTTAACGTCCTCTTGCCAAGTGTATAATATATTTAAAATTTAATGTGTCATTGCAATCATCCACCTTTTGTTATTTTTATTATTATTATTATTATTATTATTATTATTATTATTATTATTACTATTGATTTATATTCTTTACTTGTATTTGTAATTAATATTGTAGTCCTATGCCTAGTAAGTTCCCATGCACAGTCTGCAGATTTAATATCCATAATAATCACCAGGCAATTTTCTGTGATAGCTGTCACAATTGGTATCCCATTAACCTGGCTGACTAGCTATTTGTCTCACAGACAGCAGTGTGTCATGGTCCATGACCGTACCTCTTCATTTAATTCGGTCGTTTGTGGGGTTCCCCAGGGTTCAGTTCTTGGAGCTTTACTTTTTCTTTTATACATCAATGATCTTTTTCATGTCTCCAATCTCTTGTCTATCATTCTCTTTGCTGATGATACAAATATCTTTCTTCGTCATAATGACCTGGCTACCTTAGCAACCAATCTCAATGTAGAGCTCTCTCATGTCTCTTCTTGGTTTAATGCGAACAAACTCACTGTTCATCCTGCCAAGTCTAAATTCATCATTTTTCATCCGCGACGCAAACAAATTAACTCCTCAGATATAAACATATTTATAAATAATTCTCTCATCACACGTGTGCAGGAAGACAAATTTCTTGGGATTATCATTCATGAAAATTTATCTTGGAAACCGCATATCTCTGCTGTCTGTGATAAAGTCTCTAAAGTAATAGGAGAGTTATGCAAGTCGAGGCCATACTTACCCTTGAATACTTTGAAAACTCTATATAATTCTCTTTTCTTACCTTACATCAATTATTGCAGTTTAATATGGGCATCTACTTATGCTTCTTACCTTAAACCCCTTTATGTATTTCAAAAGAAAGCCGTTCGTGTAATTACTTTTTCTCCTCCGCGCACATCCTCTAAGCCCCTTTTTTCTAAGCATAATATTCTTTCACTCTACTCTATCTATAAATTCCATGTTGCTTGTTTTGTATTCTCACATTTTAATAGCCTTTTACCTACTCCTGTTTCCTCGATCCTTCATTTTAATTCTGAATATCACGATTATAAGACTCGTTCACGTTTTAATCTGCATAAAACCTGTCATAAGTACCAATTTGCTATCACTTGGCAAGCTCCTATTATTTGGAATGATATTCCGCTAACTGTGCGCAATAATCTCACAGTAAGTAACTTTAAAAAAAACTTAAGACTGTATTTTTCTGAGTAGTTAATTAGCCTACGCATAATCTGTACACCTTATGGGACTATACTAGGTGTATTTGTTTGTAGTTGTTTGTGTGGTTTATAGGAAGTATTAGTTGTTTAAATATTTGAAATAGTTGCCAAGTATTGTATTTTAGTTGTAAGTTTTTCTAACTGACCTTTTCTTTCTTGATCTAATTGTATTGTAATTATTTTAGTTAAAGCCTTCTTCTATTCCTGTAAATTCTTCACGTCTTTTTTTTTTTTTTTGCTGACCTTAGGCCATTTAAGCCCCCGGCTTTGGCTGTTCTTGTGTATTTTTTTCTTCCAGGAATTGATTAATTAAACGTAACGTAACGTAAATATAGCTCCAAGAATCTCCTGTTTTATAGTTTGTACCGGTCTCAAGTAATCGACCAAGCATTTCGTCTCGGTCTCATGTAAACGGCTACACAAATTACAAATTTGTACCGGTCTGAGTTCTTCCCGGTGTCATGGTATCACACCCATATTTTAAGAGAGACTTAAAGAAGTAAAGGGAAACGTAAAACGACCAAAACTGCAAAAGGAAGCAGACAATGGAGAAGAAGAGACATTGCTGAGTTGTGCAAGCAACTTATTAAATTTTAACGGGGGATTTTCTTCTGGATCACTACCACGGGATGATCGCTTGACTAATCACTAATCAAAATTGGGTCATTGCAGTGCTGATTTTAGACTTCATGTACATTTTCGAACTGTTAGAAACCTATTGCGTTTGATTCGACCAGGTTGTGTTCAAACAGGAAGATCCGTATTGCTTAAAATAGATAATAAAAGAATTCATAATGAAAGTAATGGTCTGGTCCAACAGAAATTTCAGTGTTTCAATTATTTTGTATCCATACGTTATTCTGCTGCTTCTCGACCTGTTGAAAGATTTCAACACGATTGATGCACTACAAGATTCTTTTGCGCAGACCATCGAGCGCTTGGAAAGAAGGGACTCGTCAAACCTCTGAGTGTTTCTGTCAGAAGAGATATTAGAACCAAAAGCAGCTTTTGATTGTGTACAGGCAAAATTATTTTCTGGGGGGATTTAATAAGCGCCACGGCGCTTATTCGCGTAATACGTACGAAGAGGTGTTACTATGGTTTTAAGCGCCGCCCTGAAATAAGCGCCGCATCGTTGGAGAAAAAATTTAATAAGCTTCGGTGCATTCTGTTATGCACTGTGTAACTTGACGTTTACAAATAAATTGCTTGTAAAGGAACAAAATAAAAAAAAACTTGTAAGCCTTAAAAAGTTTTTCATACGTCATTTTTGTTAAAGAAATTTACTGCAAAAACCGTGGACGAAGATCCTGTTGCCTGTCAACGTTGGATCTGTAGAAAAGAGATCTAATCAGCTAAAATATTAAGAACGTAAAAAAAAACGAGAAGTCTGAGGGCCTGTTTACATGGATGTGGGGGGCCCCAGGTAGGTGAGGTAACCCGCTTTGGTGGATAACCCGCCCGTAATTTGATCACGTTTACAGGATAGGTGGGGTGACCTGCCGCATGTTACCTCATCTATCTGGGGTCCCCCACCTCAATGTAAACAGGTCCTAAAGACTACTGCACAGCTGATAACAACGTTTACAAATAAGATAGTACGCGCGTGCTCTGATTGGCCGAGAGATGTGTTTGCATGAGAGTATGTAAACATGTGTGGAATCAAGATGTTTTGCTCCTCGCGTGCTAATCACACAAGCACAAATTTTCAAATGTTTTTGAGTTAAAAACTCGACAAATTTACTTTATTTACCCATTCCCTAGTCTGATGAAACTTGGCAAATCTTTACAAACACGTTGTGACAATTTTTTTTCGCTTAAGCTGACATTTTAAGCGAGAAAACCCCTTTCATGGAAAGCATCTTTATTGCAAAACAGGAACTGATTACGCGTACATTAAGCTTCGTGTACAAGACTTCGCGACTGGTAAGAAACAAAAAAGTTTTTCTTTTTTTTTTTGAAAATTATTTTATAAAAGCAATAGAAAACCTTTTTTTTTCTTGACAGTTATGCAAACCCTCAACGTCGTCTCTGGTTTGCATAACCGTCTCGAATTCTCCCAACCCCTCGAGTGTTTATATCAGGCTATGCAAACACAGGAAAAAAGTTTTCCAGTTACTTAAATATTGCTTTTTTAGAAAAATACTGTTACTTTGTCGTTTAGAAGCAATTTATTTGTAAACGTTAAGTTTCACAGGGTATAAGGAACTGTACCAAATTTACGCGAATTAGCGCCGCGGCGCTTATTAACTTTTCCTCCAAAAATGCGGCGCTTATTTTAGAGCAGTGCTTAATACCATAGTAATACCGCTTAGTTCCGTATTTACACGAATAAGCGCTGCGGCGCTAATTAACTCCCCCCCCCCCCCCTAATGCGGCGCTTATTTGAAGGTGGCACTTATTCGAGTAATTACTGTAATTGGCCACTTAAGAGTTTATTACATTTAGGGCAAATTGTTATTACATTTAGGACAAAATTTTATTATATTAAGGACTTTATTACATTTAGGGTCGTTTATTACATTTAGGCCTTCTACAAGGGCCTTCTGCTAAAAAGAAAGGTTGCGATCCCTAATACAAAACTATTTTGCTTGCGATCCTCCTCCCCTTGCCTCTCCCTTTAAACGATCTCTCTATTACAGGTGACAATACTTTTCGACTTAACTAAAGTATCTTCAAATCGAGTCTATTACCTTTGTGACTTTTCACGAAACGCAATCAGTAACAACAGTGGCCACTTACAGCAGCATTTTAAGAAACGAATGTTGAAATGTTTAAGAGAGTTAAAACAGCGCTGGATGAGAAAAGAAATTTGGGATTAAAATATCTGCGCTACTGCAAAATTGATAAAGAAACATTCTAAATTCCTGGTCGATTTCATTTTTAAAAGCTTAGACGCCGCCTCAAATTTCCATGGCCCGTCTCTTGTGATGACTTCATGGGCGTAAATTTATTCTGGTCATCTTTAGCCTGCAATAAACAGTTTTAGCAACAGCTCAGTCAGTACAATGTTGAGAAAAGACCACAGAAAGGAAGGATAAGAAAACAAGACGCTACGGAGCGTACACTTCGGCGTCGTGGTTGTGGAACTAATAAAATGTAAATGCGGAGGAATAGTAAGAAATCAAATATGGTAAGAGGATGGTGTTAATTTGTGAAATTATGGGATTTTTCAGGCTATTCTGAAAAGACCAACATCCAAGAGGCCTACTTGCCAAAAACCTAGCATTTCGGGACAAATTGTCTCCGAGATATTAGCCCAGTTATGCTCTGCTGACTCCATACAAATCCTTTTAAAAAAACAATTCTCTATTTTTCTTAGTTACATCAGGCTTCAAAAACAGCATAGCAGTCTCATGTACTGATTAAAGATATGTAAGGCATGGGTAAGGAGTCAATTACGTTGAGCATTGAATTGGCTAAAACTGAAAGTCACGAGTTCGAATGTTTTGAGGATAATTATTCACTGACTATCAGCACGCAGGGATGTCAGATTTACACAAGAAAGTTTAACACCAAAGGAATAGCCTTTACAGAGCTTTAAACCACAGCATCCACCAACACAAACTTGACTTGAACTTTGAGTAAAACTAAATAGCCTCTACCAATAATAACAAACTCTCACTTGAACTTCAGATATCTTACGGCTTCCACGAACTTGTAAACATAGAACCTGAAAATCGACCTTCGTCACACTTGACTAAACACAGCAGTCCAGCTCGTGGGAAAAAAACTTAGTTCGTCAAAAGAACTCGCTTGGAACTTGTATACCGTTTGACATAAGGTTCTAGAAAATACTAAACAGGCGAATAGTAGTAGCTTTTCGACATATTTTATGATTTCAGTAACTGATGCAAATCTGCTGACTCATAGCTGAAATGTAAACATGCCCTAATTAATTATTCATGTATAATCCAAAAACGTAGAGAACGTTCGAGAAAGTCACGCAACGTATGAAAGCAATTTTACTACGTAACACTCAACAAAGACAAAATGTCTTTGTGCAGCATTTTGTAACTTTAAATTCATTATAAAACAGTTCGAAAGGAGGGCTCACTCGTGAAATGTTTTTCAACACTCGAAGAGAAATTTCGTGTCTCTGCGCGGCCACGAAATATCCTCTATTTATTCCTAGAGTAATTAAAGACTAAACTCGAAGTGATCTCAAGATATCACGAAGTAGTCCGGTCTCATTTCGTGAAATAGTTGAAACAAGCCGAAAAGTCACGAACTTGCATGCCCAATCTTGTCCCGAGACTGGTGCATCATTTCATAGCTATTTTTCATAACCCAAACTACCTTGGGTCGCAGTAGCGCAATCGGCTAATCCCTCAACTTAGAGTCTCCTCTGATCTGATGGGTCACACAGGTGAGTCAGTTCAAACCCCGGGATAGCCAAAATAATAATTCTTTCTTCCTCGAAAAAGTTAAAGAACAAATCAAAGAAATCGAAGTGATCTCGAGATATCTCGAACTAATTCGGCTCTCACTTCGTCAAATAGCCGAATAGAACCGAAAACCTACAGACTTTGCTTGCCCAATCTTGTCAAAAAATGGTAACTTTGATACATTCCTGAGCATTTCGAATCCTTTACTTCGCGCTCCGCCGAAGAAATCAGTGGGAAGCGATAGGTGAATCTTCACAAGGATTAAGTCCAACATTACACTTAGCCATGAAAATACTTGCATGTAATGTCTGAATGAGTCAGTCATATCTGTTACCTTTGGCGTTGTACTTTGTTGCCGCTGCTTCCACTGTTTAAAACACCTGAAACAGTTATCAAGGTCACAACTCGAAGTAAGAATAAAAACAAGCAATCACTACTAGTCACTTGTCAAACTAATAAACTGTGCAGTAATCTCAAGGCAGAGAACCGGTTTGCAAGTGGGAAGTTATAAACATGCTGATTGTGATTTATACATGTAACATTTTGTTTCAGTTCAGATTACCACGCTACGTGGAGCGTAAAAGGACCCACACCTAAATGGGCTAGCCAGAGAACATAATACTTTCTGCCATAACGACGACTAATTAGCACGAATTACAACCTATAAACAGACTGTAGCATACCGTGTCCAAGCATACATTATTACATATTACCGGCTCCATTCACCTTTTAGCTTTCTTTAAGTATTCGGGTTCATTTTTGCGGAAGTAAACGCGAATGCAGTGTTCCGAAAATTTCTCTGGCAACATAGTGCTTACCTGACAAGTTAAAAAGACAATATTTAGCAATTGATAAAAATCAGCTAAAAAATTTACTTCCACGGGGAAATCTTTTAATATTGGAATTTAAACCTTAAACCCCTTAACAGCTAGGATAAAAAGAATGGAGGCTATGTTCTCGCTATAATGAACAGCTGTTGCGCTGACACGAAAACCAAACCTAATAGGGCTTCTGTTAGCACTTAAGAACGGTTACTTTGGCGCGAGTCTGTAACACAGCGACCGCTGCACCGCGCCCAGTGATCTTGAAAGTGGATCGTCACACATTGGATAGGTTTCTGCCATTCTTCGTCACAGTCTCAACAGGTATTCGGAGTGTAGCGGATGTGCATTGAGACGGAAGTAAATATTCCTATGTGAAGATTGGATTTAGGGCGCTAAACCTCCCCGGCAAACTGCTGCGGTTCGATGTTTGAATGTGTGGGAACGACTTGTTCCAGTTCTGTGGGGCCGTTACCGTTCATATTCTAAGGATAGCTTTTCATGTAGGTAAGAAAAGCTATTCGGTATAATGTAGACATAACCTAAGTCTGTTCAATAGAACAAATGTAAGGGGACTAATGTAACGTAACAGATGAAGATGATGCATGCTATACTTGTTAGACACCAATTCAGTGCACAGGATGTGCTATGTTGCCTGCACTTCCATGGATAAGCTTGCAGAAGATGAAAGAAAGTAGGCACCCCTTCTTTACAAAGGTACTCTCAAAGAAAATAAAAGACTTACGCTTTTCAAAATAGTAGCAGTAAGTGCTGCTGCATTTGATAATTTATCAACTTTAAAATCAACTGATAATCGTGCGTTATAGCGGAGCTCTGGCGCGCGAAGAGCGCCTGCGGAGCACCATGGGTAAGTAAATCTACCCATCCCAGAAAATTTGGTAATCACGTGACAGTACACCGCCCGCCCGTCCGTACGCACCACAGGACAACCAATGTTCAATCTCACACTTTCTAGCTTGTCTGGGAGCACAGGAAGACTGATATTGAACACATATTGCACATCAATATTGTGATCAATTGACAGCTATCAGAACAGGGTATCCGCTGACCAGTATCACCTGACCGTATCGCGGGCTCAGGTGTTGACCCACGGAGGTCGAGTATCTTTTTGAAGTTATCCGCTGACAAGTTACTAGTTTTCAAATGATCGCAGGCTCAAATTTAATTTTTTTAAATTCCTATGAAATATGTTCTGTTTTATATGTGCCGCACAATTAAAATTTTGATTTCAAACTGACCTCGGAAGCTAAAATTCAGCCAGTTTTTACAGGCAGGGAAGACATGCCAGTTGCTTTTGACATTTCTCGCCAAGGTCACGCGTTCGTCATGCTCTACGTCCAATTTCTATGCTCTGATTGGTCCAAATTTGACAGGTGAGTTCATGCCGAAAATTTATGCAGCATCTTGAAACTTCTTTACTTTGATAGCTGAAGCTGACAGAGTTTTGTGTCAACTTGTGATGTTTTTAACCGTCTTTTTCCACTGGATGTGCAAAATGAAATTCAGCTGCTATCAAGAGTCTTCTGTTATTCATGGCTAGTTTGTTTATTGGGTTTTTGGTTGAGAAATACGTCGCTTGTCAAAGTCGGAAATCCGATTTCGGATAGCATCGTTTTCGTTTTTCACCTTGCTTGATGCGTAAGAGGGTTGGAGAGTCTGAAGCGATTCTGGCCTTACTTGATAGTTTTCAGTGCATCTCGAATGGTAAGCCTGAGTAATTATTGTATTTGGCGTTTGTTTAATGAAGTCGAGCGTAGTTTATGCGGCTATTTAGTTTATGCACGTTTGTAAGATTTGAGACAATGATCTGACCGAGTATCAGGTTTGATTATAAGCTTATAGAACTTTAAAAAGTCTCTAGACACTTTCTCACCGCAAATAGAAAGAAAACGTTCCAAAGAATATTTAGTTATAATTCTGGCTGTAAAAGAAAGCTTTGAGCGATTTTCTTGCCGCGAGCTCATCTTTGAAAAAAGAAAACACCGGGAAGCCGGCTTAAAACATAAACAAGGATTTTCAGAGACACTTTAATACTTGTCTTCGTGAATGAAAATTGTTGTCTCTGTATATGTTTCACCGAATTATTTTCCTTTTATTGATTGTTAGTAGTCTCTTTTGCAATTGTAATCGCAGTGCCGTTTGTTTTCAGTCGCTCATGAACATCACTTGCAGGAGTAGTCAAAATGCCGCGCGTATCAAACGCTTTTGAAGATTACACATCGTTATAAAGCCATTCTGTTGAAGCGTATAACTCTGTTAATCTTAATTTAAACAGTCGACTTTGGCGCTTGTCAAAAGTGAGAACCGGCTCGCCGTATAGGTGATTTTGGAAATTTTTTTAACGGTTTCGCTAACGCGTGCTTCGATCGTCCTGAATAATGAATGAGTGCAATTTGTATTGCAAAATTGTGAAATATTGCATTCTGTGCGAGGTCTGTATGATGAAAACAGCGCCTCATGGTACTATTTCACCTCAGATGTGATGTATAAAACTGAAGTATAAAAGGTTGGTTTACACGTCCCCAGACTTGTTGGCAAGATTTTGTAAAGTAAACTTGTCGAATGCAAAAAATTCGGCCTGATTTGTTTTCCTAATGTACTGTGATCAAGAACCATTATGGCTATGCTATTTTTTAGGTGTACATAGAAGGCTATCAAGTCGATGTAAGATTAATTTCACTCTTGGCTTGAACTGTTTGCAAATTATTTTTCTCTAAAATTACTTAGCCTTTCCCTCAAAAGTCACATGAATGTGCTCTAAAGTTAAATGATATGTGGAATACAAGTTTAAAATTGTTTGATTTAAATTATAAATTCGAGTTAGTAGGAGCTTCGCTTTTAGCCCTGGCTAAATCTTATATATTACCAATCAAAAGGAGTGGCTTCACCAGTATTATCAGCAAAAAATCTAAGTCCAGCTCTGTTTTGATAAGAAGCATTTGCTGGGTCAATATCGAGAACTTGTTCTAAATTAAAAACAACATCTTCATATCTTTCTAAATATTTTGGATTTCTAAAGGATTTCATCATTTTATTTTAATAATTATATAATTTTTCTATTACGTATTGAACCTCCACTCAGAATGGAATTCACTCTTTGATTTATCTCTTGGTCAGTCATATTTTTCTTTTTCTTTGAAATTGGCTTAATAATAGTTACATCATCGTTGAAAGTAACTTTTTTAGCAGGGGGGGTTCTTTGATAACATTTGAACTATTTTATCAGCAGCCTTTTTACCAACATAATCTCCAGTTTTTGTTGCAGCTGTTGTCACTGCTTCTTCAACTCCTTTTTTAGCTGCAGATTTTACTGTTTTTCCAAATAATTTTGAACCAAACGATTTAAATACATCCATTACTCCCTCACCATAAATATGTTGTCTTGTATATCTTCCCAATTCAGGGTCATATTTCATTTTAAACTCCGATTGTCTCATCATTTATTTTTAGAATTGTATTAATTATTTACATTGAGTGAAGTATTAAAGTAATAAACCAATCAATTCCATTAAAATCTACCGGTCTACCAAGTAAATCTGTTACATAGATTCTCATTTCAGGGATTTTAAATGATGAAACAGGGCAATACAGTGGTTTTCTAGGCTCAAAGGTGAAAGGATAAGACCTTGTCAAATTATCAGTTGGTATCACAGCAATAGCATTCGTATTTATTCTGTTTACAATACTACCAGTTATTGCAGTTGTATTAATATTTAATATATCAATTGAATTTGTAATATTTGGTAGTTTTGTTCCATACTCTGTTTTTGTAACAACTTTTTTTTCAAATCCAATAAGGTCTCCAAATTCTGTTCCTCTCAAATCAAGTTGTTAGTAACCATCAAGTGAAATTAAAACTCGATAGGTTGATAAGATAAAAGTTAAATTTATCGAATAAACTTTTTTTCCACTTGAGTCGGTTGAGTGATGATTTTTTTGTGTCATATATTGATGAATATAATCGTTAATATCAGAATAGGAATACATTCCATCTGTAATAGTTATTGTTTGCCATGTTCTTCCATCATGAGTGTATTTAATTGTATTGTTATCATAATCACTCCGAATATTATACCAAGAGTAAGTCATTGATAATCGGTCAAGAGCAAGTTTGTGTTTTTTTTTTCAGGATCAAGTTTTAGAGGTGGATTAAACTTTATTGTAAAATCACCCGGTCTGGATGTTCCCCTTTTTTCTCGATTTACTGAGGAAATATGAATAGCTCGTTCTTCCATTTTTATTTAATGAGAATATATTTATATGCGGCGTAGCCAAGAAAAGAGGTTATATATAGTTTTTTAGTTAATCATTTAGTTGTTTTTTGAGATCACTTTCATTTGATTGAGAAGATGTGCAATTTGTGAAAATTCTGGTATTACACCATTATTTCCAGCAAGAATTGAACCACCAACTAATTCAAGTCTGTCAAGAAGTTGATGAGGATTATTAAAGTAAAAAATTCCTTTACCTTCTTTATAAAAAAGTGTTTCTAAATAAATATCAAGAGCTTTTTTAAATTTATGTAAGATTCTCATTTGTTCTTCTAAAGGGTAACTTTCTTCTTCTCTTTCTTCCTTGGATAAACCTTTTATTTCTTTTTATACGAGAATTTTTTTTCGAAAAATCTGCTATGTCATTTTTGACTTCTTCTTGGAAATCTATTAGATCTTTATCATTATACTCGTAAAAATTATTTGGTTTTGGATAACCCATTAGTCCTATTGTTAGTAAATCATTTTCATCAAAAGTTTTTTCTAAGTTATAACGAAAAGGAGATAATTTTGGTTTACTTTTTAAAGATGAAGGAGCAGCAGTAGCTCCTTTATTTTCATCATCATTCTCTGGTTCTTCAATTGCTTCAAAACCAGGTAATTGCATCAAATCCCATCTTTTTACTTCATCCATTTTATCAAATCCTTCAGTTGTAGCAAGTCTGTTTTGTTCAAGTCCTTGTGTAAGAGCAAGTTGATTTTTTTTAAAGTTGTTTGATAGTTGCGTCTTGCCGCTCATCAATACTTTTGTTAATACTATCTTGAGATTTAATAAGTGGTTTAAATGTTTCTTTAAAACCCTCTTTGAGGTCTTGTTTTTGCAATTTTGTTATTTTTATTATATCTCTCACCTTTTAGTTAAAGCCTCAGCTTCAATTTTATTTTTTGCCAGTTTTTTGTATTCTTCAACATCCATTTTTATTTAATGATTATAATAAAATGGAAATACCAAACTATGATAGTGATAGTGATGGTGAAAAGAAATATAAACAATTATACCCATATATGCCATCAGATACATTTCGAATGTTGATTTGTGGGAAAAGTGGAAGTGGTAAAACTAATTTGTTGTACCACATGTTAATGAAACCACTTTTACAATTTCATGAGATTTACCTTTACGCCAAAAATCTTGAGCAAGAAAAGTATCAAAAATCGATAAGGAAAATGAGAGAAATGAGTAGACAAGTTGATTATGAGCCTGCAATCATTTGAAAACGAATAAATTGTCAGCGGATAACTTCAAAAAATACTCGACCTTGATGGGTCGACACGTGAGCCCGCGATACAGTCAGGTGATTCTGGTCAGCGGATACCCTGTTTTGACAGGTGTCAATTGATGATAACATTGATGTGCAATCAGCTTCCTCCTGGGCTCCCAAAGTAGCTAGAAAGTGTGAGAGTAAACATTGGTATACCTGTGGTGCGGACGGACGGTCGGTCGGTCGGTCGGTCGGTCACGTGATTACCAAATTTTCTGGGATGGGTAGATTACCGTGGCTTCGCGCGTGCGTGGAGCTCCGCTATTAAGACGCGGGTGGGATGACCCACTTTTTCTCGTGAACAATTTGCTATTGTTGTTATTTTGGGACGATCGTTATGGTGGGTTCTTGGCCATGAAAAGTTCTGCTTACGTTTACGTTTAACTGTTGCTAAAATTTGCGCTCTTCTGTGAGCATTGTTTGTCACTGCTTTTTATACATTGTAGCTGTATGTTGATGGAAGAACGAAGCATACACATACTGATATTAACAAAAACCGTATTTTGTTAGTCAAAGAGTAAATAGTCTCACGTTTGTAACTGATGATTGCCTTGTCGTGTAACACACATATATGATATGATGGGTTGGATCAATTGGTGCTCAAAATGAAGTGACGATTGAGGTATACAAATTTCAAGAATTTTGTTGTTGTTAGTTGTAGACCGTTCATGGAAAGCATTACAAAAAGACAAAATTACTGGACAAGAACTTATACCAGTTGAGAATTCCATGAGGAGAAGAAACACTGACTGTCATACAGGCGGGTACAGTCTTGGCCCCCTTTTCCCTTCTTTTTAATGTCGAACAATTCTTGGCTATTTTTGTTACTTTGCTTATCCATGGCCTTCTTTACCTTTCTTCTTTTCTGAACTTTTGCTAATTGGAACATGTTTTGTAATTAATATAATAATTTTATTCAACTTAAAAAAATATGTACATAATTTACAGAAATATTTAAAGTAAGAATTAAGCACTATGTAACATCAGAGAATTATATAAATCATAAATATAACAATCACTGTTTCAACAACGATTTCGCAAATACATTCCTTGCGGCTCAGATACGGTCAATAACTCGTGCAGGCAGTCCAGAGTTTTAAATTAAGTCATTACAAAAGAGAATTATCCGTCTCTGATATTAACAAGAAAACAAGTTAAAAAGAATAAAATCTCGTATTCCTTAATTCCTAATTCTTTAAAAGTCCTTTTAGAAAAAAAAGATTAATTTGGGCAGGCTCTAATATTTTCGATCTGTAGGTCTAAGTCAACAAAGTCTAGCTGTCTTCTTCTGGATCTTGAGCTTCTCAAGCATAGTATCGCAGAGCGTACGATGGCGAAAGATACTTTAGCTCTTATCCAGGAAACTGCGCAATCAGCTCCGCAAGTCTGCTGTGGTACTTAACACACTCATCTGCCATTCCACCCGTGGTCGTGGAAACTAGGGGAGTGAACGTTCCCTGTTCGATCTCCATTACCCTTTCCGCATACTGCCTCTTCTTCTCTTTCTCGTGCTTCTTGTAGATCTGCTTAGGAGTCAAGTCTCTGTAAGAGTCTGCATTAGGGTGACACACCCGAACGTCGAATAAGGCCTCTCCCAAAAACATCGAGAATGAATATCCAAACGGGCATCAGGGGCTTTGTTAGCGCCATGATTTATAGTCTCCCCCGTGACCTCCTGAAGGACCGGCTCTACTTCCACATCATTACAGACCATGCTTACCATCCCTGCTTCCAAGTCGCGCAGTTCATTATGGCGCTGGATAATGAACCCGCCGCGCTGAAATACCATTGGGTGATCCACGCTAAATTAAACACCGCATGCGCAGAGCATGCGCGTGTCCGTTATTTCCCAGTCGTACCGTAACTTGATTGCATCTCTAAATTCCTTCTTATTCAGTTTGTAATCCAACACTTTGAGGGGAATTACGGTCAGCCAATTTGTTCCCTGTAGCTAACTCAACAGCTCGCTCAGCTTTTGTCGACAGGGAATTCTTCACTTGCTTGTTTTCTTGTGCTCAGTTGCAGTGTTTGAATTTCTGAGGCATCTCAGTGGAGGCTGGTGCTCTTGCTCAACAATTCACCTCACGAGCGGATTAGTAACTTCGATTGAAGCCTTGTATTCAGAAGATGAGGTCACTAAAGGATCTGTAAATCCAGGGCCTCCCATGCGCACAGGGAGGTCCAAGGACCAAGGAGGTCGCGCTCTACTTTAGTGACTGTATGGTCAGTGACAGCTGGTATGAGAACCTCATTAATCACGCGCTCGAGTGGCTCAAGTACTCCTGCAATATCCGGTACTGTTCCTAGGAAATATGTTCAACGGTGCCGCGGACCAAAAGTGAAGGCTGCATAGCTGGCTTGATGCTGTGATATGGCGAAATCTGCGAGTTTAGTAACTTCATTGACCCATTTGTCTACTTTAGATCTTAGAGCCACGCCTAAGTGCTTGTGGCCCTCTATGGTGACGTTAATAGCAGTGTCTCCCTGGCAGCCTGTTCTCGTTCCGTTTTGATGATCAACCAACATTTCTTGGCATTAGGCAAGTAACCCAGCGGAGGGCCACTCTCTGATAGTTGTTATTGTTGCAATGAAAATTCTTGTTAGTCTCTGTATATTAAATTGACATAAACTACAAAAGGACCGCGAACGAATATGCTGCAGAACGTAGGATCTATAACAAGACCTGATCAGCCAAATTTTACAAAGAAGACAAATTGAATTCTTCAAAGCTGATCGTACTACGGCCAGGTACTATTTGACTGCATTTCACACAACTTAAAAATTTCTTAACTGAAAGGACACCGGTTTGAAACTTCAGGAGTCAGAACTGAATAAATGTCTTTGCCATTCTCCTTTATACAAGTCTGAACTTTTGCTTAGTTTATTCCTATTATTCTTGCGATATTTGTTAGCGTGCTTTGTTGTTGTTATTGCTGCCAAATAAAAAATTCTTGTTACTTTTGCGATTTTTGCGAATTTTGCAGGCTCCCAGATGACCTTCTTTCCTTTTCCTTTTAAAAAGTCGGAATTATTTCTAAATTTGTTATTCTTCTTATTTTTGCGATATTTGTTAGCGTTTAATGCTGTTTTTGTTATTGCAATAAAAAAATTAATATATTCCTGTTAGTTTTTCGATTTTTGCGAAATTTGCCAACTTTTTTTTAGGGCCTTCAATACCTTTTTCTTTATAAGTCTAATCTGTTTGCTATATACTTTGTTATTCTTGCTATTCTTGCGATAGTTATCTGGGTGTTTTTTGGTCCAATAAAGTTCCTTGTTACTTTTACGATTTTTGCGGACTTAAATACTAGATTTCTGCAAGCAATTTCTATTAAACCTATTTTTTCTAAAATTGTGACAAAAATTTTGTAGCAAAGGTTTGCTACAGTTTTCAACCCTTATTTAATTTGTTATTTTTGCTATATTTGCTATTTTTTCTATACATTTCTGACCTTTCATTTAATTTTTTTTTGCCAAAATTGCCAAAAAAAATTGCTACCAAAATTTGGCGACAGTGTTCAATCCTAGACATAAGTGGAGAGCCACAAGATAGAATTACACAACTCTTTCAACCATTTTAATGAAACAAAAATTAATAAAATAGTTGGGGAAATGTGGCCTCAATAAAATGTTTTGGTAAAACTGGTATATCATACAGCTTGCCTTATCCGGAAAGCGATGATCCTCATCTTCGTTGCTGGACTCTTCGGCTCACTGGCTTAAACAATTGATGCTGGCGTTAGTTTACAATATTATCAATCAACTTTGCAGCGCAAAAATTCACTGAGTTGCTGCCACAACTTGCAATGTGAGGTCGATTGCATTGGGTCAACGAGTGAGTTTGTGGCTGCTTTTGTCGGAACTCGAATTTCTAGATGTCTATTTGCCCTTATATGTCCTTAAATTTTCAGTCTGAAGGATTTATATAGCCCTATTAGCCACCTTGTATAGACTGTAATAAAGTACTGTAAATTTATTTCTGTATCGGGTCGCCGTTTAAATAACCAAGACACATCAATCATGGGGTTAATAACCTATATTTGTTTACCCTCGGTCATGCACGCAAATTCGTACCCCCACCGTAGTACAAGGGAGGGAGGGGTGGATGGGAATGGGACCCCTCCCTACAGATTTTGATATGTTGCCGTATTTCGAAACGCTTTTGTCTTAATGGAAAGCCTTTGATCTTCTCTACGAGATGAGGTATATTTTATAAGTGGTGACGCTACTGGGGGCCTGTGACGTCACCAATAACGGTCGCCGTCTTGGCCACCATCTTAGATTTTAGCAAATATTAAAACTCAGGTTAAAACCCCAAGAAATGGTATTTTTTTGTACTTGACATATAAAATAACACATAAATAAGCACTTTGCATCATTTTATCCACAGTCTTTACCTTTATTGTTAAGAGAAGTTGAAAGAACGTGCATTACTCAAAAATGGCTTGACCATCAGCTACTTATGACGTCATTTCTCGTATCCATAGTAACTGACCATCACTAAGCTTAACTCAAAATGCGTGCGAGGGATAAACGAACCGCTATTGAAAACGTCAGGTGCTGAACTTTTATCGTTTAAGAAAAAACTCAGAAAAACCTCAGAGGGGGGTGGCAACCAGTTCCCCACTTATAAGTGAGGGTTAAAACAAAATGCATTGTCTCTTTGCGACCAGATGAATAGATTTGTTTAATTTATGCCCATTAGGATAAGACCGGAAATAAATATGACGGCGCTCTGAAATAGCCAGCAAACGTAAGCAATAAAAATGAGATCATGCCTACTGTTTTTCAGTTGGTCAAATTAACAATTTTATCAATATGAAATAAACTGGCGCCACCGTTCTGACAAACAATCGTCTTAACAATTGTCTTTTTACCCTTGAACATCTAATTGATCTAATTTGGAATCTTCCTAACAATGCACTGAAACATATCCTACCCGTTGAACATTATCTTTGAGTTAAATTGCTGTTCGTATTTGCGTCATTAAGCAACATCGCCGGTTCAAGTATAAAACATCCTCATTGATCGTCAGAAGCTTATTCACCAAAAGTTGGTGAATACATAAAGTATAAAACGCTTTACCATAAATGAAAGCTGATAGAGATGTTTTTTACTTACATGAACGGCGTTATCGACACCACTGCGCCGTATGTGAACATATTTATCTGTTACGGGCAACAGTTAAAGTACCTTTTTTTGCTTCACTCTACCCCTTTCCCCCAAGAAATGCTTAATACCCATACTAGCGAGCTGTAGATATGCTGGAGGATGAGTTGGACTTTAAGTCTTTAAAGTCGCCGATGGGTTTTGTGTTGAAGTGGGTGATGGAAATTTGCTAGTTGACTTCGTAAGGCCAAATAACGCTGTCCCGGTGTAGTGTAGTTAGTATGTGGTTTCTACTTTTATGCCAAGGCAAGTCACTGGTCTCCAGTGAATTAGCATTGTGAGTAGTCAGGGGCACCCAACGAGAATATAGTTCAAAACCACTTAAACATAGCATTGTTAAACGTGGTTTAGTATTTAAACGGTGGATATGGGCATATTTTTATCCCCTATAAATTTTTCATCCGTTCGGATTTCCTAGCTGACAGTCTAGTGATCCGAAAATTATAGGGATCAAAAATTACCTGTTCGAAAATTTCAGCCAGAAAAAAGGTTCCCGAAAATTCTAGGTGACCTTTTTAGGGTAAAAATCCGTTGAAAATGGGCAATTTTACCATTTTTTAGATGTTCGAAAATCCTAGGAGAGGCAGGCAAGCAAGAAATTTTACAACAAATGTTCCGAAAATTCTAGATCTCAAATCGTCTTCCGAACAGATATTTTTCCGAAAATTGTCGTTGGGTGCCCCTAAGTAGTTAGGTTTGAGTTGTTAAGTAAGCGAAGTGGCAACGCGAATTGGAGTTTGGAAATTATTGACATTATTTTGTTAAACGGAGGTTTTAAACATATGCCGATATCTCTCAAACGTTTTTATACAGTACCTGCAAGAAAATATACATAAACATTTTCTTAAAGGTGGACCATTCTTTATTAAGGATGCCAAAAATCATGGATCGGTTAAATAATTCCTACCGAAAAACCCGATAACCAACGCGCAGGTAAATAGGTTCGGGCCACCTTATCGGGCTTCTACAAACTCCTTGCATTCGCGCAAACTGTTCTTCCCTATATTAAGAGAGAAGAATTTCGCTCACACTTTCATAGCAGTTTAAACGTTTGTCAGCGGCACAGCATTTTTTGTGACAAAAGGAATTTATTCTACCTAACGGCTATTAAGAGCGACTGTCTGTAAATATCGACCAAAATCGTCTTTTTGTGGCACAAGTTCAAAATTCGAATTTCGCTCATTTTTGGCTCATCGATAACCCTTAATGAGTAATGAAACATGCTGTAGTTAGTTTTCCCAAATAACGTGTTCTTTTGTTAAAATTCGAGAAAACTCATTTTGCCCGTTCAGAGCTCAAAATCCACTTCCTGTAAAACGAAATTTTACACAAATTTCACTGACTCGTACGTCCATCTACAAAGATTTGGCAGCCTTTGAAGAACACGAATAGTTTTTATGACCCTTTCTTTCTCATAAGACGATAAATTTGTGAAAGCTGTAATAAGTTTGTGGCCAAAAAGGTATTGTTAAAAATAGACCCTATTGACAATTTCACCGGTTCAAAATTATAGGGTTAAAATAATGTAAATTTTTACAATGCGCTATAACTTAGAATTTCGCAAATTGACTTTCTACGGTTTAACTAGGCCCCAATATATCAGAAAATCGAAACAAATCTCTGGGCAAACGATTTTAAGTAGCCCGCAAGACGCCCAGTTCAACCCTAATTTCGCGAAAAAATCGCGACATTCCACTGTTTAAAAATAGCGTGACACGGCCTGTCACGCCAGCGGTGTTAACGACAGATTCACTTTCAACATTCCATTCAACACTGATCACATACCGAATTCCAGCATACAATCTATATTACATCTTTCAATACATCTATCTTATTTAGAAGAGTCATTTTGTTTGGATACAATATATAGTGTAGAATTGCCCAAAAGTCGGCTTTTTTGAGCTACGTCGGCAAGACGTCGACGACCGAGCCCAACGAAAACAAACTTTAAACAAGCGTGACAGTGGTGTGTTTCATTAATTTAAGCATCCGTCAAAAGGCATAAATACGTTAAATTTAAGACGGGGATAACCAATACTAACTAATTCGAACAATGTTTTTTTCTTGCGAGTTTTCTCTTTCAAGTAATTATGTATAAGTATAGATGTACGTTTGGATGTATTACTATCACGCTTATAAAGGTACATTGTAACGAACGTTTCAGAAAACGTTTAAACTCGTTTCAATCGACGATGAAATGCCATCATAAAAAACAAATCACCAAAAACTTTCCTCTACAGCAAAACGGAAAACAGAGAAAAAAGTGGCGTTTTACTAATGCTAAAGCAGGAATAGTTGCAGCGTGATCATGAGCTTTTAAAAATGGCAAATGCTCCTTAATGGACATCTATAGATCCCTTGCATCGCCATTGGAAAAACACTCTCTGGCCCACTATGAACTAGCCTATTCCAGGCGTAGTGGACAGTGGATAGTGGATAGACGACAGTGGCGCGAAATGGGGAACGGAGTAAAACAAACGTGGAAAAGAGTAAGAGGGAGAGAGTAGGAGGAGCTTTCGCCCTCAATCCCTAACCCCTCCCCTTCACCATTTTTTCTAGCCCACTTTTATTTGCGTTTTCCCAACTATCTGAAGGCCTGTTACAGGTTACCTACGTCCTTCATTTACAAATTTTTATGGTATATAACGTATTTATTCGATTAACCGCCCTGGGCGCTTATTAAATTTTTGGACCTTGAGAGTGGGCGCTTATTCGAGGTGGGTGCTTATTCGAGGCTGGGCGCTTATTAAATTTCGCCATTCTCAGCAAGTGTAGTATGTTTTGTTATTACAATAAATGGTAATAACAAAAAGCGGAGATGTAACAAAGCAAGGTTTCTGTAAAATGCTCTGAAGAAAACTCTGTCTTCGGGAGGGTCTCTTATTATCTCTTATTTAAGTTTTTCTAGGAGGGAGTGGGGTGGTGGTGGGCGCTTATTCGAGGCTGGGCGCTTATTAACTGTTCTGCCCAGGGCGGATAAAGGTTGGGCGGTGAAACGAGCGCGTCCGAGCAAAAAGGTGTGATGCAGTAGACTGGGACTCTACTTAGAAATGTCGCTTGTTTTCGACTTTGGTCAGGGCTTGCGATGAGGTTTGACCGTTAGACACTGCCGCTGTCACTGAATTATGGCGGTGATTTGTTTTCTTGCACTTCTTACTCGTTCCTTTGTGCTGGTACGCTGTCTCCGGGAGGCAAATGTTGCTATTTTTTGCGGGAGGTTTAGTTGGAGTAGACAAACATCTCTTTCAAAGGGTTTCCCTTATTACTTCCACGACTTTACCGCTGAATTATATTTTCGTTCTACTACCCGCCAATGTCGATGTTATTCCAAAACAAAAACAACTAAGTACTGTCTAAAACTCGAAGGAAAATCTCATCCATGTCATCCATGGCAAAACTAAAAGACAGCAGATCGTGTTTCATAACTAGATGACGTGTATTTTATAAATGCGTGCAGCTCGTGCAAGGTGAAATTATGCAAATTTCAATAACCATCATCCTTCATTTAATTTTGAAAAAAAACACCTCATACGTCTTTCTGTTTCTTCGAAACTTCAAAATTAGTTTCCTCTCAGTTTTTACTGTTCAGCTTGTTTTGTTTTAGAAAGGAAAACGGAGAAAAAACCTTACAACTAACCTCAATAAATTTTGTTTACATGCGGTTGCCGGATTTGCGACGCATTGCGCGAATCGCCATGGCGCGTTGCACCCGAGAAGCAAAGTTTGAAGCAGTACAACGCCACTATATCAAAATATATCAATCTAATTTTTTGTTATGTTATATAAAATTTATCCCCCTTTAACATATGTAAAAATTGAGGTTAAGAAGTGTTAAGCTTTTGCAAACGAAACGGCGAAAGACGATTAGGTGATATTTAGTGGAAGGAGGAGGTATTCAACACTTTCAAATCAAACTCAAACTTTGGCATTATACGACCAACAAGTTTGACTTATAGGCATACAGACACAAACATATGAAACTGTTTATTGATATTGTTATGAAACGAATTTATCTATTTAAAACTGGAGCCTGAAATTACAGAAAGAAAATAGGATTTCCGGTTTGCAAAAAGGAAAATTTCGCCGGCCTTCGAGCGCACCGGAAGCGCGGAAAGAGCGCTCGTGCCAGTCCTTCTCCGCATCACACATTAAATGAAGAGCGGAGCGCTCGTTTCACCGCCCAACCTTTATCCGCCCTGGTTCTGCCTTTAGGAGGAGCGCTTATTCGAGGTGGGCGCTAATTTGAGGTTGGGCGCTTATTCCAATAAATACGGTATTCAACTTGATTGTCGAGCACTTTTGGCGCTTTGTTATTGATCAGCAGGAACGGATTTGGTAGTACTAACTTTTCAACTGCTTTTAGACTGCGATTTTTTCTTTCTTTCTTTCTTGTTTTCTTTCTTTTATTTTTCCTTTGTCAGTTTCTATTTCGATCCTCTCTCCAGTCTCACTCACTCTGCCCCCCCCCCCCCCTTCCCTTTTTTCCGAAAAAAACAACAACAACAACAATAAAAATAGGGAAACAAAATAGAGTATAACACTAAAGCTAAGAAGAATCTTGTAACGAACGAATGGGAACACCTAAAAAGGAAACTTTCCTCATCCTCCGTAGCCTTAGTCCATGAAACGTAGACGCCCAAGCGGGCCTCCAAAACCTTACCTTTGTCTTTGTCACAAACCGAATAAGACTGAAAGCCTTAGTCTGCTTTACGTAAGTACCGTATAGATCTCCAGAAGAATTGTTTGCAGCCCGCCGTCAATTAACCCCAAGAGACTTCGCCTACTGCTGGTCAATATATAGGAAGGCTATTCCAAAGAACTGCTCCAGAAAAACTATTTTTCTTAGCATTTTTCTGGGGTATAGGAATAGCGAGTTTTCTGTGTCTCTTAACAAGTAATTAGAGATATTGCAACGTTCTGCCCTTGCTACGATCTTCTGTGCACTTAACAAGGCCCCTCAAGGTACTTAAGATATATGACACTCGCCTCATACACTCGCTTCTCACCGCTCTTTGACGAAATGTTCCTAGCGGTAGATAGCGATGAGAGGAAGCTGTATCGCAGGCTTTTGGACACAAGGCTTTTCTACTATTTACATGGGTAAACCGGTTGCTCCACGGTTTGGGCAAATGGTGAGGAGAATTCAGGACTGATCAATTTTGATTCCGTTCGGTAATCGCCTTTACCATTTGCCTAAGTCAGTTTCGTTTAATGAAAAACGGCCGCGAATGCCTGAAACTGATATTCAAAAAAGGTTTAACGACATGAAATCCGAACTTCCGCCTGAAAGTTTCCAACCAGGAAGACCAGGAAAATAGGCGAATGCCTTTTCAGACGTTCCGTTTGTTTCAGGAATTTTCTACTGAAACGTCGAAAGCAACCCGAAACTGAGTTAATGGTAAGCCTGGCAAAGCACCAAAGTGTCCCCTTAGTTTGTTTTAATGGGTCATGTATATAGTCATGCGGTAGCTTCATGATTCATACACGTTGTCATACAAGTATCATGGGAGGATCCAGGATTTTTTTTAGGAGGGGGTGCACTCTACTTCAACACCAATAAACCACATGGTTTTTTTTCTTTGCAAAATACCAGTTGCATTATAAAACCGCAGGTCATCTCAGGGGGGGGGGGGGGGTGCGCACCCCCTGCACCCTCCCCCTAGATCCACCCCTGAGTATATAGGCTTCTCTTTGGCATCCACCTAGCTTTTTTTTCAGTTTTGAGAGCCCGCAAGGGTAAAAACTTCGAAAAGAACTATTGCACCAATACTTAGTCTAAAATATTTTTATTCTTTAAAATTGTTTCAAGGAAATTAGTTTTTATAAACCAAATGGCATTGATTGGCGATGATTTAATTCGTAAATATCTCTCAATGCAAAAATTCATTCAGTAATCAGTTTTAGTTTTTAGATTTTGTTCTGTTTATATACCATTTTTTGAGGGAAATCGCTAGTCTGAAACTGAACATGAAAGTGTGTGACGCTATCCCAGGGACCCTATATGTCGTATCTGAAGAAAATGCTGCAATCAATGAGAATCATAGGTTTACTGAACGATTTAATTTCGAATTGGCTTTTAATCTGCCTTTAAGTAAATTGTTTAAAGCATATCTATAGGCAACACTGGCGTGACGGGCCGTGTCACGCTATTTTTAACCACTGCAATGTCGCGTTTTTTTTGCAAAATTAGGGTTGAACTCAACGTCTTGCGGGCTGCTTAAAATCGTCTGCCCAGAGATTTGTTTCGATTTTCTGATAGATTGGGGCCTAGTTAAGCAGTAGAAAGTCAATTTTCGGAATTTTAAGTTATAGCGCATTGTAAAAATTTGCATTTTTTTTATCCCTATAATTTTGAACGGTAGAAAAGGTCAATAGGGCCTATTTTTAACAAACCTTTTTGGCCACAAAATTATTACAGCTTTCACAAATTTATCGTATTATAAGAAAAAAAGGGTCATAAAAACTATTCGTGTTTTTCAGAGACTGCCAAATCGTTGTGGTTTGACGTACGAGTCAATGGAATTTGTGTAAAATTTCGCTTTACCGGAAGTGGATTTTGAGCTCTGAACGGGCAAAATGCGTTTTCTCGAATTTTAAAAAAAGAATACGTTATTTGGGAAAACTAACTGCAGCATGTTTCATTACTCATTAAGGGTTATCGATGAGCCAAACATGAGCGAAATCAAATTTTGAACTTGTGCCGACCGTGGGTCGATATTTACGGAAAGCCGCTCTTAAAAAGGAATGATGTACCATTTATTCAATGACGTGAATGTTACTGAAAATAGGAGGTTACTTTAACATGACAAAACGTTTTCATCTAGTGTAGAATCCTGAACATCGACTTACACGTCGTCACATATCTCAGAAAACTTTTTGCTCTTCAAAATATCCTTTATCATCGGTCAATTTCCTCTGTTTTTCGCATCTGAAGAAGAAAAAAAGTTATATAAAAATTTTAGCGATGGAATTGAACGTTTTATTTTAGGGTTACAGCTTGATAAAATCGCTCAAAATGGGAATGCAATTCCACTAAAATTGACGAAAATTATGACACAGTTTAACTTATCCTGAAAGCGAAGATCTCCATCTTTTTTCTACTGGATAAAAGAGTGAGTTTTTAGATACTTTCGTCGAAACTCGAACTTCTAGATTTCTATTTGCCCTTGGATGTCCTTAAATTTGAGTCTGAAGGATTCAAACAGTCCAGTTAGTTATCTCATACACTATATGCGGCAGCTCCCGGGGGGGGGGGGGGGGGGGGTACGACTTCAATAGCGCCTAGTACTTGTTTCGTGTACCTATGATCCACTGATTTATGACATCACATCCGGTTGCAAAGTTGCTGCTCTGTTTTGGCGCGAAGCACCAAGATGGACGCCCGATGCTATTTGGTTTCTTCGTTATTTTAACCAACAGGCTAACGGAATTATGTATCTTGAATGCCGAGAATGTTGAGAAGGTATCTAGCCGGCCTTTCAAGCAAATGTCATGACCAAACAAAGAAGTTTTAGTATTATTTTAACGATAAATATCATGCAGCTGCGAGGAATGTCATGGCGAGTCTTGCGATGTTTCAAAACGAGTGTCGTTAACGTTTTTCGGCTGTTGCGGCCTATGATTTAGAGAAGTCATCAATCAAAATATAATTTCTTAAGCGGAATAGAATGGGGAAAACGCCGATGGCCACAGTTTAAAGTGTTCACCGCTGGAAGGCTAGATCACGCCCCGTAAAGTTGCAGAAACTTGCACTCAACTGCATGGTTTTGAGGAATGTCATGGCGAGTCTTTCGCTGTTTGTAATCGAGCGTCACTCAAGAGTTTGGCTTTCGCGGCTTCTGATTCATCGAAGTCACCAATCAAAATTGCCTATCATGAGCGAAATACCGTAGAGAAAAAGCTTATGGTCACAGTTTAAAGTGTTAACAGCTGGAAGGCTTAACACTCGACGTAAAGTTGCTGAAAGCTCTTCTCGACTGTACGGTTTGAGCAATGTAATGGTGAGTGTTTCTCTGTCTAATCGACCGTTACTCAAGACTTTGACTTTTGCATCTTCTGATTCACCAAAGTCATCAATCAAAATACCCTATCCTGAGCGAAATACCGTGGAGAAAAAGCCTATGGTCACAGTTTAAGGTGTTAACAGCTGGAAGGCTTTGCCACTCGACGTAAAGTTGCTGAAAGCTCTCCTCAACTAATTTCGAAATAGTCACATGTTGCGTGCTTCTGGAAGGTTAGTGTTGGATTTTTAGCATTTAATTTGCCTTTGAAGATTTATGTTTAGAACAAGCCTTAAGCCCAAAAGTAGTCCAATTTGTCATTATCTGAGAGAAATGAAGAAAGTTTGTGCCATTCCTTTTTTTCTAAGCTTGCAAGTGTAACGCATCTGAAAAGAAACCCTTATGCACTACAAGTCATATTGTCAAAATGACAAGTTCGAAATTACTCCTTATCTTAACTGATAACTACAACACTTATGTAAAAATGTATCGCTCCCGAACATGTGTTGATTGGTTCTTGACCTTTACAGTTGAAAATAAAAGTACTACGATTTACAGTGATTATAGTTATGTAATTAATTAGTAAATCAAAAAAGAATGAAATTAAAGTGAACAAACAAAACAGCTGTTTTATTAATTTAACTGTTTTAGAGGTTTGAAGGTCTGAAGGGATCACCAGAGCTGGAATATGAGACTCAATAAGAGGTCTAGTTACTTTAGAACACGTTAGAAGTTTCCTGCAGCAAAACACATATTTAGGCTTGGTAATTACTTGTATTTGTTGATGTAAATTGCATGCTATGAATTAAGTGTCATTTAGGGTCATTCATAATGCTGTACTGCACTATATTTGATCTGACGTTTATCTAAGATATAAAAAATGAATTTTGTGTATTTTTAAAGACTTCAATATATGCTTACTTTTGAATTTATAAACAATTATATATATCTAAATCCTACACTGTAAGTCTGGTTGTCAGTGTAGCCTGTGTCGCAGACATAATCTATTGCCGGTTAGTAACATCTGCAAAGCCGTGCCAATATTCTGGGCTGCCAATCACAATGTGTTTCGATATTCCCTTCAACCTGATTGGCACACTGATAATGATTTTTTTAAGACGCCAATCATAGCACATATGCAAGTGCTAGTTCACAGGTGGGCCACGGGGTGCCCAGAAGCAGGATTTCAGTGCTGTCTCACAGGGGGACTTAACCAGAAGTTTAGTTCTGTCAGTGGCACAGGCTAGTCCTCTGGGCATTAATGTTTGAATTATGTATTTTATGTTGCTTAGCTGGGAAGACAAAAATAGATGACAGAAGAGCACAAACATGAGAATATCAAGAAATATTAAAAAGTATATCTACCACACAACTCGTAAAGAGAGGTGAAAGTCCATGAGGACAGAAATGTTGTTACAGAGCCATAAAACATTAATGTTAAGTACAACGCACTGTCAAATAAGTTAAAAGGAAGGAAGAATGCTGACATTTCGAGGAATACACTTTTCTGGTTTATGGAAAATCTGCAGCAACAGAAGACACTGAAATCATGTTGATCTGGTTTAGGATGTCAATTCTGTTTAGATGGAATCCTCTGACAGTGTCAAGGCCAGTGTACAGTAGTGTGCTTCGAAGCTGGTCCTTGGTAAGACATTTCTTGACTTTACATGCCAACTCTCTTTCAAGGACCTCAAGGCTAAGTGTCTGTTTCCCTGACATTCACTTTCTTGTCAGGGATCAGCAAATTTTAACTAGACGACTGTGTTAACTGTAGTTTTTTTTGTAAGACTTAAAAAACTTCACAGGAAAGACTGAAACTAATGATCTTGCACTAAGCAGCTTTGAAGAAATCAAGGATTTCCCTTGGAGATACAAAGGCAAACACCCTAGATGCAACTATAGGAAACCATCTAACCTTGAATTTAATAGAGAGTATTCACTCACTTGGCTTATTAGTTTGGGACACCAACATGGTCTCTGTTTCATTGTTTTGGGACACCAATATGGCCACCGTGATGTCATGTGAATACTCTCTATACTTCAGTCAGTTTCTCATGTTTATTTTCCATCCCTAAGCATTCTGTTCCTCCTGTGGAAAGGAGTTGGTGGTTGTGTTATGACAACTTCATCCCTTAGTGTTCTTCATCCCTCAATTAATCAGTCAGAGTAAAGGATGGTTAATATGATCCTGATTAGGAGAAGATGCTTTCTATTAAAGGCACCATGGTCTAGAAGACCAAATGTAAATCCCTATCTGACCTCATTGACATGGAGAAACGAAAAAGGGATTGGCTGACACCCAGCATAGTGATGTGCAGTATTAAGCTCGAAAAGGATACAGGAAAAATCCACAACTGAGAAACTGGTTTTTAAGAACCTGTCAGGCTAAAATTTTCCAGTTAGGCTGTCTTTATAAAAGAGCACTCAAATTCGAAACAGGTTATTAATCATAACCATTACAATTTCCTCAAATTTGATTGGTGCATTAACTGCTTTATTTTTCTTTAATTATTGTGTATAGTTGCCTGTAATCGGACAGTTATGTTAGCGAATCATATTAAATGCACTCAGCTAAATCCACCAATCACAGAAGTTATCATGATAACCATAGCAACAATCACTTACCCAAACAAACTGGGGATTAATCCAAAATGGATGAATATGCAACATTTAGGCAGTGTCTCCACCAGTGATATTTTCCCTTACTTTGGACATTTGTTATGAACAAACACTCTTTCACCAAAAAGGAATGCATCTATTTTCTTGGAAATTGTAACGGTTATAATTATTAATTGGTAACAGGACTCTGTGTCATTCAGTTCAATCTGTAATCATACTCACGATTAAACAAATCTGACTCTTGCTTCGCGGTTGTCCAAGTTTGTAACACTTGTATGATTACAGACTGAATTGGACTCCCCTCAGTCCTATTACCATTATTTATAAAATCTCTTAGAAAAAGCTTCTGCACAGTGTACACTTGGGAAAGTAAGATAAGTCAACATTCAGGGTCCTCTTTTGAGACATAGGTGTCTAATAATATTTATTATTACTCTGACTGCAATGTGATGGCATACAGGTTTTACATATACTAAGGGAAGAGCTGAATGCCACTAAATACTTTTAGCTCAAAGATACAAAGTATTTTCTTCAGAAAATAAGGACCTATTTAAGACTGAACCTAAATAGCCTAAATCTGTGCTAATTAGTTTTCCTTTAAGAACCTGACTTGTTTAGGCTAACTTGGGAAAATACAGGTTCTTGGTTGCAGGTTTTTACTAGTAATTAAATTTGATGGAAAAAAAGATTATCAAAAATTAACATAGCCAGATGAGCTTATTTACAGCGTCATTTTTCAGACCTGCAATTTATTTAAGGCTGTCTTTTAAAGGAACCACAAGAACAGCATGTATTTTTATTTTCAGCTTTAATAAATTCCAGACTATTTTAATGATCTGGGGCCGGTTTCTCGAAGCCTGGTTAGTGCTAACCGTTGGTTAAGAGGTATCAAAATGTATAGGTTTCCATGGTATTTAACACACTGGTTAGCACTAACCATGCTTCGAGCAACCCGGGCCTGGTTAGAAAATCCTCTTAACAGATGGAATAGCAAAATGTGAATTAATAAATCCTTTGATCAAACTGTCTTCTGCTTTTCTCTTGCCAAACCATCTTTCCCTACAGAGGAGCAAAGGTTGTAGCAAATCAGAAAAATAAAACAAAGACAAGAGGCTACACCTGAAACCCCTCTTTACTGTTACTTTAACACCCAGGGAGAAGGTTATGGTACTTCTATACAGGTATGTGCCATGGAATAGGGAGTGGGTTTTGAGATGATCAGTCTTTATCCTACACTACTTGGCTTGGCTTTCTGATCCTTTGGTAAGGTTCCTTTGTAAAATTATACTAGCTCACCGTCAGTAGATAACCTTCAGGGGTTTCAAAATGTTTTAAAGTAGGCAGCCGAATCTGGAGGCTGGGGGCACTGGAATTGCTGGCAACATACAATCAAGTAGCCGATGGAACTCCGGTGGTCACTGGCTTGTTTTGAAACCAGTGAAACCTCTGGTAAAAACTGAAGATACATTGATGGCATCAAGACATGAACTTGAGCCGAGAGCTACTGAACAATAAAAAAAACACTCTTTTTATGCAAATCAAGCCATTTGAAGATTGAAATAGGAGTGTAAACACTTTTTGACACAAAAAAGATGTTTATAATTATCTACATTTACCCAATATTTCCTAGACCTTCACTTGTTGGGGGATTTTGTGTTAAAACAACTTGAACATTGCATTGAAAGCCTGTTGTCAAGGATACCCCTTGTAGAATCAGACACTATGTAGAATCTATGCAAATGCTATGTCACAAAGCTATGTAAAACCTATGTTAATGAGTCATATATTGCTTTAACCAGATCCTATGTTGTTTCTATGCCAGGACTATGTTTTTTGTATCAAAAATGCTATGTTTTCGCTAGTCAAACGGAACCTATTTAAAAGCTATGCAGTTTTTAAAGGAAGGAATAAAGGCAGAAATGACATAGTTTCCACATAGCCTATACATACGATTTACTTAGCTTTCAGAAACAGATTTTAGACTTCATAGTCAACCTTGTAGAAAAATGATAGGAAATAAAATTAATAGCCTTTACATAGGACTGTAATAGAGTTTACATTGTAAAATCGAACAGGGGAAATTTGATTAAATAGCTTTTGAATAGGGTTTGCTTAGAATTCAGATAGCTTAGGAATAGTGAAAACATAGCCTTTTTTAAAGATGACACATACTTTGCATAGCATTAAAATAGGGAAAACACAGAACAAATAGTCTTTGCATAGGTTTGAAATAGGATTTTAATAGTATTTGAGTAGGTAAAACATATCACATACACAGCCTTTAATTAGAGTTCAAACAGAAATTACATAGAATTGACATAGTCTTTTATGTAGGTAGGTTTTGATCTGCTTAAGCAAATGTAGTGTTTAAAATACCCTCGTAAAAATCACCAGAATAGTACAAATAGTATACACATATGAATTAGAATATCTTTTACATTGGTAAGAAATGAGTTTTGACACGAAAAATTGAAAACTATAGCAATATAATACCACGAACACACAACACAAATGCAGCATTTTCATGGAGCAGTTTCAGAATCGAAACCCCAAGTTAAAGTTTGCTTAATTTGCTTATACTTACTTTTGGCTGATGTCGTGCTCTTCAGTGCCATACACTTTTCTTTTAACTGCAACGAATAAGTATCTGCAAACAGAAAGGCAAATGAACACAAAAAAAACCTGAAGTTTTAGAATTGAAACGAACGAGAATCGAAGCGTGATCGAAGGTGACCGATCCAACTTGTTCAGGTACGCGAAACGGGGAGACAAAATGGGTAAATCGAAACTCAAATTGAGAAAAACATCACTTACCAACGTTAGGAATACTTTTTGTTGAACCTGGCAGGAAAACGACTTTAAATTGAAGTAAAAAGAAGCGTCTTCTTGTAAAAACGCACGCTTTACAGTTCGCCTTCTTTGACTTGAAAGTGCCCGCGTGGAATCAGCCAATTTTCACACCTTTTCATTGGTTGAAAAGGCCCATGTGACGATAAAACGCTAAATACGCATGTGTTGAACTCACGGGCTTCCCTGGGAACTAGTGGAAAGAAAATGGCTGACAAACACCGAGGACTGCAGCTAGCGTTTCGCAGTTTTGACCATGAATTTCTGTTCAGGAGTCGTCCATAATCAAGACGAAGGATCGAAGCTAATATAAAAGAAGAAAATGATGCATGGAGGTATCATTTCAAGTGAAGGAACTCTAGGGAAAAGCTAGAAAGGAAAGTTAAGTCAGGAATGATGGATGTAGCGATTTAATGCTTTACAAAAATCTTCTCACTAAGAAACTATCTGTAAGCACAAAAAAAATTGTAGTAAATGATTTTTAAGTTTTTTAGCTTTAAACACTGCTTTTTACGTTGGAAGTATGCTTTTTGTAAGCGCTATTTAACCTGTACAATCAACATGCTTAGTATTTTAAAAGGTATGTTGAAATATCACATAGGAAACGCATAGACTACATATTTCTCATATGAATGA
Organism: Porites lutea; assembly: GCF_958299795.1. Classification (NCBI taxonomy): domain Eukaryota; kingdom Metazoa; phylum Cnidaria; class Anthozoa; order Scleractinia; family Poritidae; genus Porites; species Porites lutea. The sequence goes on from NC_133204.1 coordinate 14,316,500, forward strand.
AAACATAAGAAAAATTACGTTTATGTAAAAGCTATGTAACCTTTATCTCATGATAAAGCTAAATTAAAATGTCACAGTGAAAACATAGGCTGCAAATATGTTTCATCACTTAGCATAGAAAATAAGTTTAGAAAAGAAGTTTAGTTCTGTCAGTGGCACAGGCTAGTCCTCTGGGCATTAATGTTTGAATTATGTATTTTATGTTGCTTAGCTGGGAAGACAAAAATAGATGACAGAAGAGCACAAACAAGAGAATATCAAGAAATATTAAAAAGTATATCTACCACACAACTCGTAAAGAGAGGTGAAAGTCCATGAGGACAGAAATGTTGTTACAGAGCCATAAAACATTAATGTTAAGTACAACGCACTGTCAAATAAGTTAAAAGGAAGGAAGAATGCTGACATTTCGAGGAATACACTTTTCTGGTTTATGGAAAATCTGCAGCAACAGAAGACACTGAAATCATGTTGATCTGGTTTAGGATGTCAATTCTGTTTAGATGGAATCCTCTGACAGTGTCAAGGCCAGTGTACAGTAGTGTGCTTCGAAGCTGGTCCTTGGTAAGACATTTCTTGACTTTACATGCCAACTCTCTTTCAAGGACCTCAAGGCTAAGTGTCTGTTTCCCTGACATTCACTTTCTTGTCAGGGATCAGCAAATTTTAACTAGACGACTGTGTTAACTGTAGTTTTTTTTGTAAGACTTAAAAAACTTCACAGGAAAGACTGAAACTAATGATCTTGCACTAAGCAGCTTTGAAGAAATCAAGGATTTCCCTTGGAGATACAAAGGCAAACACCCTAGATGCAACTATAGGAAACCATCTAACCTTGAATTTAATAGAGAGTATTCACTCACTTAGCTTATTAGTTTGGGACACCAACATAGTCTCTGTTTCATTGTTTTGGGACACCAATATGGCCACCGTGATGTCATGTGAATACTCTCTATACTTCAGTCAGTTTCTCATGTTTATTTTCCATCCCTAAGCATTCTGTTCCTCCTGTGGAAAGGAGTTGGTGGTTGTGTTATGACAACTTCATCCCTTAGTGTTCTTCATCCCTCAATTAATCAGTCAGAGTAAAGGATGGTTAATATGATCCTGATTAGGAGAAGATGCTTTCTATTAAAGGCACCATGGTCTAGAAGACCAAATGTAAATCCCTATCTGACCTCATTGACATGGAGAAACGAAAAAGGGATTGGCTGACACCCAGCATAGTGATGTGCAGTATTAAGCTCGAAAAGGATACAGGAAAAATCCACAACTGAGAAACTGGTTTTTAAGAACCTGTCAGGCTAAAATTTTCCAGTTAGGCTGTCTTTATAAAAGAGCACTCAAATTCGAAACAGGTTATTAATCATAACCATTACAATTTCCTCAAATTTGATTGGTGCATTAACTGCTTTATTTTTCTTTAATCATTGTGTATAGTTGCCTGTAATCGGACAGTTATGTTAGCGAATCATATTAAATGCACTCAGCTAAATCCACCAATCACAGAAGTTATCATGATAACCATAGCAACAATCACTTACCCAAACAAACTGGGGATTAATCCAAAATGGATGAATATGCAACATTTAGGCAGTGTCTCCACCAGTGATATTTTCCCTTACTTTGGACATTTGGTATGAACAAACACTCTTTCACCAAAAAGGAATGCATCTATTTTCTTGGAAATTGTAACGGTTATAATTATTAATTGGTAACAGGACTCTGTGTCATTCAATTCAATCTGTAATCATACTCACGATTAAACAAATCTGACTCTTGCTTCGCGGTTGTCCAAGTTTGTAACAATTGTATGATTACAGACTGAATTGGACTCCCCTCAGTCCTATTACCATTATTTATAAAATCTCTTAGAAAAAGCTTCTGCACAGTGTACACTTGGGAAAGTAAGATAAGTCAACATTCAGGGTCCTCTTTTGAGACATAGGTGTCTAATAATAATTATTATTACTCTGACTGCAATGTGATGGCATACAGGTTTTACATATACTAAGGAAAGAGCTGAATGCCACTAAATACTTTTAGCTCCAAGCTACAAAGTATTTTCTTCAGAAAATAAGGACCTATTTAAGACTGAACCTAAATAGCCTAAATCTGTGCTAATTAGTTTTTCTTTAAGAACCTGACTTGTTTAGGCTAACTTGGGAAAATACAGGTTCTTGGTTGCAGGTTTCTACTAGTAATTAAATTTGATGGAAAAAAAGATTATCAAAAATTAACATAGCCAGATGAGCTTATTTACAGCGTCATTTTTCAGACCTGCAATTTATTTAAGGCTGTCTTTTAAAGGAACCACAAGAACAGCATGTATTTTTATTTTCAGCTTTAATAAATTCCAGACTATTTTAATGATCTGGGGCCGGTTGCTCGAAGCCTGGTTAGTGCTAACCGTTGGTTAAGAGGTATCAAAATGTATAGGTTTCCATGGTATTTAACACTGGTTAGCACTAACCATGCTTCGAGCAACCCGGGCCTGGTTAGAAAATCCTCTTAACAGATGGAATAGCAAAATGTGAATTAATAAATCCTTTGATCAAACTGTCTTCTGCTTTTCTCTTGCCAAACCATCTTTCCCTAATGTAGAAAAATAAAACAAAGACAAGAGGCTACACCTGAAACCCCTCTTTACTGTTACTTTAACACCCAGGGAGAAGGTTATGGTACTTCTATACAGGTATGTGCCATGGAATAGGGAGTGGGTTTTGAGATGATCAGTCTTTTACAACCAGTGAAACCTCTGGTAAAAACTGAAGATACATTGATGGGATCAAGACATGAACTTGAGCCGAGAGCTACTGAACAATAAAAAAAACACTCTTTTTATGCAAATCAAGCCATTTGAAGATTGAAATAGGAGTGTAAACACTTTTTGACACAAAAAAGATGTTTATAATTATCTACATTTACCCAATATTTCCTAGACCATCACTTGTTGGGGGATTGTGTGTTAAAACAACTTGAACATTGCATTGAAAGCCTGTTGTCAAGGATACCCCTTGTAGAATCAGACACTATGTAGAATCTATGCAAATGCTATGTCAAAGCTATGTAAAACCTATGTTAATGAGTCATATATTGCTTTAACCAGATCCTAAAAGCTATATAAGTTAAAAGCTATGCAGTTTTTAAAGGAAGGAATAAAGGCAGAAATGACATAGTTTCCACATAGCCTATACATACGATTTACTTAGCTTTCAGAAACAGATTTTAGACTTCATAGTCAACCTTGTAGAAAAATGATAGGAAATAAAATTAATAGCCTTTACATAGGACTGTAATAGAGTTTACATAGTAAAATCGAACAGGGGACAGTTGATTAAATAGCTTTTGAATAGGGTTTGCTTAGAATTCAGATAGCCTAGGAATAGTGAAAACATAGCCTTTTTTAAAGATGACACATACTTTGCATTGCATTAAAATAGGGAAAACACAGAACAAATAGTCTTTGCATAGGTTTGAAATAGGATTTTAATAGTATTTGAGTAGGTAAAACATATCACATACACAGCCTTTAATTAGAGTTCAAACAGAAATTACATAGAATTGACATAGTCTTTTATGTAGGTAGGTTTTGATCTGCTTAAGCAAATGTAGTGTTTAAAATACCCTCGTAAAAATCACCAGAATAGTACAAATAGTATACACATATGAATTAGAATATCTTTTACATTGGTAAGAAATGGGTTTTGACACGAAAAATTGAAAACTATAGCAATATCATACCACGAACACACAACACAAATGCAGCATTTTCATGGAGCAGTTTCAGAATCGAAACCCCAAGTTAAAGTTTGCTTAATTTGCTTATCATGTAGACTTTTGGCTGATGTCGTGCTCTTCAGTGCCATACACTTTTCTTTTAACTGCAACGAATAAGTATCTGCAAACAGAAAAGTTGAGATTTTAAGGCAAATGAACACAAAAAAAACCTGAAGTTTTAGAATTGAAACGAACGAGAATCGAAGCGTGATCGAAGGTGACCGATCCAACTTGTTCAGGTACGCGAAACGGGGAGACAAAATGGGTAAATCGAAACTCAAATTGAGAAAAACATCACTTACCAACGTTAGGAATACTTTTTGTTGAACCTGGCAGGAAAACGACTTTAAATTGAAGTAAAAAGAAGCGTCTTCTTGTAAAAACGCACGCTTTACAGTTCGCCTTCTTTGACTTGAAAGTGCCCGCGTGGAATCAGCCAATTTTCACACCTTTTCATTGGTTGAAAAGGCCCATGTGACGATAAAACGCTAAATACGCATGTGTTGAACTCACGGGCTTCCCTGGGAACTAGTGGAAAGAAAATGGCTGACAAACACCGAGGACTGCAGCTAGCGTTTCGCAGTTTTGACCATGAATTTCTATTCAGGAGTCGTCCATAATCAAGACGAAGGATCGAAGCTAATATAAAAGAAGAAAATGATGCATGGAGGTATCATTTCAAGTGAAGGAACTCTAGGGAAAAGCTAGAAAGGAAAGTTAAGTCAGGAATGATGGATGTAGCGATTCAATGCTTTACAAAAATCTTCTCACTAAGAAACTATCTGTAAGCACAAAAAAAATTGTAGTAAATGATTTTTAAGTTTTTTAGCTTTAAACACTGCTTTTTACGTTGGAAGTATGCTTTTTGTAAGCGCTATTTAACCTGTACAATCAACATGCTTAGTATTTTAAAAGGTATGTTGAAATATCACATAGGAAACGCATAGACTACATATTTCTCATATGAATGAAAACATAAGAAAAATTACGTTTATGTAAAAGCTATGTAACCTTTATCTCATGATAAAGCTAAATTAAAATGTCACATAGTGAAAACATAGGCTGCAAATATGTTTCATCACTTAGCATAGAAAATAAATAGCACTATGTAAAAGCTAGGAAACTTGTTGGAAATAAAATTGAAGATCGAGATGCTATGTAAAAGCTATTTTGCTTTGTTGCATAGTAAATACATAGGATGCAAATTGGAAGGAAAAGCAGAACTTTCTATTGCATAGTAAATACATAGCTATGTAAAGACTATGAAAAGATTTTGAATAGTATTTGCATAGGTATTCAAAAGCTATGTGCTTTTCAAATAGCCTAAACATAGTTTCAACATAGATTTTGCATACTTTGGACTATGTGGTATGCTACATAGTTGATACATAGGCAGTAGTGAACATAACATAGCTGAAACATAGTCCAACATTGTAAACAAATAGCATGAGCATAGGTTTTGCATATGTCTGGTTCTACAAGGGTACAACTAAGAAGAGATGGTATATATTTGACTGTATTTTTCAGTAGATACTGGAAAAGAATCAAAAATGCATTGTGAATCTAAGCACTAAGATTTTGAGCCAAATACAGGATCAAAGGACGTTAGTCAATAACAAGGAATGTGGATTTTTTTTGGAAAAAGGAAATAACTACAGCTTGAATGTCTCATGTACATGTACATGTAATTTATTGAAAATATTTTGATGTTTCTTTTTTTGTAGAACAATAATAATATTGATCAATCAAATAAAGTAGGTGAATAAAATTTCAGTATTTCCTTTAACACTAGAAGAAAAACTGTTGTATACATACTAATTATACACAGCTGTATATCATTATTATTATGGTTCAATTTTATCCTGGATAATTTTATTTTCCTTTGTGTCATACTCATTATAATACATTTTCATACCCAAAAACACAGGAAAAAATTTAAATTGAAGTATAAAGCAAAAAATAAAAATACTGTCCATGTATGGCCAAAAGAAAAAAAATGATCACTGGCTCACTCAAAGCTGCACTGGGTGACTGTTTGTCCTAAAAAGGTTTGAACTCTCTGTTGGATACTCCCTTTTGCCCCACCAGCTACAGGTACATACCCCTCCCCCTCAGGCATGCCATTCAACATTGTAATAAAAGAAGACCACTGTCAACCTTATCAAAAAGTTACAGAGTAAAAACACTGTTATTAGGAAACAGAAAAACCATTCTACTGAAGTGAATTATTGCAGTAACCTTCGAATTTTGGTTCCATCGCTTACATGTATTGTTTCTAGTAACAAAAAGTGCAAGTCTTAAGATGAAATTTTCATATTACAGAACAAAAAATATCCTTCCTTTTTCCAGGAGGCCATTTTCTCCAAACAACTCCGTACCAGGTAGAAATTTCATTCAAGTTTCATATAAAATACTTTTTGTTTGTTTTGGCCATGAAGACCCCCTCTCCTTACAACTTTTAAGGATCCTAGAATCAAATAATGCAAATATCCCTTATGCACAACTGTCTTACAATATGGATTTTAAGGCTCGGCAACGGAAAATTGGCAAAAAATATACTTCCAGTCCTTCACATGTAATTGAACTGTCTATCCCCTACCACACAGACAGAAAATAACTGGCAATGTAATTTTGCTTATCTGTGCAAATTAAGTTTACTGTCATTAAGTTTCACAATCCCCCATAAGCAACAATGCACTCTGTCATACAGTGTAGGTGTGCTGTTACCACCCCTGAAATCCCTAACCTGAGATCAGGCCCAATTTGAGCGGTTCTCATACATTCTCTCTAACGGCTACCGCTGAAATTGGGCCTGATACAAACTATTACAAGTTTGTGCTCGTTACGGCCAGATTTTGGCCGTAACGCTGATTGGCTGTTAGAACAATGCCACAAGATCTGATTGGCTGTCGGAAACGCCGGAAGTTGGAAGCGCTTATTCCTCGCGTGGTTGTTTTCGTGAATGATCCGTCGTCGGTGGAGAAAAGGATCGATTTTGCTGTCTTTTTTATTGGTTTATGGTCTTATGGTAGGAAAATATGCCTTAATATGTTCCATGGAAATTCAGAAAATTCATGTGGTTGTTCATATCTTCTCAGGATTTGCTTTATTTACAGAAAGTGAGCGTATCGCGGAGTTGAATCCCTCTGCAAGTTGTTGACCGCTAACAAGGTGCATTTTGATTTACCAACAAGCGGGTGCAAATCAAAATACCGTCCATCTTAAAACTGGTTTCATTTGAAAGTTTAGCCGGGAATGACTTCTCTGAACGGGGTACGCAAGTGGAGGCTCACTGCGAAAGAAACCTCAATCGCCAACTGTGAAGTATTAGACGAAAAATATCGCATCGCTGTTCAAGGAATTTTCAGTGTTCACAGACTGGTTGTTTGACTACACTTTTTGTTAAAAATAAACCAAGAAAACTGGTGTCCTCGCTCGTTGGCTGTTTGCTTTTGTTTTTAAAGATTTATGTACTGAAAATCGGGGGAAATTGCCGAGGAAAATATCAAGACAACGGAAAAATAGAGATTTCAGTATTTTAAATTCCAGAGCGCCTAGCCAAAATAATGAAACTAGTAGAACATCGTGTCGCCGTCTTTTCGAAAACTTTTTACCTTCTACGCCAACAGAAGTAACCTTCGAGATCTCCCTTAATCTCGCAAGAAGTTAAATGTGATTGTGCTGACTGTTTTATTTTTAGCTGAAAAAATTAACAGATAAAAGCTATTTTTTAAGTCAGCCAGTCTGCATTTTTCCCACGCGTGAAAAATTTGCATACTAGAAAAACAAGCAACGGAAGTAATTCTGATTGGCTGATTCGGCAAATGTCAATCAATCAAAAAAGTGGGCGACAGACATTTCGTTAAAGGTTTGTATCAGGGGGTGCTTACCATTTGACAGAAAAATCCGGTTGAGGTGTCGAAAGCATAATGGTAAGCGATTTACCAGTTTACCGTAGAAATGCCACATTCGTTACGGTTTGAATCCAAAAAAGGGGCGAATTTGTGTAGCGTGAGTCTGGAACCGAGAGGGAACCGAGAAATTGGTTAATGGTAAGCAACATTCCGTTTGGTTTGTACCAACCGGAATGAAAGGACTACCTCAAAACGTACTCCTCAATTTTCGGTTGGAATTTCCGAAAAGTGACCTTACCATTTACCTTCCATCCGGAACTTTCGAAATTTTCTGTCAAATGGTAAGCACCCAGGCTCTCTTTTCGTTTCGCCTTGCCCGCAAGAATGTAATTTTCAAAGCGAAACGAAAATAGAGCCTGATCTCAGGTTATGAAATCCCCTAAGCAAAAACCTTGCATGCCTCTCTCTAAAACAATAAATTATGATCACAGCAATTGCAGGCATGTGGTATCTTTCTGGTATACTATCATACTCAAAAAAGGCTACTAGTAATAATAATATTATTGATCAACAAGATTATTGTTGTTGTTATAATATTGTTCTTCTCGGTGTAGGCCCTCTTAATACCTCCACCTCTCCTGGGGCACCACCTCCCAAAGCAAACAGTCAATTCTCTGTCACATTTTTTCTATTTTATGTGTTTCTTACACAATAAAATACAGTTTTAGAGATCCAGTAGAAAGTGCTGTGAGAAAAAGGGTCGTTCTTTCGGATGTTTTACTGCCCTTTTCTAATAGTAACCACCTGTTCTTTAAGAATTCCCCTTTCATCAATCAATTAAAAAATTATCTAATTCTCTTAACTATTAAAAGCTTACGCTCTAACATTGAATAACTCTAATATTTCGCTACTCTACGCTCCTTGTAATTCTCTCACGTGCACTAAAAGAAAAATCAGCAAACCTACTAACCTTATCTATGCGACATCATGCCAGAGGGTCTTCGAACAGCAGAAGACTGAGCCCTTGCAGCAACTTTACGTCGAGTTATAAAGCCTTCCAGCTGTTAACACTTTAAACTGTGACTATAAGCTTTTTCTCCACGGAATTTCGCTCAGGATAGGCAATTTTGATTGATGACTTTGATGAACCAGAAGCCGCGAAAGCCAAACTCTTGAGTGACGCTCGATTACAAACAGCGAAAGACTCGCCATGACATTCCTCAAAACCATGCAGTTGAGTGCAAGTTTCTGCAACTTTACGGGGCGTGATCCAGCCTTCCAGCGGTGAACACTTTAAACTGTGGCCATCGGCGTTTTCCCCATTCTATTCCGCTTAGGAAATTATATTTTGATTGATGACTTCTCTAAATCAGAGGCCGCAAAAGCCGCAAAACTTTAACGACACTCGTTTTGAAACAAGTCATCGCAAGACTCGCCATGACATTCCTCGCAGCTGCATGATATTTATCTTTAAAATAATACTAAAACTTCTTTGTTTGGTCATAACATTTGCTTGAAAGGCCGGCTATATACCTTCTTAATATTCTCGGCATTCAAGATGCATAATTCCGTTAGCCTGCGGGTAGAAATAACGAGGAAAACAAATAGCATCGGGCGTCCATCTTTGTGCTTCGCGCGAAAACAGAGCAGCAACACTGCAACCGGATGTGATGTCATAAATCGGTGGATCATAGGTACACGAAATTTCGCTAAGTCGTGGGCCCCCCCCCTGGGCAGCTCCAAAAGGGGAACTTGCTTTAGTTAGGATTCCTTGCTTAATCTAAGTTTCCTACAACTACTTTAAGTAATAACATTTCACAGAAACTTCTCGTTACCACAGAAGGAATTAAAAATTACGAAAGAAAGAAAAGTAAATTAATCTCTGTATCACTTCTTCCTTAAAATGACCATGACACATCAATCATCTGGTTAATAAACTATATTTGTAAAAAAAAAATGCATTTGTCTCTTTGCGACCAGATGGCTGAATTTGTCAATTTATGCCCACTAGAAGAAGACCGGAAAAATGAAGCATTAATTACAAAACGATCGATGGCGTTTGGAAGTGGCCAGCTAACGTCAGTAATAAAAATGAGACTATGCCTGCTGTTTTTGGTAAAACATTTTTATTTGTCAACCCGATAAGCCAGCACCTCAGGTGACAAAAAACTGTCTTTTTTTGCGTTTGAATTTGATTTTTTGGGGGGAGAAGGGTCCTCCTGAAAATATATCGAAACATATCCTGCGTTAAATCTTGTTAGAGTTTTAATTGCTGGGCGTATTCTCTGGATCTTCACAGGCAAACAACTCAGACAATTGAAGAAGCGAGCAGCAGTCAGAACTCTTTTAGCCACCAAAAGTTAGGAGACGTGCAACTGATCAGTGAGAGCTGAAAATTTTGAAGTAAGAAAATAAAGCTTTTAAATAACAAGAATGATATGGAGGTGAGAGGTGATTTTTCCTACATTATTTCTTAGTTATTTCAGTGATGTTCTTACTATGATCATGATCAGCGTGAGTGCAATATTCCTCTTTATTTGGGCATCACAGATCACTTTCAGTGCATGTAAAATATTCATGTGTTATATACATGTTATAATATATTGTAAAGAGGGCGCGTCTGTTGTCCTCTCATCCACGAATCACTCTCTCCTTCCATCCTTCCTCCCTTCCTTAGTTTCAACGGTTGAAAGATCTATCCGTATCCAATCAGTGTTTTATTATTTATTCAAAATAATTTCTAGTTTAAAAAGATAGCTAAAACATGCTTACAGTTACCTTAATCGATGTTAAGTTCCCGTCTTCAACTGCATATTTCTCGTCAAGTTCTGAAGATATTCAATCTACAAATAGCAGATGTCGTCTGAAAAGAAACATTTAACTTTGTTTTTCATTTCAGTATTTCTTCATTTTGTATTTTTTATTAATTCAGTAAAAGTCTTTTACTTTATGTTTCACGTCAATGCATGAACAGCTTCTGTTTTTTATTTTGACAGTCGTCGCATACACGAACTTGACTTCCTTTTACAGCGATTAGCATGTTCATCGCTCACGCCACGCTGGTTCATAGAAGCACTTCGATGTATCAATGACCTTGTCCATTCCTATTTCTGCTTTACCGTGTTGCACGGTTTTGATATTGATTTCAGCTAGAGTGATTGGATTGTGTTCATTGGAAAGTGAATGTTTTTTTACAATTCTTGACCGGCGGAAAAATGCAAAAATTTTCTCCATCAGCGACATCTGGACACAGAAGAACATCGACTTATCATGGCGACAAGATGCAAGCTTAGCAGACTTTTCCTTCGCCTAACGAGAGACTTGTTTTTTTATGAACACATACTCGGACCCATGATGTAGATAATTTATAACTAGTATTTATGTTAACCTTGATGGCCTCTATTCTCTGGTCAGTTTCGACCGGTTCAGCATTCTTTATTTATTTACTCTAATTGTTTATTTATCTATATTATAATCCTTTTTTCCCCAAAACGACGATATATTTTATGTAATAAGAAATTCTATTTTTGTTATTGATTGAAATATTTCTGAACAAACTTAAACAACTGAGCAAAATGCTGCTCGGATCTTTCTCTGAAAAAAAAAATGCCTCGTTTTGAAGGAAAAGAAGTCATATTAGTTTATCAGTAAAACAATCGTTTCATAGAACAAGTTCAAATTTCATTTTATCCATGTTTTCTCGGGAAATATATTCAAAATTTTATGTGATTTTCACGACTTACAAAAATGCAAAAATAAACGAAAAACTTCTTGAAAGATATAGTGTAAAGACGTGTTTTTAAGACTGCAGCTTAATTGGCTTCTATTTTTCTATTTTTTTTTTATTCTAACTCTCGGTCTCCGCAATCTTCCAGAAAGCTTGAACAGGCTTTTTAAAATTGATTTTGTTTGATCAAATAAACACCAGGGTGATCCGCGAACGGACTAAATAATTCCCTGGGGCACTTCTTTATAATAATCTGTCTCCGTCTCCGGGGGAACTCCTCTATTAAAGTTTCTGATAGGATCATACAATTATGTAGATTACTGCATAGATAATTAACGTTATTGTCTGCAAATAGGAGAGAGATTTTATACCCTGTTTTTACCCTGACCAGGGTAATGCATATATGGGAAACTGGGTAAGGGATTAAAGGAATTATGCTGATCGTGGCATCACCGGCATTTTGCAGTACGCTTTGAAAGATTGGACTAGCATAATTTTTGGCACAATTAGTCACTACCAGCATAATTTTCATCCATTTTTCGAAAAAAAAAAAAAAAACACTGCTAGCATAATTTGCACTTTTTGGTATAAATTTGCAGTACAAAAATATAATTGTCATTTATTGAACATGCAACCAATGTTTTTGGTCCGAGATCTGTGTTACAGGCAAATCTAAGAAACGAATTCATTTATCTGTCTGTGGTTACCTGGGGTGGCGTCCGCGTGTTGGTTGTTTATTGTTTGAGTTTTTATACTTGTCAGACAATGAATTAAGGACTCTTAACGTTTCTTGATGTAAACAGGGTAAATGAGTTTGCCATTTACCTGTAAATGAAGCATTGAGGTGTTTTTTTTTTTTTTAACCAAATTTAAAGTTAAAAGTGAGAGGCATAATTTCGGCCTTTTTTTTTGTGCTGAAACGAGCTTAATTTACAAAAACTAGCAGAATTATCATGCTACTTCTGCGAGCACAATCTATCAAAACCTATTTTCCCCTCCCCTCCCCTCCCCCGCCCGCTTACGCGTGGTTATTAAACTTTGGGTGCATAATTCTTTAACACCCTCGATATAAATTCATTGACATGCTATGAACCATGATTACTTTGTTTTCAACAGATTGGAAGATGGCAGGCATGAAAACAATCATTATTTTCGTTATCATGTTCCCAGTCGTGATGATAACACAGGAAGGTGTAAATCATGGAGGTAACGACTAACAACTACGACGTCTCTAACAAATTTAATTGCGCACCTGCGGATTGTCGCCATTTTATTTCAGCATCCTGGTTTGTAATTTTTCCTTGGAATAAGCTGTCATCATAAGAGAAATTGAAAACAATTTACTGATGCAAAATTTTTTTTTTGGGGGGGGGGTAAACAAGATGTTTTATGGGCGGTGTGAAAACGGTGAATATGTTAACAACTTCATTTACTTGAGTTTTTTTGAAATTTTACACATTAAAAAATGTGCGACCAATATTTCGCAAGCTTTCTTTCGTTAGGTGTCCATTCATGAATTCCCTTGCACTTTTGTTTTCTTCTCTAATGGATTTGAAATAAATTTACATTTGAGGATATCTTGCTATACAGTCAAACACCTCTTTAAGACGGACAACTCTCTGGTGTTGGCCCCTGTCATTGTCCAGTCATTTGACTGTAACTATGCTCTCTACAAGACGGAAACCTCTCTTAAGACGGAGCACGGACACTTTTAAAACCGTCAACGGTCCCTTGAGAAGTGCTTTAGGTAATGAAAAATACCGCAAAACGGAAATGTAGGTGCACTAAATGACAGGTAATTGCAATTAGGGTAAGCAAATTAAATATTCAACTACAATACGCGCCTTCTTACGTACAGCTCGTACTGTATTTTATATATCATAGTCTCCCTTTTGTCTGGTTACGCAGCGCTCCTTGATATCCTAAACTGAGATACTAATAAAAGCTAATAGATTATTTACTACCGTTCCAACCCCTTGATCCAGTTCTACATGGGGTAGCACTTCACTTCCAATATGGACCCCCTAGTTGTTGTTGTTGTCATTATTATTATTACTATTATTATTTAACACTTAATGAATGAGGCGGAGTATTTTATGAAGAATTATGGCGATCGAGGAGGGTAGGAGGGTACGGCCTCGACGGATAACACCCTCCGAGATCTCCATAATTCTTCATATGATACGAAAGCCGAATTCGATAATTGTTTTATCATTCATTCAAAATATTTCCTTTTTTAAAAACATAGCTAAAACATGCTCACCTCCATCCATCTTAAGTTCATCTTCGATAGACTCATAGTGCACGTTTAGGGTTGTTCAGCTCCGCAAATATTCTCCAAATAGCAGATAACGCTCTTCGAGTTGTATTTTTGCTGTGCTTGCCATGTTTTTAACTATTATTTAGCCTAGTTCTTACTCTTGAAACGAGTGAAATGTCCGCCATTTTTGTTTTCACAACCAAAACAACTCAACCTCGTCCTCAGGTCTTCTCAGTTAACGGTGCATTAACCTGCAAGAAAGCTGCATTTTTGACGTCATCGGTTGATTAATCGCAAACTTCTTCCAAATTTGGTCATCAGTAGCTGGTTATGGTGAATTTTTCGTATGCTTTTAGCCAATCAGAATCGGGGAAATATTTTGAATGAATAATAATATTATTTCATCGTCATGTTCTGTTAATAATAATTCACTAGTAATAACCAAAGGTCACGGAGTGCGGGCGACAACGATCGAAGCGGTCAAAACGCTTTTGCTCCATCGCTGTTCTTTGCGTAAGTTTCACGTGACAGATAATCAAAACACGCGTAATTAAGTTACGAGTAATACAAGGTCTAAACGGGCGTGATCAAATTACGTTCTGTGCATTCCATTCATTCTTAGTGGAAGTCCAAACTAATGCTGGCTACATACATGCAACGCATGCGCAATAGCAACCTGAAGATTAGGATTGCGGGCTCCTCTTGTCGCCCGCAATTACAATTACAGTGATTGTTATATTTATTATTGTTTTGCAAAGTTGATAAAATGCCGTTAGCTTATGGATTGAAATTTACTGTTCATATGTGTTGCTGCTTTGCAGTTTGTCCTGTTCCGATGACTAAAGAAGAAGAGGAGTATATTAAACAGCGGGAAAGGAGCAGAGAGTTAATGGAAGAGATCGCCAGAGAAATTGAAATCACCTGCTTAGGTAAGTTAAAATGAATTTAAAAAAAGAATGATAATAATAACAACAACAATAATAAAAACCTTAGATGAGAAAGTCTTTCCGCGTAGGTTACAAACCATTTTGTATAGTATACCGCTTTAGGACAGTTGGGAGTGTTCTCTTTGGAACAATATGTAGATTTTGCATTTTTAAAGCCACTTACCCTCTTTGTTTAAGGCAATTAGTTGGTAAGCAGCGAATCCAGGAGGTTAGACTTACATACACTGCAAGGTAGCCATTTCGACTTTTGAAGGAGGATCATGGGGTTATATCCCATTAGCTCAGGAAAGGCTGGCCACACCACAGGGACAAAGTCCCCTACCCTTTCCGAACAGTGGTGTGGGTTCTTGTACGTCTCACAAGAACCAGATACGTCCTGTGGGACCTACGGCACCTTATCCTTCCTTATCCGAGAAGATTAGAAAGTCTTACCTCTAGCAGATGTCATTACAAAGGCAGCACTTTCTTCTGATTTTTTCTCAGTTATTTACGGAGCAGCCTTAGTGTTGGTCCGGCCGGGGTATGAATCCGCGACCTCCAGCTCAGCAGATCGGAGCTCTCCCGACTAAGCTCGTTTAAAAACGTGGCACACTGCTACCTTATTATGGAAATCCTGACTAATCCTGTCAGAGTCATGGACAAATATTTTGGGCAAAAATCCACTGCCAATTTCCCTATTCGAAAATGTTTATGGTATTAAATATATAGACTTGGAATTTGATGGTAACATTTTTGAAAAATGATTTCTAGTTCATGAACCATTTTGTGAGAAGTGGGTAAAAACTTCGTAGCAAACATGAGACTTCAAAGGACCGTTATTGTATGGAGCGTTATATTATTGGGCGCTTAAACGGTCGTGGTTCGGAAGAAATCGAAAACGAAACTGTATGCAAATACGAAGCCTTTCTCCCAAGTTATTAACCCCTCCAGGATTTTATGGATTTCCTTTATTACCTTTTTATTGGAAAATGCGAAAAGGATTTGTAAAACTGTTCTCGTGAACAGTGTTCGCTTTTTTTTTCCTGCTTGTTATGCGTGCGCTTGCGAGACAACTGAGCTTGAAAATAGTTCAAATCCTTTCTAGTATCTCCTCACCCCTTCTCGCGGCTGAATAGTAAAAAAAATGAATGAAAATAACTTAGCTATGAAAGTAAAACTTGCCGACTAGTAGCAGCGGAGCTCAGAATAAACGTTAGCGCAAACGAAAAAGAAGCAATACCGCTCGTGGCAAGAACAATTTTCCAGCGCTGACGATGGCAGTCCAAAAGCGCGCGAAATACTAGAACTTGCATGCGTAGCTTAGCAACACGATATGATAACAAGCCCTAAAGAGATGCAATATTTCTCGATCGGAGTATTGAGACCAACGTTTAAACGTTTTCTAAATGAATTTTAACCAAGAGATCATGATATCAGCAGTTGTTTGAGCTAAAAAAAGAAAAATAAATACATTTAATCAATTAAACAACTGTTTAACAACTGAAAGAGTGAAAACTGACTTTATAGGTGAAAACGTTTAAGTCAAGGGAACTAACCTCAACTTCCTGATTTGTAGACGAGTGTGAAACAGGACAACATAACTGCCACGATGATGCAGAATGCACCAACACCAAGCGTTCCTTTAAGTGTACTTGCAAATCAGGATATTTTGGGGATGGTGTCAACTGTGAAGGTAGCATAATATGGAGCCTAAACGAACAGGATTTTATCATAAGTCACATATGCTATTCCATGCCAAACAGAATAGGTAGAAGAAAGGAAAGGTAGAAACCTATTTTCATATTCAGTCAGTGGTATGCCACAGGTTGTATCTAAGAAAAAAAATTCTGGCGTTGGTACGTGTAAATTTGTGGCCTCCAATTTGCCCACAGAAAGCTTTCCATCTTGACTCAACTACACAATAGCAACAACCATAATTAAAAAGCAAAAAAGTTTTTTGAGAGCCAACCCTGAAATGCTCGTATGTTAACACAGCAATAACACAAATAACTAATTGTTTTCACAAAAAAAAAAAAAAGTGCTATAACTAGCTGGTCGAGCTCGAACTGCATCCTCAATTATGAACACAGGCTTAATGCCGGTTAGGGAGTTTGTATTAGGCCCAATTTTAGCGGTAGCCGTTAGGGTGAATGTATGAGAACCGCTAAAATTGGGCCTGATCTCAGGTTAGGGACAGCTGACCTAAGCCTACATTGAGACTAAATACATAAGTTAAGGAACAGGTGCAAAACGGCGCTAACCGTACAAATACATAAAATAAGAGAACTGCCAGGGCTGGGCTCTAAAGCATTGCATTGCTATATCCCTCATTCTGAAAAGGCATAAGAATCGAACTGATTCAGTTTGATAATTCAGCATTTAATCTTGATTTCCAGACATAGACGAGTGCAAAACAGGAAAACACAACTGTGACGTCACTAGATGGTGCTATAACACTAAAGGATCCTTCGACTGCCCTTGCAGGGAAGGTTATTCTGAAAATGGAGAAAATAAATGTACAGGTAACACTTCAGGATCCCTTAATTGAAAGAATCATATATTTCGTAGCCACGTCTCTTTCAAATCAATTTCCTCAGCTCCAAGGTGGTTTTTCACTAAATTCGCCTTAATTTAAGTCTCGTTAATTTCCATAATACCTTTTACTAGTACTGATAGCAGGGCATTAAGTTCCCTTATTTTTCATTCGAAATATTTCCCCAATTTTGATTGGCTAAAAGCACATGCATAATTCACCATAACCAGTTACTGATGACCAAATTGGAAGAATTTTGTGTTTAACGAGGAAATGACGTCAAAAATGCAGCCTTCTACAGGTTAATGCACCGTTAACCGAGAAGACCTGGGGACGTTATTGAGTTGTTTTCGTTGTAAAACCTAAAATGGCGGCCACTTCACTCGTTTCAAGAGTAAGAAGTTAACAGCAGGAACTAGGCGAAATAATGGCTAAACACATAGCAAAAAAGGCAAGGCAAGGGCGACATCTGCTATTTGGAGAATATTTGCGGAGCTGGACAAACCTAAACGTAAACTATCGAAGATAAACTTAACATCGATGCAGGTAAGCTTGTTTTAGCTATCTTTTTGAACTAGGAATTATTTTGAATGAATAATAAAACAATTATTGAATTCGGCTTTCGTATCATATGAAGAATTATGGAGATCTCGGAGGGTGTTATCCGCCTCGGCTTACGGCCTCGACGGATAACACCCTCCTCGATCTCCATAATTCTTCATAAGATACTCAGCCTCATTTATTAATTGTTAAATAATAAGTCAGGTACATTATTTTAATTCTAATAGGCCATTTTCAAGTTGACTCGAACTTCTGTCTTAAGACGAGGCGAAATGCGAAGCCTTTTAATAAGGAAACTAATTTCAAAAGAGAAAGGTGTAAGGAAGACCTCGTTTTGAAAATTAGGGTTTTTGGAACTCGGAAAATATAAATAAATATTGAAATATTAAAAGCCTGAAATGGCTATTATGGTAGGCCACAGTTACTTACAGCGAAAGAAAAATTCAAAAATCCATTTATTCAGTGCCTGACTTCTTAATTGCAGATATAAATGAATGTGAAACAGGAAAGCACAACTGTGGTACAAACACTACTTGTAAAAACACTAAAGGATCCTTTGTGTGCACCTGCAAGCCAGGGTACTCTTTGAATGGAGTTAGCTGCACAGGTGAAAACAGTACCTTGGTCTTCTTTATAATATGCCACAGGGTAGTATGCTGCTTCGTTCCTAGAATTACAGTTTGTTCTTTTAAGGAGAATAATAAGTATCGAAATGCTCTTGCATACTGCTATAGTTTGTGATTTGCAGTATCTGTATGCAATTTTAGCCTCAGTTATACATGCTTGAGATCTTTACATTTTTGATGTTTATTATAATTGTAATTGTCTTCATGCACGATTGCGATGTCCGCTCACGCATTCACGCTGGCTGAGACAGTTGCTTTTAAAAATCAGACCAGTGTACACAATTCCGTCAGTTTTGTTCCGCTCCACCTACAGAGTATGAACAGAAACGTGTCTTTTTTATTCCACCTTCTGATGGCAGTTTTTTCCTCAGCTGGGAAGTCGTTCTGCATTCTCCTGTATCTTGCTTCCTTAGGTTTCGCTAATCCTCTATCTATACATATAATGTTATTTCTTCATTTATCACCGCTTCAGTATACTTATCTTTTTTCTTCTCAGTACAACCTCCAGGAAAGCTCTCTCTTCTGACCGTACCCAGTCCTAGAAAATAAAAGGTTAAGTAAATCAGTTTTGATGATTCAGTCCTGCACCTGTTTTGCAGACGTAAACGAGTGTACAACAGGAGAGCACAAATGTGACGCTAATGCAGACTGCAATAACACTGAAGGATCTTTCGAGTGCACTTGCAAGGCAGGGTATTCTGGGAACGGAGTTTACTGCACAGGTGATTATATTTTAGTAGAGACTTGAACCGTCTTAATGTTAAGGCTATTTCAAAATCATTTGTTTCGAGTTCACGCGTTTGAGTTTGTAGAATCCAAATCTCCAAATGTACAAATAAGAGTTTGAAGTCTAGCCTCATCGACAAAGTGATCCTTGTCATAATTAACAATCACCGAATGAGGCTGAGTAGAATGTAAGGAATTTTGTAGAACGAAGAGGATGATATCCTCAGTCCTGGGGTAACTCAATCCAGCTCCATCGAAGTAACATCTTATCAATCCACTGAAGGCGTCACTTCTCTCAATAGAGATGGCTGGCTGGCCGGCTGGCGGGATGGATGGATGGATAGATGAATGGATAGGTTTAACAAAGTAATCAAATTGCAGCCGGCAGGCTGAATTTCTGAGTTATTCACAATACTATAAAAGGTAAAAAATAACGGTAAAAGACTAATTACAGTTTTTTTGACTAGGAATAATGACAAAACAAAAATTACAGAGAAAAAGAAAAATAACGAAATGACACATTAACCGACACGACCGCACATAACTGATATGAACGACTTTTTGAAGCGGTTTGTGCAAAAGCGAGACATGTCATACTGTCTATTATTAATACAGCTTAATACACTGATGTTGAATGTATCAAGGAGGATGGAGGCTGGGCCGACTAATTAAGTTGGGAGGGTTGTGTGAGGCGAGGAAAACAGTTTGAAGTGGTATGCGAGGAATTCTTGAGACGTTTTACTGTAGGGGGTAAGGATTACTTGGAACAACGAGCTGAAAGTCGACAGTTTTCCAGTCTCGAAAGCATTGCATTGCTAACTCTGATTCAATAGATATAGAACTGAAATAGAACTGATTCAGTTTGATTATTCAGCATTAAATCTTGATTTCCGGACATAAACGAGTGTAACACAGGAAAACACAACTGTGACGTCACTAGTTCAGTGTGACATAACACTATAGGATCCTTCGGATGTGCTTGCAAGAAAAGTTATTATGAAAATGGAGAAGATAAATGTACAGGTAGCACTTCAAGATCCCTTAATTGAAACACTCAGATATTTCGTAGCCACGTCTCTTTCACATCAATTTCCTCAGTTCGAAAGTGCTTTTTCGCTAAATTCGCCTTAATTTAAGTATCGTTATTTTCCATAATACCTTTTACTAGTACTAATCGCAGAGCATTAAGTCAGGTATATTGTAATTCTAATAGGCCATTTTCGAGTTGACTCGAGCTTCTGTCTTAAAATGAGGCGAAGTGCGAAGCTTTTTGATATGAAAATTAATTTCAAGGAGAAAGGTTTGAGGATTGTCCTCGTTTTGAAATGAAAATTGATCGCATGAAATGGCTATTATGGTAGGCCACAATAGAGTACTAAAGTGATGACGTCATAAAAATGAAATTTCTGAAATTATGGGATTTGTCAGGATATTCTGAAAGATCAATGTCCAAGAGGCCTACTTGCCAAAAATGAGCATTTCGGGGCAAATTGTCTCTGAGATCGTAGCCCAGTTATACTCAGAAAACTCCATACAAACCCTTCTAATTTTTTTTTGGGTCGACCCCAAAAAAATTTAGAAGGGTTTGTATGGAGTTTTGTAAGCATAACTGGGCTACGTTCTCAGAGACAATTTGTCCCCAAATGCTCAATTTTGGCAAGTTGGCCTCTTAGACATTGTTCTTTCAGAATATCCTGACAAATCCCATAATTTCAGAAATTTCATTTTTATGACGTCACACTTTAGTACTCTATAATTGCTGTGAAAAAAAAAAAAGGAAATTAGTTTTGATCATTCAGTGCCTGACTTCTTTTTTGCAGATATAAATGAATGTGAAGCAGGAAAGCACAACTGGACTTTTGGCGGGAAATCGCAGCGGTCGGACGTGTATTCATCGTGTCTGCCTAACATTGCCAAAGATGACCCCTCTCTGGCACCTACTCCTATGAAAATACACTATCTGGCTCCCTGACGATGTAATCTACCTTCTTCAATGTAAATGCCTCCCAGAAAGAATAAAAGAGGTGATCGTGGCTCAACCGAAGACGAACCAAGAAATCCGAAGAAATCCAACATGGCGGCCGAGGAAAACATTGATGTTGAAGAACCGATTGAAGCGGGCAAGGAACAAGAAGAGCCTAGCCTTCTTGAAATCAAGGCTCTACTGGTCGACATACAAATCCAAATAGCTGCAGTTCTTAGCGAAAATCGAACGCTGAAGAAGGAAATCGAAGAATTAAAAGAATCTGCCAACTTCTACGAGAAGGAGCTTAAAGATTTGAAAGAGTCCTTGCAAAAGACCAAGGACGAATACAAAGAATTAAAACACATGCTAGCCTCAACAAGGAACGAGCTTAAAACAACAAAGGAGAATCTAGGAAAGCAAAAAGAAGAATCCGATCGACTGTGGGAACACCATGATGATTTGGAACAATACACTCGAAAGAACTCGCTGGAAATCCATGGAATTCCAGAAGATGCGTATCCCAGTACGGAGGCCGCGGTCATCAAGGTTGCTGAAGCCCTAAATATCACCATAGAGCCTGAAGAAATAGAGATTTCACACAAGCTGAATCGGGGCAAATCCATTATAGTGAAATTTTGCAATCATAAAGTGAAATCGAAACTTTACAAAGAACGCACCAAACTAAAGGATGTCAAAATCAAAGATCTATTTCCCAGCTACCCTTCAAATGCACAGGAACGACAACGTATTTTTATAAACGAGAACCTCACGGCTTATAGGCGTAGAATCATGAAAGAAGCGAACAAGAGAAGACAAGAGGGTACTCTACTCAGTGTTTGGTCTTTGGATGGTAAGATTTTTGTTAAGACATCACCCTATGGCTCCCCTGTTAGAATTTTTTCCGAAGAGGACTTAGATCAATTATAAACTGAACAGGCAAAATAATCTACGTTAAGTCTGGAGAGGGACGTCTTATCAACCATTCAAATTTCTCGCTGCCAAAGTAATTTAATTTTACTAACTACAAATTTGTCTATGCTCTGTTCTTTGTTTTTGCGCTACTCTTTTTTATTTATTCAAAGTGTTATTTTGTTTAATTTACCTTTTGTGATCATTTGCTTCAGTCTAATATTATATGCACGTTTTAGTCTTCATTATTTGTTTAAAATATCGAGTACCTTTTGCATCAATCATTTTACACCTAATAGAAAGAATGCAAATCCTTTATTGAGGCGCACATGTTTTTTTCCCGTCGAGACAACGTTTATTACAAAAGACTTGAACAAATCGTGACTTTGAAAATAACTTCATTGAATGTCAGGGGACTTAGGGATGACGCTAAAAGAAGAGAAGTATTTAATTGGCTTCGCGCCAAAAGGCCATCAATATGCATGCTCCAAGAAGTACACTGTATAGAAAAAACAAATCACTTGTGGAAAGCAGAATGGGGCTATCAAGCTTACTTCACCTCTTTTGAAAGCAACAAAGCAGGGGTATGTATTCTTTTTAACAATAATTTTAACCTTCAGCTCCAAAGACTTTACACCGACCCTGCAGGGAGATTTATTATCTGTGACTTAAAAGCTAACGAAAAGCTTTTGACCCTCGCTAACATCTATGCTCCCAACGAGGATAAACCTTCATTCTTTCAAAACTTTTACGATCATCTTTTAAATTTTAATTGTGAAGACATAATAATTGGCGGTGACTTCAACCTTGTTCTTAACATCGAAAATGACAAAAAAGGTGGCATTGCCAAAACTCACCAAAATAGCTTGAAGACCGTTCAAGAAATTTCAGAGAACCTAGATCTTCTCGATGTCTGGAGAATTCACAATCCAGATGACAAAAGGTACACTTGGAGACAACGACAACCTAAGGTTTACTGTAGACTTGATTTCTTTTTAATAAGCCAAAGCGTTATTGGGGACGTCACTAACACCGATATAGTGCCAGGATATAAAACAGACCATTCCATGATTACTTTAGATCTGTCTCTTCATGCAAATAGCAGAGGACCCGGCCTTTGGAAATTAAATACCTCTCTTTTAACCGAAACTGCTTATGTTAATCTTATTAAGACAACGATTAAGGAAGTTCAAGACGAATATGAAAATGATGACATGGTAAACTCTGCTCTATTGTGGGACATGATTAAGCTTAAAATACGGGAAAAATCGCTCAAATACGCAATGAATAAAACTAAGAAAACAAAGGGCCGTGAGGCAGAACTAGAGCATGCAATTTCCAAACTAGAATCGAAAATGGAGAACGGAGACTCTAGCGTAACAGAAAATTCTGAACTTGCAGAACAACTGAATGATCTAAAGAGTGAGTTAGAAAGAATTATTGAGACTCGTACGAAAGGTTCCATATTGAGAGCTAAAATTAAATGGCATAATGAAGGAGAAAAAAATACGAAATATTTCCTCAACCTAGAAAAGAGACACTATAAGCAAGGTATTATAAGCCAACTTAAAGTGGACGAAAATAACTTTATTACTTCGGATCAGGAAATATTAGCAGAAGGGGAATCTTTTTTTATGAATCTATATACATCCAACAGAAATATACACAATTTAATTGACACATATGATTTTTTTAAACACGAAAACGACACCGTCCTGAATGACGAACAACGGAACAACTGTGAAGGCCTGCTAACTGAAAGGGAATGCCTTGCAGCCCTGAAAACCATGGAACAGGGAAAAACCCCTGGATCTGATGGGCTACCTTCAGAATTTTATAGAGTATTTTGGACAAACATATCAAACTTATTGATTAATGCTCTTAATTATGCGCACGAAACGAGTCAGCTTTCCATCACACAAAGAAGAGGAGTAATCAAACTCATTCCCAAGAAAGACGCTGAGCCGTATTTCATTAAAAACTGGAGACCGCTTACTCTTCTCAACTGCGACTACAAAATTGCAGCAAAGGCTGTGGCTAACAGGCTGAAAAAGGTTCTTCCCGATCTCATCAGCTGTGATCAAACTGGCTTTATGAAAGGCAGGTTTATTGGCGAGAACATACGATTAATAGACTATGTTATTCGTTTTACCAAAGAAAAAAATATCCCAGGGCTATTATTATTTCTTGATTTCGAAAAGGCGTTTGACACGATTGAATGGCCTTTTATCATAAATTCTCTTCAATACTTCGGTTTCGGCCCAAGTGTTGTAAACTGGGTCAAATGCCTTTACAGCAACATAGAGAGCTGCTTCTTAAACAACGGCTGGACAAGCAATTTCTTTAAAATTGAAAGAGGGGTCAGGCAGGGGTGCCCGTTGTCTCCATATCTATTTGTTCTTTCAGTCGAAGTCTTAGCCAAGGCTTTTAAAAGAAACAGCAATATCAGAGGAATACACGTTAACCAAGAGGAAATTAAAATAAGTCAATACGCAGACGATACAACCTTAATATTGAATGGTTCACAAACGTCGCTCTCAGCTGCTCTCAACACACTTGACGATTTTGGAGAAGCCTCGGGTCTCAAACTCAACAGTAAAAAAACAGAAGCAATTTGGATCGGAACATATAGTGGAAAAACAGAAATTCTTCTTCCAGAAAGAAATTTCAGATGGCAAACAAACAAAGTAAAATCTTTAGGCGTTTGGTTTACGACAGACCCTGAAAACACTGTACTTCTAAATTATAAGGAAAAACTGGAAAAAATTAACAATATTCTAAGCAACTGGAAATACCGTAGATTAACCTTAAGTGGGAAGATCACTGTTCTGAAAAGCTTAGTAGCTTCTCAAATTGTGTACGTCTTGGCACCCTTGTGCACAAACAAAAAAATAATTAGCGAGATTAACAAGCTCTTTTACTTGTTCCTTTGGAACGGAAAGGGCGATAAAATAAAGCGAGATATTATGATTAACAATTACCCAGCAGGTGGCCTCAAAATGATTGACATACTATCTTTCAATAAAGCGCTAAAAACCACTTGGATAAAAAAGTACCTGGATACAGATAATCAGGGTAAATGGAAACTTTTTCTAGATCTTGAACTGAAAAAGTTTGAGTGTACCCTACCGTTCACAAGCAACCTTAATAAGATAGACATAGCTAATATCTTCAAAACGCAAGACAGTTTCTTAAAGGAAATTCTCCTAATCTGGTCAGAAATCAATTTTGAAGAGAGGATAACATCAGAGAGCCAGCTTTCAGAACAAGGCATATGGTACAACTCACTTGTAAGGATTAACGACAGCCCTATTTTCTTTAAAGAATGGTATCGTAAAGGCATCACAAAAGTTAAGCACTTAAGGAACAGAGAAGGAAAATTCCTCACTCCACCAGAACTTTTAAACAAATACGACATCAAGGTCCAACCCTTGGCATACTGTGGAATAATTTCTGCTCTTAAAAAGCTATGCAACACATTCAACCAAGGTGACCACACAAACGAAGGTAATAGTTACGAAAGCTTTTCGACAAAACTAATGAAAGCCCAAAAAGCAAGCAAGTTGGTGTATGACAAATTAATTACAAAGAAAAGTGCCCCCCCTACTACAAGCCAGCAAAAATGGAATCAAGACTGCAACTTAGGTCAAAACGAAATAACGTGGGGTGCGACCTACCAGCTAGCTCATAAAATCACAAAAAGCATAAAACTCAGGGAATTTCAATTTAAATTGCTGCACAGAAGAATACCAACAAACGCTTTCTTAACTAAGATAAGAGTAAAAGAAAACTCCAACTGCTCCTTTTGTAAAAAAGAACCAGAAAAACTCGTACACCTTTTCTGGTCCTGCCCCAAAACGGCGCTCTTCTGGGAGAGCATCATAACGCGATTAAAACTTTGCCAAATTATTCCCGATAGTTACTCTGCAGACATGACTGTTTCACTAGGCCTGAGATCAGACTCTTCTAAACTTCAACGCCAGATCAACTTTTGTTTTCTTATTGCCAGGCACTATATCTGGCTCTGCAAAACAAAAGAAGCTATACCTCTATTGCAAGGATTTCTCAAACACCTAAAGACAATTTACAACATACAAGCACAAGCAGAAGCAAACAATGTTCTGCCCAAACAATGGTCATTCCTACACGACATCACGTAGAAACTATCGTTTCTACCATGGCGCTATTCCCAACGCCCCCTGATATTCTCTATGTCTTTCATCCGTAGCTTATCCTGCCTCAATAACGCCAACTATCCTTAAATAAGTTTCTTCCGATGCAACTGTGTACTTGAAGCATACGAAATGTAATAATGTTTGAAAACAGTAGTATTGTTAGCAATGTAAGCAATAAGTATTGTCAGTATTGTAAGTATGGTATGAATGTTGTAAATAATGTAAGCAGTGTAAGCAGTGTTCAATATTGTAATTATTGGGTTAAGTAAAGCAAATAAAAAAAAAAAAAAAAAAAAAAAAAAAAAGGAAAGCACAACTGTCATGCAAAAGCTAATTGCCAAAACACTAAAGGATCCTTTGTGTGCACCTGTAAGCCAGGGTATTCTGGGGATGGAGTTAACTGCACAGGTGAAAACAATACCTCGGTCTTCTTTATAATGAATCTTTTTCTAATCAACTCCATTTATCTCGCATTAGAGCCAAGTTCAGCCACAAGGTAGTATGCAGCTTAGTCCCTGGTAGTGCAGTTTGTTCTTTTAAGCTGAATAAGTATGGAAATGCCCTTGCATTATAAAAGTTTGTGATTTGCAGTAACTGTATGCAATTTTAGCCTTACACATCTTTGAGATATTTAAGTTTTTTATGTATTATCATATTGTGCCCATGCAAGATTGTCGTGTCCGAACACGCATTCACGCTGGGTGATATAGTTCGAACTTTATTGAACTGTAGTTTTCGTGTGCTTCTCAAACCGTACATTTTAAGATATGTGTCCCCTTTATTGTGGGGCTTTTAAATTCCGTTGTTAACTCGCTGACAGCGTTAAAAATTTACGTTCTTTTTATTCTTTTTATTATTTCTTCTTGTTTTCTTTGTCATTCAATTTTCCAGGACCTTCTAATTGTTGGATGCGAAGAAGGAACAGGCAGTAATTTCATTTGTTATGCTTATCGGCCGAGGTCACGCACGGCAGTAACTGCATGTTAGGCAATAATAGAATAGCTGGGTTATTCACCGTCTTATTCATAAGCAATGCCTGTCACAATCTCTTGCAGCAACCAAAGCCTTCTATTCTCTCCTTCATTGCTACTTTTGTTCAAGCCGAAAACTGTACAGAATATTGTTCTGTATTATTTATCTATTTTCCCAAGGTTATCAGCTGCAATAATCGGTTTAACTGTCAACAAAATACTTGGCTATAATGCTTTGAAGCTCTTAGCAGTGGACAAATAAATTATAACTCCATTTCTAGCATAAAATCTTCAGCAAGAATCAACGACAGCAATTGTAAGGCAATTTCCTGTATTATGTATGTTGCACTAGACTTCTATCACCGGATTCATGCTATGTTGAAATCCATGTTGATGCATGCAAGAAAGTCATGTCAGGGGCACCCAACGGCAATTTTCGGAAGAATATCTGTTCGGAAGACGATTTGAGATCTAGAATTTTCGAAACATTTGTTGTAAAATTTCTTGCTTGCCTGCCTCTCCTAAGATTTTCGAACATGTAAAAAATGGTATAATTGCCTATTTTTAACGGATTTTTACCCTAGAAAGATCACCTAGAATTTTCGGGAGCCTTTTATCTGGCTGAAATTTTCGAAAAAGTAAGTTTTGATCACTGTTTCGGATCACTAGACTTTCAGCTAGGAAATCCGAACAGCTGAAAAATTTTTAGGGGATAAAAATATGCCTATATCTACCGTTTAAATACTAAAATACGTTTAACAATGCTCTCGTTGGGTGCCCCTGGTCATGTCTGCGTTACAACTTTAAGCTTTCAACATGATGTAGAAACATGTTCAGTCGGCTAATCAAGCAAAAGGAAACGCTAGCCTATAGCTACAAGCGTACATACACTCGCTTGTTAGTCGAATTTTTGCAATACACAGAGCAACTTGTAAGGCCATAAAAACAGCAGCCGATTTTTCAGCGTAAAAAAAACTGCTTTCTTACGGTACCGTTTTTTAACACAACATATATATGTGTGCTGTGTAAAGAAACGGTACCGCAAGAAAGCTGCTTTTTTACACTGATATATATTTGTAAAAGGACAGCTTTTTTACAAAAATATATTTTGTAAAAAAACGGTCATACACTAAATATTGCTGGCGAATTCAGCTTGTGTTCATATTAAAGTTGTTCAGCCTTTACAAGTGTTTTCTGGATTTTTTCTCGATCTCTAAAATAAAACACTCATTGGCGTACGATATAGACCGCCTTTACAGTAGCTAATTCTTACAAACAAATTGGCTGCTGTTTTTATGGCCTTACAAGCTGCTCTGTGTATTGCAAAAATTCGACTAACAAGCGAGTGTATGTACGCTTGTAGCTATAGGCTAGCGTTTCCTTTTGCTTGATTAGCCGACTGAACATGTTCCTACATCATGTTGAAAGCTTAAAGTTGTAACGCAGACATGACACTCTTGCATACATCAACATGGATTTCAACATCCCATGAATCCCGTGATAGAAGTTTAGCGCAACATACATAATACAGGAAATTGCCTTACAATTGCTGTCGTTGATTCTTGCTGAAGATTTTATGCTAGAAATGGAGTTATAATTTATTTGTCCACTGCTAAGAGCATCAAAGCACTATAGCTAAGTATTTTGTTGACAGTTAAACCGATTATTGCAGCTGATAACCTTGGGAAAACAGATAAATAATACAGAACAATATTCTGTACAGTTTTCGGCTTGAACAAAAGTAGCAATGAAGGAGAGAATAGAAGGCTTTGGTTGCTGCAAGGGATTGTGACAGGCATTGCTTATAAATAAGTAGGCTTTTGTACATTATTCTAGCATTTTTTTCGAGCATTTTAGTGAGGCAAAAGCATTGAGCATTATTCGAGCATTTTAGTGGCATTTCCCCGGAAAATTAATTATTCCGAGAAAATAAAATAGAAATTAACTTTTTTCAGGAGCCCATGCCCCACGAGCTCCTGCGTTTTTAAAGAAAGTGAAGACTAAACCTCAAAATTCACAAAAAACCCAATACAGCTGTTTTTTTGGCCGTATTTATGAACTTGTACACGTCGTTGTTACTTGCAACACTTGCACGTTTTTGTAAGTGTAAACTTTGAAATTAATTTAAAAAACCGTTTGTATAATGAGCACTATCCGAGCATTTTAGTGACTTTTTTGGGGAGACCGAGCATTTAAGTGGGAAAAATGGAGCATTAAGGTGGAGCATTTTAGTGGGGAAGCAAAAGCATAATGTACAAAAGCCTATAAATAAGACAGTGAATAACCCCGGGGGGTGGGGGACTTGGGTATTTTTTGGGTGGGTATGTGCCGCCCGGGACTCCAAATTGGCCGGGCCCCGTTCTAGAAAAAATTTCCCTTAAAATTGATGTCCCGTTCTAGAAACGGGCGAATTTTTTATACCCCGTTCTAGAATTCGCCCTAAAACTGATACCCCGTTCTAGAAATGGGCCAATTTTTTATACTCCGTTCTAGGGTGCAACAAGAGTACAACGGTTTGCTTGTTAATGCGTTGAACCGTATCTTTTAAAAGCAATCTGTCCATGAATAATTTCAAATGGCTGCTTACACAAAAGTGGAGCTTTCGTGCGTTCGAAATATTATACCCCGTTCTACAAAACGCCTCTGAAATGGATACCCCGTTCTAAATCAGGGGCTTCAAAATCACGACCCCTTTGGGCGGCACATACCCGTATAGGTAATGTATGGGAGTACCCCCGGGGTGAATAACCCAGCTATTCTATTATTGCCTAACATGCAGTTACTGCCTTGCGTGACCTCGGCCGATAAGCATAACAAATGAAATTACTGCCTGTTCCTTCTTCGCATCCAACAATTAGAAGGTCCTAGAAAATTGAATGACAAAGGAAACAAGAAGAAATAATAAAAAGAATAAAAAGAACGTAAATTTTTAACGCTGTCAGCGAGTTAACAAGGGAATTTAAAAGCTCCACAATAAGGGGGACACGGGAACGTGAACGTGACTAGCCGGATATCTTAAAATGTACGGTTTGAGAAGCGTAAAAAAAAAAACGTAAAAAAGCAGTATTTTTACAACCGGTTAATTTGTAAAAAAGCTGCTATTTTTACAAAAATATATTTTTGTAAAAAAGCAGTATTTTTACAACCGTTTAATTTGTAAAAAAAACCAGCTTTTTTACATAAAAATGACGCTTTTTTACAAGGACCGTTTTTTTTATGCAACATGTGTATATATATAATATATATATTTAGCCACAGCTAAAAGCGAAGCTCCCATTGATAAATTTATAACTTAAATCAAACAATAATTTTGTATTCCACAAATCAGTTAACTTAAGGGCACATTCTTGTGACTTTTGAGGGAAAATCTAAGTGATTTTGGAGTAAAACAAATTTTGTATCGAGTTGATATAGCCTTATATGTACACCCAAAAATTAGTCTTCGGTCACATTTAAGAGCAATGATGGCTCTTGATCACAGTAGATAAGTCGTGGAAAACAAATTCTTGGAAAACAAATCAGACCTAATTTTTTGCGTTCGACAAGTTTACAAATTCTTGCCAATAAATCTGGGTGCGTGCAAACCAATCTTTTATTTTTTTTATACACCACATCTGAGGAGAAAGAGTACTATGAGGCGCTGTTTTTACCATGCAGACCTCGTACAAAATGCAGTATTTCACAATTTTGCAAGAGAAATTGCATTCATTCAAAATTCAGGACCATCGAAGCACGCGTGGACTTTTAATTAGCGAAACCGTTCAAAAAATTTCCAAAATCACCTATACGGCCAGCCGGTTGTAACTTTTGACAAGCGCCAAATTTGCGAAGAAATTTCAAAAGAGTTACGCTTCAACGTGATAAAGAATTCATCGAGTCTATTTTTTATTAACGGTTTTATAACGATGTGTAATCTTATAAAAAGCGTTTGATACGCTTGGCATTTTGAGTACTCCTGCAAGCGATGTTTATGAACGGCTGAAAACAAACGACAAAGCGATGAAAATTACACTTTTGAGACTACCAAATATCAATAAAGAAAAATAATTCGATAGAACATTTACAGAGACAACAATTTTCATTCACGAAAACAAATGAGTATTTAAGTGTGTCTAAGAATCCTCAAGTCTTTACTAGTAAGCTTAAAGTTTATGTTTTAAGCCGCCGGTTTCCCGGTGTCGGCTGTTTTCAAAGATGAACTCACGACAAGAAAATCGTTCAAAGCTTTCTTTCTACAGCCAAAATTATAACTAAATATTCTTCGGAAAGTTTTTTCTTTCTATTTACGGTGAATTAATATCGACTAAAGGCTTTTAGAGTTCTGTAAGCTTAAGCTTATATCAAACCTCATACGAGGTCAGATCAGTGTCTCAGTCAAATCTTAATACAAACGTGCATAAACTAGCTTCATAAACTGCGCCGCTGGACTTCATGAAATTAGATTTAAATACAATAATTACTCAGGCTTACCATATTTCGAGATGCAGCTCCTGAAAGCTATCAAGTAAGGCAAGGATCCCTTGAGCCTTTATAATTCTCGTACGCATCCAGCAAGGTGAAAAACAAAAACGATGCAATCCGAAATCGGATTATCGGCTTTGACAAGCGACGCATTTTTCAACCAAAAACCCAATAAACAAACCAGCCATGAATAAGAGAACACTCTTGATAGCAGCTGTATTTCATTTTGTACATCCAGTGGAAAAAGACAGTTAAAAACATCACAAGTTGACTCAAAACTCTGTCAGTTTCAGCGGTCAAAGTAAACAACTTTCAAGATGCTGCATATATTTTACGCATGAACTCACCTGTCAAATTTTAACCAATCAGAGCATAAAAATTGGACGTGGAGCGTGACCAACACGTGACCATGGTAAGAAAAGGTCTTCCCCGCCTGTATTTTAAAAAAACTGGCTGAATTTTTGCGTCTGAGGTCAGTTTGAAATCAAAATCGTAATAGTGCGGGGCGATACTGACATAAACACAACATATTTGTTGTGAATTTAAAACAGAAATAAACGTGAGCCTACGATCATTGAAATGGGTCGACACCTGAGCCCGCGATACGGTCAGGTGATAGTGGTCAGCGGATACCCTGCTTTGACAGCTGTCAATTGATGACAACATTGATCTGCAATCAGCTTTCTCCTGGGCTCCCAAAGTAGCTACAATAGAAAGTGTGAGAGTAAACATTGGTATGCCTGTGGTGCGGACGGACGGTCGGTCGGTCGGTCACGTGATTACCAAATTTTCTGGGATGGGTAGATTTCCTTAGCTATGGGGCTCCGCCCACGCGCGCGCTTCGCGCGCGCGAGGAGCTCCGCTATTAATCTAGTTTTAAGCTTATTTGTGAACATATCAGCTAAATGAAGTAACGCAAGACTTAATATGCATTTGTAAACGAAAATCTTTTCTACCAGTTTCATCGATAAAGTCAAGTCAATTTCGGGAACAGCTTGCTTGAAAATTTGTGAAATTTCAGAAATTTCTGTGTTTGTTACTGCAGCAAACCGGGAAGAAGCTATTTCGCGAATTTGGCGTCGCTCGTTCGGAGGAACTGGTGGTGAATCAGTGAACTGCACTGGATATTCACTGATTGAGTAGCCGATCATAGCGCGTGAAAAACACTATCCACTGTTTTAGTATATACTAAATATAAATATTAAGTAAGTAAATGAAGCTTAAAAGTAACTAAATAACATTTACAAAATCAACCACTTGTAACAGTTACTGGTAAATATAACTGCGAAACCTAAACGACCGTAAGACAACGGTGATGGTCAAGTGTTTCTTTGCACTTGTAGAATACTTCAGTGTAATATAAGAGGAATAATTTTGGTATAAACGCTTTTTTATTAGAAAGAAGTACATTTTTGACTGAAAACATGTTTTTGGATTTGCCCTCGGGACAGAGCCCTCACCTGCCGAGAAGGAGCGAAAATTCAAATGCATGACGGCGCAAAAAATATGAATATTTTGCAATGTGCTCACAGAAGCGTATGGTCCGAGAAGTTTTCAATTTTTACAGTTGTGTATAAATAATAAAAAAAAAAACTCATCTAAGAGAAAATAAATCTCACTAGACCCTTTTTTATGGCCGGCCGGAATGGTAGCACTGAGATGCCTTGATCAAAAGTCTTATCATATCCTGTAGAAAAATGAAAGTTGTTCAGACGGCCTGATTAATGTTTACTTTCATACGAGACTTGTTTCTTCTCGTTTACTGTGTTGTCTACACTCGCGTCATCACGGTCCTTAATTTACAGCTTAAGCCTGACGCCTCAATTCATTGGCACTGCACGAGATTACGATACACACCGGAAATACTGAAATAACCCATAAAACTGCGATGAAAGTGTTTTCTGTTCTGCCACTTAACATTGCGCGAAGGGGGGTGATCTGCGTTGACTGCACTGACGCGTAATTGGGTTGTCAACGAAGACGACAACGAGCAAAAGTAGTATTCCCAGTTTTCATTGGTTACCAACAATTAACTCCTTCACCGTACAGTGGCCAAACAGTTAATTCACAGAAAAATATTTTAAAAATTGAAATTTCTTTTGGTAAAATCCTAAGAGATAAATAGCACTATGCAGACGTTCTGTCAAAGAGGTTTTATTTCTTGAATGATTACTAGCAGAATTTCACTAATCAATAGAATGCTTGTATTGTAATAAGTCGCAACTACAATCAAATCCAAGATGACAACTACATTTTTTGCCAACATGTAAAAGATATGAAAGACACCGCAGCAGTCATATTTTGGGAACTTGATGATTTTGTAAACTAAATTAATCGTCTAAAATGAGTTTCTGTTCAGAACTTTACGCAAATCAAAGCTTTGAAAATCGTTGAAGATAAAAGAAGAAAAGTCCCCATAAAAAATTTTATCGATTCAGTCACCTTACCACTAAAAATCAATTGTCTTTAAGGTTTCCTTATATTCACTCTGTATGTAACCACGACTGAATACACCGGGGCCAGTCTTTTGAAATATTTGCGCGTACTGATCGTCGATCAACTGAATAATCCGGCAGCGTCATCAAATTTACGAATCTCAGCATTGAATCAAATATGCTAAAATTTTTCTTGCGACGTCTTTTTTAATTGGCGGCATTTAACGTATGAATCGACTCTGATTTGAAAACAACTCGGCCTAGCGTTTATGAGATTTCACAGCCGGAATGACCAGTAAGAATAATCTTAGTAACCAGCGATCAGGCAGGTTAGTCGTTATGCCATATAGTACTCGGTTAAAACAATCACTAAAAGAAAGTGCATGCACACGTACAGTCCGTAAGAGGAGTATATCTATCAAATTAAGTGTCTGTACGGTTTTCATATTCGGCGATATCACCATTTACAGCATACACGACAAGGGTTTTAATCTAACTGTCAATCGACTAATTCATACTTTTAGGGTGACTCAGTAAGACGTAAATGACTATATGGTCGATCAGAAGAATGATTGAGCGTCGGCGACTTTCCGTTGAAGATCAAACTAAAAAGCATCAATGCAATGCTACGTCGATACCATATATTTATTGACTAAAAATTTTTCCACAAAACACGACTTATTGCACAGAAAGAAAAAGGATTGAGGCAGACTCCTCGGGATAGCCCTTAATCCACCCATGCACGGGAAGTGATGTAAAGTTTTGAAAAATATCGCAGGAAGACTCTCTACTAATCATTGACAACTGTGGCAAAAAGGCTGCCGAAGAGACAAATGAAACGCTGCATGGGCCGAGTTGTTTTAATC
Source organism: Porites lutea (assembly GCF_958299795.1). Classification (NCBI taxonomy): domain Eukaryota; kingdom Metazoa; phylum Cnidaria; class Anthozoa; order Scleractinia; family Poritidae; genus Porites; species Porites lutea. Next base: position 14,351,276 of record NC_133204.1, read on the forward strand.
AAGCCCTAAACTCTAAAGCGTTGAAATTCCCTATGACTAGGAAAAACCTTGCGAATATGATATTTTCCTTTTCTGGGTAAAACTTTAGAAAAGCGCGCATCATAATCTTGAAGGGGCAATACAAAGGATTTTTTTTTTTCATGAAGTTGTTAAAATCATGAGAGACCTGCTGCAAAAATGAAGATAACTAGAGAAGCATGTAAAAAGCGAAGTGAAGTATCTTCAACGGACAAAATGAATCTCACAAGTCATGCACTCATACTAGAATAGTGGCACAGAATCTCCGACAGAATCGTTGATTAAGATGTACATTTAGTAAAATCAAAACATTTGCGAGCTACTTGCATCCAACCAGTGGAACAATGTTTACTTCCGCAAAAGACTTGTTTTGAATTGTTTCGTTTGCTGTGTTCTAGGCTCTTCCGACTCACACTAGTCACAATTTATATTCAGTTTTCCTTGACCTATCCCGTCAGTGAGACAGTGCAAGATTACGATACACAGCCTCAAGTTTCAGAGACAAAGAAACTCCAGAAAGACCGCAATGAAACTGTTTTCTGTTCTGCCAATGTTTCTTTTGATGCTCTCCGTTTCAGGTAATCCGGATTGACAGCGTTTTAAAAAAGTCGGATGAATAGTGATAGAAGACTGCTCACAAAAGGAAAATCTTGATCCACGTTTTCCAGCGGATTAGATTCTGGCCTAAAAAATACGTCGCAGTGGCGAGCGAAACTGCCTAACTTTTGTTTAGCAGTAGCTATTACCCGAAGTTTTAAACTAGCTAGAGGAAGAGTACCGCTAGCTACGAAATCAGCCGTCAGCTCCCGGAACTCGAGGAAACCAAGTGGATATGATACAAGTGGTCAATTTAAAGTGAATTTTCTTCTGTAATATAATGGGATTACAGCGATTGAAATCGATACAAAACTAGGCTAAAACGTGAACTGATTTTAAAGTCTTCATCTTTTTGTCACCACCAAGATATAATATATAGATTTAGCCAGGGCTAAAAACGAGGCTCCCATTAGTAAATTTATAATTTAAATTAAACAATAAACTTGTATTCGAATTCCACAGTTCAGTTAACTTTAGAGCACATTTATGTGACTTTTGAGGGAAAGGCTACCTGATTTTAGAGAAAAATAATTTGCAAACAGCCCAAGAGTGAACCAAATCTTACATCGAGTTGATAGCCTCATATGTACACCCAAAAACTGGTAATCATCTTCGATCACATTTAAGAGCCATAATGGCTATTGATCACCGTAGATTAATCAGGCCTGGAAAAAAAAAATCAGGCCAACTTTTTTGCGTTCGACAAGTTTACTTTGCAAAATCTTGCCAACAAATCTGGGTGCGTGTAAACCAACCTTTTATACCATGGACAGAAAGTAGTATTTCACAATACAAATTGCACTCATTCAATATTCATAAACTGTTAAAAAATTTCCAAAATCATCTATACGGCCATCCGGTTCTCACTTTTGTAGTGCGAGCTGTGGCGAGTGTTTGAATAGCCTGCGTAGCAAGCGTTTCCAATCGAGTTATTGCGCGAAAGTTAGAGCGTAAGCAAAAAAAAGGTTTTTTTTTGCTCTTGCCCCAGCTTTCTAGACGAACCTCGCGAGGAAACGCTTGCTACGCAGGCTAGTGTTTGAATGAACATTAACAGAGTTACGCTCCAAGATAATAAAGAATTTGTTATGTTTATTTTTTATTTAATGGTTTAACGCGCGGCATTTTGAGTACTCCTGCAAGCGATGTTCACTGAACGACTAAAAACAATCGGCACAGCGATTAAAATTACAAAAGAGACTACTAACAATCAATAAAAGAAATATAATTCGGTGAAACATATACAGAGACAACAATTTTCATTCAGGAAGACAAGTATTAAAGTGTCCCTAAATATCCTGAGTCTTCAAGCTTCAAGCTTAAGTTTATGTTTTAAGCCGGCTTCCCGGTGTTTGCTTTTTTCAAAGACGACCTCGAGGCAAGAAAATCGTTCAAAGCTTTCTTTTCCGGCCAGAATTATAACTAAATATTCTTCGGAACGTTTTCTTTCTATTTGCGGCGAGGAACTGTCTAAAGGCTTTTTAAAGTTCTGTAAGATTATATCAAACCTGATACTCGGTGAGATCGTTGTCTCAAATCTTACAAACGTGCATAAACTAAATACCCACATAAACTACGCTCGACTTCATTAAATTAGATACAAAAAACAAACATCAAATTCAATAATTTCTCTGGCTTACCATTCGAGATGCAGCTCCTGAAAGGTATCAAGTAAAGCCAGTATCGCTTCAGACTTTGCAATCCTCTTGCGCATCAAGCAAGGTAAAAACGAAAACGATGCCATCCGAAATCGGATTTCCGACTTTGACAAGCGACGTATTTCTCAACCAAAAACCCAATAAACAAACTAGCCATGAATAACAGAAGACTCCAAATAGCAGCTGAATTTCATTTTGTACATCCAGTGGAAAAAGACAGTTAAAAACATCACAAGTTGACACAAAACTCCTGTCAGCTTCAGCTGTCAAAGTAAACAAGATTCAAGGTGCTGCATAAATTTTCCGCATGAACTCACCTGTCAAATTTTGACCAAATAAAAATCGGACGTAGAGCGTGACCAACGCGTGACCATGGTGGGAAAAGTCAAAAGCAACTGTCTTCCCTGCCTATAACAGCTGGCTGAATTTTCGCGTCCGAGGTCAGTTTGCAATCAAAATTTTTAATTGTGCAGCACATAAACACAACATATTTCATATGAATTTAGAAAAAAATTGCAGTTGAGCCTGCGATCACTTGAAAACTAGTTTACTTGTCAGCGGATAACTTCAAAAAATACTTGACCTCGATGGGTCGACACCTGAGCCCGCGATACGGTCAAGTGATACTGGTCAGCGGGTACCCTGTTTTGACAGCTGCCAATTGATCAAAACATTGATGTCCAAAAAGGGTGTGCATTCATTATCAGTTTTCCTGTGCTTCCAAACTAGTAAAAGTACGAACGTTGTTTGCGATTAGTAGTAAAACAATTAACTGGTCAGCGGACAGCTTCCAAATAAATCACGTTACCTCGATGAGATGACACATGAGCCCGCAATATGGTCATGGGATACTGGTCAGTGGCTATCCTGTTTTGACAGCTGTCAATTGACCATATTGTTAATGTCCTATATTAAAGATGTGGACTTGCCAAGACACGTCTGATACACCCCTCCCTTCCTTTTGATAGTCTCCCCTACCCCACCCGTACAATCTGTAGACGCGTACGTACGCTCGGTCAATCACGCGACAACCAAACGAAAAGAGGTTGACCATATTCCATGAGTATGGGGCTCTGTCCCACGCGCGCTTCGCGCGCGTGGGGGAGCCCCGCTAAAAAAGTAGCAAAGCTTCCAGCTCGATTCCAATGTACTTTCGTTGTAGCCATTTCACAACCGTGTAGGAAATCGAGTCTAACGTTTTTCTAGTCTTGTGTTCCTCACTGTAAGGAGAGAAGTCGAATCATTTCTTGTTTATTTCTAGGTCATTGCCCTGGAAGTTGGAAGCAGTTCAAAAGCTATTGTTACATCGTGAGCAGCCACATCACGACTTGGCACCAGGCCCAATCGTACTGCAAAAGGTGGGGAGGAGAACTGGTGAAGATCAACAGCTTTAATGAAAACGAGTTTGTACTGAAGCTGGTTCACAGCCGTGCGCCATCGCTGAAACAAATTTGGATCGGACTCAAGTGGAATCCAAGCGTCAACAATTTCATTTGGTCTGACAACTCAGTTCCATCCTACACGTTCTGGGCTCCGGGTGAACCGAATGGAAAGTCCAGGGAGCCATGCAGCAACATGTGGATTCGGCGAACCCACCTGCCTTACCATGCTTCTGGTTACTGGAATGACCGCGTCTGTGGGATTGTTTCAGGATATCCTTGTGGATTTGTCTGTAAGAAGCTGGCATAGTCGGTAAGAAAACCTCATTGCGGCACAAGATAAAAGCCTGAACTAGTGGGGTGTAGCGATTAGAATGTTAGAATAGGACAATTGCACGATGACGTCATTTTACTACAACTACCAGAATCCTTGAGTTTGTTGTTTTCTTGTGCAAATTAAGGCTATTGTTCTTTAATCCTCAGAGGTATTGACAAATTTAAATAACAAAGCAAAACCGAAATGAATTCTGGTAGTTGTAGTCAAATATCGTCATCTTGCAATTGTCCTACAAGCTCGGGATTTATCAAGCGTGACCGATCGCGATGATAAGTATTGTGAACAAAGACAAAATAAAATAATTTTTATGCAAATGTAATACAATGACTGCTTGAAAATAAAACAATAACCATGACATTTTTGTTTGATATTTAACACTCAATTTGAAAAAGAAAGAGTACCCTCTAAGCTTTTTTTTTTTTTTCCAGCAGTCGAAAGCCCAATTTCTTTTTTCAATGAGCAAAAACACCCTCAAGAAATAGGTACGTAGAGATGACGAAAATGACAAATTTTCTTCCTCCCGTTCTCATAAGCCAGCTAATAAATAGGAGGTCTTTTAGTTTTTGACAATAACTGACCTAGTTTGACAGCGCTTGCGGAAGTCATATCATCAGACTCAAAGCGGATGACTTGTTCACACATGTCAAAATGTCAATCGAAATGTCAAAATGTCAAGTCACGTGTCACGAATGGCCTCATGTCACGTGTCACCAATAGCTCTTTTGAGGTCGACTACTGTTGATGTGAGAGGATCACGTTCAATCAGCATTATAGTGGCGCGTGTATGAACTACGACTGAGCATAACTCTAAAAACAAAACGTACAGTTCTCCAACCCCTCTGAATCCTTCATTTTTCTACAAACTATTTGTATCGATAACAACAAATAATGTTTTCTTATTTCCAAGGAGTGGATTCGAATGGTCCTGATCATCTACGTAAACGGTTTTTCAGTCGTACAGCGATCATAGTGGTGTGTGTCCTGCCGTGATAAAAAGACTCTTAAATAATAGTAAATTTTCACGGGCTCCTGCGAAACAGGTACCCTAACGCGTCACCCCCTCTTACATGACCATCTCTGTATTATGTCTAAAAATCTTAAAGTAATTAACTCTCATAAACAGAAAATGTCCGAGATTCTGTCGGTAATCAGAGATTCACATAAATGTGACTGTTTCACTTTGGAGAACGACAAAGAATATCTGACCAAATAACACTGATGACCCATTCGACATATATAAACATTCACATAATATGTGACTGTATGCCTACACCAGATATTTAGTCGAATACAGTACTCATGCATACTCTGGGTCACCGCCAAAATGATTTCTTTAGAGAAGAAGTTTAAGTTTTAAAAACTGTCTTTTAATAATCAGTGAAATTTAAGCGAAGAAAACGGAACGAACTTTTGAAACACCCTGTATACAGAACTCACTTCTGACAAAGAGGTTTTATTTGGATGGTAACACCACAGAATTTCTTCCACAGATTTGAAAGCTGTAGGGTCTAGAAGCAGAAGGAATTTTAACTTCAGTTCCAAAAGAAAGAAAACCTACTAATACTTCAACAAAGCAAAATAGATCAGCTTAGTCAGCATATTTAGCAATCACAAGTCCCTGATAGTTGTATCGTTTCCTAAGCTTGGATTACAGCCATTAAAACTGATATAAAATTATTTATACAAATTTTAGAGACATTTTCAGTGCACTTAACCTATGGTATAGCCGTTTACTGTTGCCTTAGAACCAAGGCCATTTCGCAACAGTTTTAGTATAAGTTTTTCTTGTCTGACTCTTCGTTTTAAAATAAATTGCTTCCTCAAGGTTTTCAGAGAAATAGAAGTGATTCAAGAGAGGATAAACAAAAGATGAAAATCTACATTTTAATAAGCTAACCTGGGTATATACTTCAATTCGATCAATCAGTTGACGCTTCTGAACCGAATATATGTTTATGTTGGATCCTTTATTGCTCCTAATTTTTTGTCTTTTGCCGGCTACACTAGTCTAAACATTTAGTCCGCCAATCATGTTGTCAAAACTGCTAACAGGTACGTGAATACGGGTAGCTCCTAACCTGCGATCAGGTGGTCCTTCTTCCCTTTTTCTTCGTTTCCATTTTCTTTTTTTTTTGCCCGTCGCTCTTCTCCGAAAAAAAACGAACACCCTTCTCGCAGGTTAGCTAGCTCCCCTTCCCTCCGCCCCCAAAGATCGCATGTTGTGTGGTACGTGAGTTACGCTTCCTTCACTTGTTAAAATATAGCAAGTTTTAACATTTCAATTCAGTTGTGGTACTGCGAATAAATTATAAAGTTCCCTCCAGTAAAAATTTATATTAAGACAAAAACGACGATTTTAACTGTCGTGAGTTGTAAAAGTTCTTCATCTTTTGATAACACTAGCCCTATTCTTACCTATTTGGTATCTAATGAAATCAGCCAAGAGCAATTAAAAAACTACAAAACTGCCTCTGAATTAGAAAATATTAACAGTTGTCACACATGTTAAGCTTTCAAGAGTTGCCGTGTTTGCTTTTCTGCCTGAACACTGAACAATGTTTCATCAGTCACAAAGGTGGCTTTTTACTGCAAATGCCAGAGATTAATTGTATTTTGATTTCCCATTTCTTGTCAACATTCGACAAACTACCAATGGCTACAGTGTGAGCTAGTGTGCACAAACAATCCTAAAGTGTTCTGGTAAGGGCCGTAGTAACCTTCGCCATTTTTTGTCAAGATCGATTTAGGGTATTCCAGGTAACTACCCCCGCCTCCCTCCCCGCCCCCCATCCCCCCATCGCATACTGCGTCGCAAGTACGTGAATTAAGCTTCCTACACCTGTTAAAATGTAGGAAGTTCTAACATATAATTGAATTCAGTTGTCGTGCTGCGAAATAAGTAATATTCTATCCTGTGATTTGCACAAGAAAACAATAGACTGAAGGACTCTGGTAGCTGTAGTTTATTTGTTTTTTAACTTTGAAAACAAACGTGGCCATTCAATGACAGCTGATTGAAATAAAGAATATGGTGATGCCATTTTTGTAAATTAAATTGTTTTGAATATGACTGGCTAATTTCGGCGAGAGAGAGCACATTTATACCGCCTGCGATCAAGCATTTGGGTATTAAGGCACTTGTGAAAGGCATTCATCATGTTCAAGCATTTTGTATTGATTTTGGTAGTCCTACTTCAGTGCCTTAGCTGTTGTCCAGCTCTCAGCGCAGCTTTGGATGAGAACACAGAAACAGTGAAAATTGAAAGCAGTAAAGCAACATCGAGGCTTACCACGGATTTGAAAGAAAAAAGTTCAGATGAAAAACTGAATGATGTATACCGTGATGGTAAGACGAGTATATACTTCAAGTACGTTAACGTTATGAAAAACGGTTTAAAAAGTAAATAGGTTGGGTTGGGAGAGTGTTTGACTCGATCTTCAGTACATTTGTAAGGCCGAACATTCTCATTAAAGGATATCCTTGATCGTTGGGAAGAGAAGGTGCATTTGGACATTGGATTAAGTGCTGCAATGGAAAATGAGTCGCGGCAACGAGTGAAATACCTAGTACGTAAAGTTTGCCAATAACTATTAAGTTCTAAAATGTAAGAGAAACTACTTCCACGTCAGTACGTAGATTACTGTTTCCACTGGAAGATCCGAATCATAAGGTCTGGCCGGCGAAAGCCAAGGAGAAACTGTCTCGATTCCGGCCTTTTGCCGATGTACGGTTAATATTTTGAAATCTTTTTATCAGTGAAAGGTGGATCGTTTCTAAACTTAGACTAAAAATGATGCAAAAAAGTAGGTGAGATTTTGACGGATATTATGGTTTTGTTTTCACAACCTGCAAAAGCTTTAAGCGTCATTATAATTAGTTTTCGGTACAGCCGCTTTGACGTTTGGCACCAAAGTTATTTCACAACTCTGTGGTGGTAAAGTTTTATGTTTTTCTTGTCTATCTTTTCGGAAGTAGATTCAACTCGAATTATCCTTTAATTAAACATAAACGCCCTAAAGAAATAAAATTGGTAGAAGTGAATCATAACCCCCTGTTGGCAGGTATCAAGTAAAGCTTGATAAATAAACGCCGTTTTTGAGTCAACCGCATCCAACTCAATTTCAACAATTGATTATAGATGTAAAAAAAGCATTCATGTAAGAGAAAGTGAATCTGATCACGAAACCCTTATATTTTTATGGCTGAACTGAATAAAAGAAAAGATTTAGAACTCAGTGGCTAGTCGTTTATTACCCATAAGGGGGAAACGGCCATTTTGAGAAAGAGTAGAAGATTTTTCGAACCTACCGCTCAATTCATCCTAGCATTTTAGAAATGACGCCCTCAAGTTAGTTTACTTATTGCGAAATATATTCTAGCGGCAAATCGTGCTGAAGTTCACCACATACTTTATCTAAAGCCGTGTTTTTAAGATCGGTGTTTACTATTTACGGCTGTGACATTGAATTCCAATTTACACTCGTTAGTGCTTTAACTGACTTATGTGAAATTGATTAAAATGACCCTCAGATCAGAAAATGACCCCAGAATTAAAACCAATTACGATTTTCAAAATGAGGCCCCAGCAAAATGGCCCGCCTGCCCTTCCTCACAGGTAAAAAATGACCAGCCCCTCACAAGTCGCATCTCATACTTTGTTAAATAACGTGTAAGATTTTCAGCCGGCCTAATAATGTTTAATTTAGTAGACCTGTATATTCACTCCACTGTAAAAGTTTTGGGCTTCTCTTCAAGAACCAGAGAGTATTAATTTTAGCAAACTGCGATCAGACAGGTTAGACGTTATGCCAGATAGTACTCGGTCAATCACTAGTCTATAAGAGGAGTATAAAACTATCAAATTAAGTGTCTGTACGGTTTTTATTCACCGATATCCGGCAAATACAGTGTACACTGAAAAACTATTAATTGATTGAGGTTGTTTTAATTCTTTTTTAGTTTGGTCTTTCTTATTTGTTGGAGCACTTTATTTTTATACTAAATATTACCTTTTAGTTATTTACCATGTATTGTATTTTGTTATGATTAATAAAGGCTGTCTTGTATCCCAAACAATGCCTGGGTTTCTGTGTTTTGTTGATTTAGTATAAAAACTATCCCATTATAGTAATATCCTGTCACTGTAGGTGGAATACATACACACTGAAAAACTTAGTGGGCACTAAGCCTCTATTATTATTAGATTATGTTTGTCCTGTATCATACGGTCAAACCCCTCTTTACGGACACCAGCTTAATGTGGACTCCCTGTTATTATCTGAAGTTTCCTTGGTCACTGGGGAAAACCCTTAATTTTTCTCTTTATTCAACCCACTTAATACAGACTGACCTGTTAAAGGGGATAATGGACGTTTTTTTCTTCCTCAATGAACAGATTCTCATATAAAGTCAACCTCGCTAATCCGCACACTTTATAGTCCATTGTGTGCTGTAGTCAACCTCTGTTTTTGTAGGGTAAAAAAACCTTTCACTTAATTGACATCATGTCCATGTTCCCAGCATCATAGTACACCAAAATGAATGAATTGTGCACAACAACAATAGACCGTTTTGACATCAATCGAGTTGGTAACTGTTACATAATTTTTGATCGATTTTCTTGAGACTTCCGTGTGTTTTCATGGACACAGTCTGCAGGATAAGAGCTTAGTGATGTTTAAAGATGTTAGATGTGATGCTGTAGTATTTCGATAAAAAAGTGTATTTTTGACTTTTATAACAGGACCTGCTTGATATGGACACCTCTGTGATATAGACACTTCCTATGGCCCCTTCAGTGTCCATATTAATGCGGTTTGACTGTAATTATGAAATATGGAACAGTTTTGTAAGATCGATCATTTGGTGTGCTGTTTAAAGTGTATTTTCAGCCATTCTTCACATTTTCCACCTTGCATGTCATAACCTAAGGCAACGTAAAGTAACAAATAAATAATAAATTAAAAAATTATATGAGCAATCGAAAATATAGGCATTTTTTTATGTACCTCAATCTGTGTGCATTTATTTCATTGAAATGAAAGGGTTATCCAGGAATGACCAATGCTCTTATTATATTGTCAGCATTGACATTTTAATTCAGTAATCGAAAATCAGAAATTATATATTTAAAAGCACAGCACCATGTGAAACTGCTTTGCGCTACACCAAACAGACAACTATCAACAAGCAAATTTTATGTAGATTTCAAAAAAATTTTTTCCAAAGGTCCAAAAAATGACACTCACTTTCTTTTTTTCGATGTTTTGCTCCTTGTCGGGCATTTCTTTGAGCTGAAAAACTCTCATGTTCGGTCATTTTACCTCCCAAGAACGCACAAACGTTCATTGGACGGCATTTTTTCTTCACACCCCTGATTTATCATTGTCTAAAGCCACAGCTCTCAAAGTAGTATGGGGAAAGGACACTTCTCGGTGCAGCAAAGAGCCAGGAAGTGATCTTCCCTCGTGTTTCTCGGCGTGGCCGCCATTTTGCAAATGTGGGTGACGTCATCATATATCCAGATCTGGTTGTGGCCCGGACTGATAAAGAGAAACTCGATCCCCTTTTTCCAGCGGATTAGATTCTGGCCTAAAAAATGCGTCGCAGTGGCGAGCGAAACTGCCTTACTTTTGTTTAGTAGTAGCTATTGCCCGAAGTTTTAAACTAGCTAGAGGAAGAGTACCGCTAGCTACGAAATCAGCCGTCAGCTCCCGGAACTCGAGGAAACCGAGTGGATATGATACAAGTGGTCAGTTTAAAGTGAATCGTCTTCTGTAATATAATGGGATTACAGCGATTGAAATTGATACAAAACTAGGCTAAAACTTGCCACCACCAAGATATAAAAAAGTAGCAAAGCTTCCAGCTCGATTCCAATGTACTTTCGTTGTAGCCATTTCACAACCGTGTAGGAGATCGAGTCTAACGTTTTTCTAGTCTTGTGTTCCTCGCTGTAAGGAGAGAAGTCGAATCATTTCTTGTTTATTTCTAGGTTATTGCCCTGGAAGTTGGAAGCAGTTCAAAAGCTATTGTTACATCGTGAGCAGTAACATTACGACCTGGCACCGGGCCCAATCGTACTGCAAAAGGTGGGGAGGAGAACTGGTGAAGATCAACAGCTTTGATGAAAACGAGTTTGTACTGAAGCTGGTTCACAGCCGTGCGCCATCGCTGAAACAAATATGGATCGGACTCAAGTGGAATCCAAGCGTCAACAATTTCATTTGGTCTGACAACTCAGTTCTATTCTACAAGTTCTGGGCTCCGGGTGAACCGAATGGAAAGTCCAGGGAGCCATGCAGCAACATGTGGATTCGGCGAACCTACCTGCCTTACCATGCTTCTGGTTACTGGAATGACCGCGTCTGTGGGATTGTTTCAGGATATCCTTGTGGATTTGTCTGTAAGAAGCTGGCATAGTCGGGAGGAAAACCGTATTGCCGCACTAGATAAAAGCCTGAACTAGTGGGGTGTAGCGATAAGTATGTTAGACTAAGCTCGGGATTTATCATGCGTGACCGATCGCGATGATAAGTATTGTGAACAAAGACAAAATAAAATAATTTTTATGCAAATGTAATACAATGACGGCTTGAAAATAAAACAATAACCATGACATTTTTGTTTGATATTTAACAATCAATTTGAAAAAGAAAGAGTACCCTCTAAGCTTTTTTTTTTTTCCAGCAGTCGAAAGCCCAATTTCTTTTTTCAATGAGCAAAAACACCCTCAAGAAATAAGTACGTAGAGATGACGTAAATGACAAATTTTATTCCGCCAGTTGTCATAAGCCAGCTAATAAATAGGAGGTCTTTCAATTTTTGACAGTGACTGACGTACTTGGACAGCCCTTGCGGAAGTCATATCATCAGACTCACACATGTCAAAATGTCAATCAAAAAGTCAAAATGTCAAGTCACGTGTCCTGAATAGCCTCTGAGGACTACTGTTAAAGTGAGAGGATCACGTTCAATCAACATAACAGTGGCGCATGTATGACCTACGACTGAGCATAACTCTAAAAAAATAAAGTACAGTCCTCCAACCCCTCAGAATCCTTCATTTTTCTGCAAACTATTTATATCGATAACAACAAATGGTCATGGTTTTCTTATTTCCAAGCAGTGGATTCGAATGGTCCTGATCATCTACGTAAACGGTTTTTCAGTCGTACAGTGATCAGTAGTTGTGTGTCCTGCCGTGATAAAAGACTCTTAAAATAAAAGTAAATTTTCACGGGCTGGCAGAATGCGAAACAGGTACCCTAACGCGTCACTCCCTCTTACATGATGATCTCTGTTTGTTCTCTAAAAACCTTAAAGAAAATGTCCGAGATTCTTACGATGATCAGAGATTCACATAAATGTGACTGTTTCGCTTTGGAGAACGACAGAGAATGTCTGACCAAATCCGATCTATGACTCTTTCTACAGTAAGCATTCACATAATATGTGACTGTATGTCCACACAAGATACAGTACTCATACATATTCTGGGCGGCCGCCAAAACAATTTCTTTAGAGAAGTGAATGATAAAGTGATAAAGTGTCGTCAGTTTCCCATCCCTTGGATCATGGTGTAGCATGTTACACGTCATTTCAGATTTTTTTTTTTTCAAAGAGTACATTCGCATATTTCTTCTTTATAAACTGGAAGCCCACTTTCGTCTCACAAACGAGCAGAAATATCTTCAAACACTACGGTGCAGTAGCAAAAGGCGTGCTTTCTCACTTTGGAGAACGACCAGGGAACGACAAAGAATATCTAACCAAATCCCATTGGTGACCCTTTGGACATATATACTGAACATTCACATAACATGTGACTGTATGCCTACACCAGATATTTAGTCGAATACAGTACTAATGCATATTCTGGGTCACCGCCAAAATGATTTCTTTAGAGAAGAAGTTTAAGTTTTAAAAACTGTCTTTTAATAATCAGTGAAATTTAAGCGAAGAAAAGGGAACGAACTTTTGAAACACCTTGTATACAGAATTTCTGACAAAGAGGTTTTATTTGGATGGTAACACCATAGGATTTCTTCCACAGATTTGAAAGCTGTAGGGTCTAGAAGCAGAAGGAATTTTAACTTCCAAAAGAAAGAATACCTACTACTACTTCAACAAAGCAAAATAGATCAGCTTAGGCAGCATATTTAGCAATCACAAGTCCCTGATAGTTTTATCGTTTCCTAAGTTTGGATTACAGCCATTAAAACTAATATAAAATTATTTATACAAATTTTAGAGACATTTTCAGTGCACTTAACTTATATATGTTATAGCCGTTTACTGTTGCATTTGGACCAAGGCCATTTCGCAACAGTTTTAATATAAGTTTTTCTTGTCTGAGTCTTTCTTTTAAAATAAATTGCCTCCTCTCCAGTCCAGCAAGGTTTTTCAGAGAAATAGAAGTGATTCAAGAGAGGATAAACAAACGATGAAAATCTACATTTTAATAAGCTAACCCGGGTATATACTTTAATTCGATCAATCAGTTCACGCTTCTGAACCGAATATATGTTTATGTTCGATCCTTTACTGCCCCTAATTTTTTGTCTTTTGCCGGCTACACTAGCCTCTACATTTAGTCCGCCAATTTAAACTGCTAACAGGTACGTGAGTACGGGTAGCTCCTAACCTGCGATCAGGTGGTCTTTCTTCCCTTTTCCTTCGTTTCCATTTTCTTTTTCTTTGCCCGTCACTCTTCTCTGAAAAAAACGAACCCCCTTCTCGCAGGTTAACTAGCTTCCCTTCCCTCCGCCCCCAAAGATCGCACGTTGTGTGGTACGTGAGTTACGCTTCCTTCACCTGTTAAAATATAGCAAGTTCCAACATTTCAATTATAAGTTGTGGTACTGCGAATAAATTATAAAGTTTCCTCCAGTAAAAATTTATATTAAGAGAAAAACGACGAGTTTAATTGACTGTCGTGAGTTGTAAAAGTTCTTCATCTTTTGATAACATTAGCCCTATTCTTACCTACTTGATATCTAATGGAATCAGCCAAGGGCAATTAAAAAACTACAAAATTGCTTCTGAATTAGAAAATATTAACAGTTGTCATACATGTTAAGCTTTCAAGAGTTGCCGTGTTTGCTTTTCTGCCTGAACACTGAACAATGTTTTATCAGTCACAAACTAGTGGCTTTTTACTGCAAATGCCAGAGATTAATTGTATTTTGATTTCCCATTTCTTGTCAACATTCAACAAATTACCAATGGCTACAGTGTGAGCTAGTGTGCACAAACAATCCTAAGGTGTTCTGGTAAGGGCCGTAGTAACCTTCGCCCTGTTTTGTCAGGATCGATTTGCTTTTCTGCCTGAACACTGAACAATGTTTTATCAGTCACAAACTAGTGGCTTTTTACTGCAAATGCCAGAGATTAATTGTATTTTGATTTCCCATTTCTTGTCAACATTCAACAAATTACCAATGGCTACAGTGTGAGCTAGTGTGCACAAACAATCCTAAGGTGTTCTGGTAAGGGCCGTAGTAACCTTCGCCCTGTTTTGTCAGGATCGATTTAGGGTACGCCAGGTAACTACCCTCGCCTCCCATAAATGTCTTGCTAGCCTCCTAAGTGTATGTTTACAACAAGTACATGACTGTATTTCTACATGTTAAAATGGATTGAAAATGCAGGGTACTACCATAATGTTCAAAATGTACAGTACTCACTGTTGTTGCTACATTTTCGTTACCTTTTTTCAATAAAATAGCATTGTTGGCCTTTGAAGATGCCTCTTTATTGAAACATTATTTGTGGCTGTACTTCTGTACTTTAGATATGTAGCATGCACTTTTCAACCCAGGCCAGCTCTTGCCTCTTGACTTGATAGTTTTAATATTATCATGAAAGCCAGGAAAATAATCTTGTTTACATTTTGTGCTGTGTGTAATACATAAAACGCCCTGAACACTGTATTTTAATCAAGTAAGTTACACTTAAATCATCCAAATCATTTTCAACAAGAATTGATTACATTACATAATTTGCAGAGTGTTAAAAATTTATCAGAAGGATTTAGTTCTTATACTGGTGATTCAGTGTATCAAATAGAAAGTAGATGATGATCTGACCCCGTGATCTTATCTTGATTCAAGACTGTTTTATGGGATATTCCTTTTTTGATACATGACCACACTCTGCCTCATTAAGAGTACTTCAATAGAACAACTGAAAAAACATTATCCACAGGAAGTAAAGGTTGGTTTATTCCAAGTGGTAATATTTCACTCCCTTTTTTTCTCTTTAGCAGATGAATCATTGATAATCGAACAATGCAGTAGATAGTGTATACCTCTACATGCATGGATAGAATTTTGCTGATATTTTTTTATGTACAGTGTATGCAGATGTGTATTATAAGCATACACATCTGAATGGTATTGTACATTGCATGTTTAATTCATGTTGAGTAGCACATACATGTACATACAGTTCAGTCAACTTTCTTTTTACAGGTACTTGGAACCTTTTCATACATGTGTCTATCTTTTTCTCTAACTGTTGATACAATAGACAAAAACTTAGATGTTGTGCTAGCTAGTCTCAGAGTGGATCTGTCTTGTTGAAAGTTGACTGCTAATAGTGCAGCCCAAAGTACTAGTTTCGTTAGGGTGTAGCTAAATCTAGTACAACCCAAAACGTACTATTTCATTTATTGAATACATGTACATTTTGTAAATATTGTGGAATGCAGTGTTCTTGCTGGGAAATTAATGAGACATTTACCAGAAGGTAAATGCAGTTAATGGAACATGAAGCCCCAGGGAGGGTAGGCTAAGGTAGCCTGCCCCAATGTATTCTCTGTTCGATCTTTAAAGCCTTATTTATGAATGAAAGCACGCTAATTTTAAGATACAAACAAAAGCTGTTCGTGGTTGGAACCTGACTAATTTGTCGTATGTTTGTCATCATATTTTTCTTAGCATCGCGCAGATTGGTCCCTGTTTTCAAGGCCCTATTCATGGCTAGACTTTAATCATGATAAGACTAGGTAGCTTATGGTACAACTGTATTCATTGATCGAGATTTGAGACACTGTCTAGCTATAAGGTTCTGCTATTTCAGACCTGGTCATTATTCGTCTAGCTTGCACGAAAGCAAACAGTTACAATAATTTTGTTACCCACCCTCCCTCCCTATGGAGGAGTTTTGGTGTGCTAGGTATCAATAAAGTTTGGGGGGGTCATTCCTTGTGGTGCGGTTAAGTCTGCGTTGCGACTTCCCCCAAGCTTTTGGCATTGTTTGTGTCTTGCCATCTTATTCATTTGCCTTAATCTTGTCCGATCCAGCCCGTGCGGCGCTGGGAGATAAGAAAGGCTCTGCCAATACTCTTGTCCTAGCCCACGGTAGTGGGGCGATAAGTGAGGCTTGTGTTTTTGCTGTGCGCATAACCTGAAGTCGCTAGAACCTGCCACAGGGCTGTGCCCCCCCCCCCCCCCCCCCTTATTAGGCCATCTTGTAGTAATTGTCTTATTTGCCTGCGTGCGTTATTTAGTTGTGTTACCTTTTCATGCGTATCTTAAGCGGAATACTGACATTAATGAGTCATGAAAAATTTTTTCATGACAAATTCAATATTTATTTCATGACCCATTAAACGTTTTTTGGTGTGTTTCCGTAATGTGGTGTTTCATTGGAAATTCATGACCCATGAAAGCAGTCCAATGTAATTCATGGGCCATGAAACACCTTTAACGTTTTTTCCCACGAAAATCTAATGGCCACAGATGAGGTCATGAAAAATTATTTTGCAAGCTTGGAACGATTTTCTTGACTCGAGTTCATCGGCTTTGAAAACAGTAAACACCAGGAAGCCGACTAAAAGCTATAAGCTTAAGCTTAAAGACTCAGGATTTTTAGAGACGCTTTAAAATTGAAAATTGTTGTCTCTGTAAATGTTTCACCGAATTACATTTCTTTCATTGATTGTTAGTAGTCTCTTGTAATTTTAATCGCTTTGCCGTTTGTTTTCAGTCGTTCATAAACATCGCTTGCAGGAGTACTCAAAATGCCGCGCGTATCAAACGCTTTTTAAGATTACACATCGTTATAAAACCATTAAATAATAATAAAAAATAAACACAATATGTTGAAGCGTAACTTTAAAGGTAATGTTCACTGAAAATTTGGTGCTTGTCAAAAGTGAGAACCGGCTGGCCGTATAGGTGATTTTGGAAATTTTTTGAACGGTTTTGCGAAAAGGCCACGCCTGCTTCGTACGGTTCTGAATATTGAATGAGTGCATTTCGTCTTTAAAAATTGTGAAATACTGCATTTTGTCTGAGGTCTGTATGATAAAAACAGCGCCTCATATTACTGTTTCACCTCAGATGTGATGTATAAAAAGTATGAAATGTTGGTTTACACGCACCCAGACTGTTGGCAAGATTTTGTTAAGTAAACTTGACGAACGCAAAACATTCGGCCTGATTTGTTTTCCAAGAATTCGTTTTCCAGGCCTAATATCTACTGTGACCAAGAGCCATTATAGCTCTTAAATGTGATCGAAGATGATTGCTATTTTTTGGGTGTATATGCACGGCTATCAATTCGGTGTAAGATTTTTTTTTTCACTCTAAAATCACTTAGCCTTAGCTTTCCCTAAAAAGTCACATATGTGCCCTTAAGTTAACTGATTTGTGGATTACAAGTTTATTGTTTAATTATAGGTTATAAATTTATTAATGGGAGCTTCGCTTTTAGCCCTGGCTAAATCTACTATCTATTATTATTAGACTGAAGCGTTAGTATATCAGTCATTCTTTTCCCCCTCTCAGCTTCCCCCCCCCCCCCCGCAAAAAAAAAACAAAACAAAAAAACAATAATAAAGTAATTAAGTAAGCAAGAAAGTTATGTACTTTGAATCATAAGGCGAAGGAATTTAGTGGGTCCATTTTAATATTATTAGACTGAAGCGTTAGTATATGTCCCTCTTTCCCCCCACCCAGCTTCCCTCGTCCCCCCACCGCCCCTCCCCCCCCCCAAAAAAAAGAAAATGAAGCTGACTATCATCTGAAGAATTAAAGAGATTTGCGAGCGTGTTGGGGCCTTGGCGGATAACACCCTCCGAGATCTCCATAATTCTTCAGATGATACGAAAGACGAATTCAATAATTGTTTTATTATTCATTCAAAATAATTCCTAGTTTGAAAACAAGCTAAAACTTGCTTACCTCTATCGATGTTAAATTCATCTTCGATATAGTGCATGTTTATCGGCAAGTTTAGGAGATACAGGGTCGTTGTTCAGTTCTGCAAATATTCTCCAAATAGCAGATGTTGTCCGTCAAATTCTCTTCTTGCTGTTCTTGCTGTTTTGAGGCAATAGCTCGCCTATTTCTTCCTCGTGAAACGAGTGAAATGTTCCGCCATTTTGTATTCAGTATCAAAACAACTCAAACTTAATTTTGCTACACCATTGACGTCATCAGTTTTATTTACTGTGTAGTCCCAAAGCAAGTAATCACCACCAAAAGAACAGCTGCACCCCTAGCCTCCCCAACACATAAAAACAACTGGCTAATCAAAGAAAAACTTCCGGGACAATTTCGTAATCCTATAACGGAAAGCGAAGCTGTGTGTATACTTATGTCATTTTATAATATTTTAATATTTTAATATTTGTCTATATTATAGAAAACTTCATCTGGCTCAACATATCCTAACAAAGCACAATTTGTACCTCACCAATATTGGGGTTGTATGTTTTTCCAGAACAAGTTCTACAACCAAAAGTATTTGAGTTCTGACAGCACTGGCAACATGACATTGGTGGCCATAGCAAATCGAGATTATCCAAATCTACAAGCGCTGTTCATTCTGAACAGAGTTTAAACCTCACTGAAAAAGTATCCTAGTATAGAACTGCTCAAAATGGCTTTTTTGCACCAGAGAAATATCTCAAAAGTAATAAATTGATAGTTGCTGCTTCCAGACCTTTGATTAAAAAAAACGATTCCGCGGGCGAATTACGGTTTTAAACGTAAAATGCAATAAAGCGGACGTATAGTTTGATTGTCAGGCAACCACTAGCCACAAAAAGCATGAGAAATACCACTAGAAGCACCTTGGCCCAATAACGAATATCGCAAATGTTACGAAAGAGTTTTACCCAGACAGTCCCCGACTTAAGAGTGCTATTTCTTTAAAATTTACAAGAGGCCATTGGGATGGAGACAGGACAACACTGGAAGCCAAAAAAGTACTAGATAAGGCACCGGTTACTCCTTTTCTTTGCGGGGGAATTCCATTAACTTGCTGGGGAAATACATTAACACAGATGACGTCATGCATCTCATTAAGATAGGATGATGTCATAGTTTAAATTAATGCCGATGACGTCACGCATGCCGCTAAGATAGGATGATGTCATAGTTTATTTTTAGCTGGCTGACGTCATGCATGTCATATAGATAGGATGATGTCATAGTTTATTTGTAGCTTGCAAGGAGCAAGTGACGTCAGAATTTCCTAGAGTTGACGTCATCAAAAAATGTCGA
>NC_133204.1:14378280-14380780 GCF_958299795.1 Porites lutea
AAATGGCGGACGGGTCAGGTTTCCCGTCCCCCCTCCCCTGCGTTGTTACTAATCTCATGTGACTTTTCAGGGAAAGAGGTGGGTAATTCAGATAACAATCGTGGTAATTGGACAAAAATAATATTCTTATCTGAAGTTATTAGTCCTATCTTATCGCCTAAAAACCGGAAAAATTGATTGTATGGTAAGCCCCTTGTAAAAAGCTTCTTTCAATTGTCTCCCGTCCCCCCAGTACTTTCTGTCTTTATACCGTAAAATAACCGGGATTGAAACGCATTTCGGTTCCATCACTTTATATTACGAGGGAACTATTGGTCGGGTTTGAATCAAGTTGAAGAGTAAAATTCATGTTTGGAAACTGGACCCCGGCAATGGTCACTCCGCATACACGTCCATACACCGTTCACGGTAGGTCCACATTGACAGATGATTGTGAGCGTTTTTGGACGGACAGGTCCGTAAACTCAAAGAGTCATGGAAGACTTGTAATGAAATGAGCAAACTGTATGAACCATCTGTGAGCAGAAATGATGAGCAAACTATGATTCCAATTGACTGAGTATTGCGCTGTGAGCTGCTGTATGGAAATAAACAACTCAGATGCTGTAAGAAAAAGTTCAACTGAAAGTTTTATGTGTTGATGAAAACAAAAGCATGTATCATACATTCTCAAACTCATTAATAATTCATTAAGAAAATACAAAGGAAATGAATGTTTAATGAGTGTTTGGAAATCGGATGAAACACTGCTTAGTATTTGCATCCTTAATTTCTCCTTCAAAAATGATTGTGTTTGAGAAGAAATATCAAACATTCGACACAGTGTTTCATCACCAGATGAAACACCTCGAAGTTCGTCAAAAATACTCCGCTGCGCGTCGTATTTTCAACTCTCTTCTCGGTGTTTCATCTGGTGATGAAACACTGCATCTCATGTTTGATATATTACATAAAAGGATCGCACCCGAGCTCTATGATATGCTGCATCGATAATAAACAAATACAAAAAAAATTAAATAGGAGCACCAAACAGTAAATTACTCTTAAGCTTAATGGTTAAGGCTAGGAAACGGAGTGAACTGAATCCGGATCCTTATGCATTCAACGTGGATAATTACTGATGTTCGGCGTTGCCGTATCAAAGATTTGCCGGTGATATAATCAAATCAAACAAAATAATGCAAGCACGAATAAGAACTTCAGCTTACGTTCTCGGGTCTTAGCAAACAATTTCATCCTTCAAGTCCTTTGGAAGAGGACAAGAAGTGTTTTTATTTATTTATTTTTTTTTACATTTTTCTCTTGTGATGTGATTGAACTCACGTTCTAGCAGAAAGCCAATAGAGCGTGAAGCATGCATTCATGATATTTCTCTGGGGTCATTTCATATTTATGGCTTTTTATGTCACGATTGTGAAGACGTTCCATGAACTTAGATAATGCTATCTACTTAATCTAAGACGTGGAAAATACGGCGAAAAGAGCTGGATTACATTTTTGATACACAAAAGTTGGAGGACCGAGAAAGTATTCGACAGAAAGTATCAGTCTTGACCCAGGCGGTGTTGGGCACGGTCCGAAGGGCATCATGGGGAAAAAATCAAAAACGGCTCATTTGCATCTGACCCAGGCAGTGTTGAACACGGTCCACAATTTTGTCCAATCACGTCATTGCAGACGGTGGACTGATTCTTGCACCTTTGTGCGGGTAGTCTCTTCAATTTTCTTCGATTTTCGCCGTTGAACAAGTGATTTACGATAATATTTTTTTGGAAAAGTTTGAGTAGACAGATGTAGCAAGCCGCTAGAACTACAACTACCACGAAACATCGCGAAATGTCCCAGTAACAGTATATGCAACTCTATCTCCGTCTGACTGCGAGTCACTTTGACTTTAGCATTGACTTTGATTTAACGTTTTTGCCTGTTGTTTTTCCATGTATAACTTTCGCAAGAACTTCGATGCTTACACGCTCTTTTTAGCCGTAAGATAGGTACGTGAGCTAATCCTCCGGTACTGAATAAGCGAATTCCGTACAGGAGGCCACTTATGGTTGAAATTGGCGTTTGCTAACGTTGTTTCATAAACAAGACCTTACAATAACGGATTTTTAAAGAGGCAGTCCTAATAGGATGGTAACGCTTTTGTGCCCTGACGTAAACATTTTGCAGCAAGTATGTCCTCTAATTAATCCCTTACCCCAGCCAAAAACAATAGGTGTTTTCAAATCGGCGTTCCCTAATTCATATTTAATCCATTGAATGCACACCAAATGGGTTCACACGATTTTGAAGACGATTTTTCCATTTACTTAAATGAAATAAGATAATTAGTTTCTAGATTTAAGTTTCCGGAATCTGATTCTCTCAAAGAAACACGCTGAGATTTAATCGATCCACTACTGAAACCACTTTGCGAATGGATTCTTTAGATTCAAAAGGTATTGTAGTAAACAGAAGCGTAAATCATTTTACCCACTGATTTGGATTTTTTTCGTGG
>NC_133204.1:14385780-14400780 GCF_958299795.1 Porites lutea
TAGAGTACGTGATCATGACTCCCTAGAATCCTGAAGCATTCAAGGCGCACACCTCAGATGAAGTATACTAAGATATTCAGCTCGAATATACCGGAATATCCGGCTTTGTTCTGTTTCATTCGTAGATTTCTGAAAACGCACGCTTCAACAAATATCGTCGGCCAGTTATCCCTTGATTGTCATGTACTGTTTATTACTTCTACTCAAAAATAAGTAGTTTGACGCTAGTGTTATCCATAAGAATTGTTCTGGACAGTTTTGTTTCTGCTTATTTTCTATTCTAAGAAATTGTCAACTTAAATCTCACGTTTGCCGTTTGCCGTAAAGGTGAATCTTAATCTCTGTATTACAGCACAAGTGTGGAAGCCATAAAGCGTCACGAGTTTCATTCATACTTGTCTTAAGTAGATAAAGTTAGGCTGTTACTTTATTTTAGCGCGTTTTAACCAAATAGTCAATAATGCCCTTACGAAACTTTACGCAAGTCAACGGGAGGCGTAAAGAGAGACTATGAGGAACTTTTCGCGTTTTAACGGAAACGCAAACACTGCCTTTACGAAAACAATGTACTTGTACACGCTGAGTAACGTAAAGAGCACAGGACGAAATAACGTGTTTCCGTATTTTGCAAACTCCAAGGAAACGTCATGCTCATACAGGGCGTCCCGTTTCCGCCCTGTGAAAACATGGTGATCTAGATTAGTTAAGAGCTATTGTTTTTACTATTGCTTCCATGCTCTAATCCTAAGTGATAAGCTTTAAATAAGTCAGTGGTGAAAGAGCCCGTGACATTGTCTGAAAAGAGTAGGGGACGTAGGCCCCCGGTGTTATGGTGTATCTGAGTTGTGCCCGTCATCGGTCTGGGTGGGCGAGGCGTGATCAAAACATGGACTGAAGTGGCTGCAAGAGTGCGCCTTTACATGCTGACGTCCGATCTCACCTCTCTGTTTCCACCGCAATTCAGCCATTGGCTGCAAGTGAAGAAAATTGGCACCGTTTATTTATTTATCCGTTTATTTACGAAGAGACTTTGTGGACATTTAATTTTTTTACAGACTCACTACTCTGAGTAGTTCATTTCGAGGTATTTTTTACCCATGTAGCAATATCATGCTTTGGGCATACTTGAGCGCTTATTTATATCTTTAAACAAGCAACGCCGAAAACACGTCACTTGATAAAACAATTCTTGCCCCCTAATTTTGTTAGTATCTAGAAATTGTTAGCTAATATAAATTAAGTTAAGTAAACACTGAATTGTCTAGGGTGTTTTATTCGCAGACTTACGGCAGAGAACTAAATTTATAACAAAGTAAACTTAAATGTAAAAAGCACTTGCAGACGCATTTTGTTTTGTTACTTGGTAACGATTGTTTTTGCGTTAGCTTCTATAATAGATACGAAGCGCCCAGAGAGGGAAAATAATGTCTCCTTCTCCACACTTGATTAAGTAATGCCTTTATGTGACTGAGCTATTTTTGTTCCCGTCTAAATGTTGGCTGCATAATTTCACATTTTGAACCTGCAGATGACTCTTTTACAACTGTAAGAGGACCGTCTCTTTTCTGTTTAATGAGGTGGATATGTTATTATTTTAGTTCAGCATTATAAACGGCCATTCTTGGAACCTCTTTATAAAATTCAAAAGCTTTCTAGAATTGATTTCTATTGACTGTTTTTTTTTTGCAAGTGGTCAAAGTCTAGTCGTGCCTTGCTCTGCTTGAAGGCCACTTATGGCTGATATTGGCGTTTGCGAACTTTGTTTCATAAACAAGATGGACTCTGATTTTTCCAAAGAGGCACTCCTAATAGGATGGTAAGTCTTTTGTTCCCTGACGCAAATATTTTGCAGGAAGAATGTCCTCTGATTTATTCCTTACCCCAACCAAAAACAACAGGGGTTTCAATTCCGAGTTTCCCAATTCATATGTAGTCCATTAAATCCACGCCGAATGGATTCAGAGGATTTCGAAGACGATTTTCCATTTACTTAAATGAAATAAGAGAATTATTTTCTAGTTTTAAGTTTGCAGAATCTGATTCTCTCAAAGAAGACCGGCTGAGATTTGATCCACTTCTCAATCCACTTTGCGAATGGATTCTTTAGATTCAAAAGGTATTGTAGTATACAGAAGCGTAAATCGTTTTACCAAGTGATTTGGATTTTTTTGTTTTTCCCGGAGCCTTTTTTTAAACGAGAGTTGACTAAAAACTTTCAGCGTATGTCCCTGGCGCTGACCAAAACGATCGCAGCGTCTAAGTACGAGGTTGGCTAGCAACGTGTGTTTTAAGCTGACCAAAAACAAACAAATATGTGCTTACTACGAGTCATTAACTTATCGTTACAAATCATTAATCGAAAAGACTGGACGTATTTCTAGGTCCTTATTTATATTGGCTAAATCTTGCTACACATTCTTGCACGCAAAAAAGGGAAGACGAGAGCGACTCGCAAGGTTATTATTTAGATAAAGCGCATTACGAAAGGCACAAAAAGGCTTAGGCTCATCGTATAACGAAGTACAGAGGGTAAGTAAACGTTTTAACTGACGCCATTGACCTTGACAGATGCCTAAAACTAGGGCGATACACTGCGTGAAACTGAAAATATTCGGAAATATCCGAACCCAAAATACGTGATCATGACTCCCTAGAATCCTGGGGCATTCAAGGCGCACACCTCAGGTGTAGTATACTAAAGTAGTCAGCTCGAATATACCCTAATATCCAGCTTTGTTCAGTTAACAAATGTCGTCGGCCAGTTATTAATGGTAACAATGCGAATGAATTCTTTAGATTCATAAGGTATTGTAGTAAACAGAAGTGTGAATCCATTTTCCAACCGATTTGGATTTTTTTCCTGGAACCTTTTTTCTTAGGAGAGTTGACTGAAAACTTTTAGCTAAGTTATGCGACTGCATACATGTTTGTCCCAGGTGGTGGCAAAAACGACCGCAGTGTCTAAGTACGAGGTTTGCTGGCAACTTATGTGTTAGGCTGACCAAAGCAAACAAATATATATGTCCTTACTACACACCCTTATTAGTCATTTCACCGGCTTCAAAAAAGAAAGCTTTTATTGGCGCACCAAAACAATAGCACATAACAAAGGCTTTCCGAGAAAGTGAAAAGAAATTCGCCATGTTGAAAAAGTTTATTCGGTCAAAACTAAGAGCACTGTATCTGTCTATCTGCGTCTGTCTAGAAGTCGTTTCCATCTTTCCTCCGTTTGTCCTTGTAAAGAAAAACACTGCAAAAGGCAGGGAAGCTTTTCAAGGTAAGTTTGTTGTCATTGTCGAAGGACTCGCTCTTTTATTGTTTTTGGGAAAACCTCTCTTTCTGCCAGTTTATTCTCGTCTTCAACTGTGATCTGCGTGAAAATTTTCAAACACTGACTAGAATTCTCTTCTTCGGTAAGGTTACGATTCAGTTTCTACATCAGCTTCGTTAAAGCTAGGTTCAAATTTGGAAAGGCAAAGTCAACATACCAGTCCTCAGGGTTTACAGACATATTTTAAAGTTTGGTCGGTCAAAACTAAGAGCATTGTAAGTATTCTCTCGTTCGTGTGACGCTGGAGTCTTTTGAAAACTGGACATTGTGTCTGGCTCGAACTCGCTTCTATCTTTCTTTCGTTGGTCTTTGAAAAAACACTGCAAATGACAAAGAAACTTGTCAAGATGATCGGGTGCAGGTATGTTTGTTATCATATTTGTCGAAGAAATTACTCATTTTCTCTTAGGCAAAACATCTCGAATCTCTGCCAGTCGATTTTCGTCTTCTTAACTGTGTACTACGATAAAATTTTCAAACACTGACTAGAATCCTCTTCGGTAAGATTAGGAATTAGTTTCTTCATCGCCTTCGTTCACAAATAAGAGTCATTATTTTACAATTGCTTACACACTTAAGACTCACTTCCGCTTTCGACTGAAAAAGTATATGTATAAATGCTACATTTAAATCAGTTTAAGCATGTTTCACACTCCTGCACGCAAGGTTAAAAGCACACGGAAGCCATCAAAAGGCTCCGGCTGCTTGACTTGCTGGGGTGTATATTCATCGCACAGGCATACGGTATAAGTAAAAGACGGTTCGGTTATTTCCAGGTTTGGTCCTCTAGGGATGTCAACGAACTAAAACCACTAGTGGGAACATAGTAACGTGGGAGACAAGGAATTAAAGGCTGGAACGTGTAAAATATTTGCTGGGAGTTACTTACACGTTCCAGTCTAACAAGGTCCCTTGAGTGGAGATCAGAGGAGGTTTCCACGGTTTTTTTTTTCCTTTTTTTTTTATACAATTTGGACTCTTGCTATAGAGAAAGTATGTCCAACCAGCAAAGACGGCAATCTGTTAACAGAAGGGTTGGTGTACAAGAGGCCGTAATGAGGTTCCTGAGTCATTGCTTTGGGCCATTAAAATTGCTTTGGGCCATTAAATCTTGTTTAAACCTTGTTTCAAGATTTATTTCAGAACAAATATGGCACTTGAAATTTCTTTAACAGTGTGCTATTGCCATTTGGTGTTCCACTGGTCGACATATGTTTACATATGTCCCAGGTGATTTTCTCCAACAAACCGAGAGAGTACTCATCCTTAAAGGAAATATACTCAAAATTCCACTCAATGCGAGCACACATAGACTTAACTGAGGAGTGGATCAATTTCACTTTTTTTATACTGTATTACAGTCAATGTGGGCTCGTATTGAATAGAATTAATCACCTTTGTTATTTGCGGTTAAGTCATCTCATGCCTTACTGGTTTATTTCTCGCAACACAATAAATATTTCTGCTGTTCACAGTTTTGTGAGTTTCACAGTAAAAGAACCCCGTATACATTTATCTTCATTTATCTGCTACTGAATAAAGCAGGGAAAATGGGTACAAGATCGTAGCGCAAAGATTTCTCGAATCGCTTGGGTAGTCAGGAAAGGCAATGATTGGTTAACGGTTGCCTTTAAATACCACAGACTAATTAACTACTTATAATAAACGCATTTCCACCTAAGCCATCCCAGAAATCATCGTGCCAAAAGTTGGCACATGCTCTTTTTAGTCTATGAAGTGGAGTAATACATTATAACACTCACTGTTGTTGTTGTTGTTGTTTTTTTTTTTAAGAAAAACCTCGAATAAGTGAAGGAGAGGCGGCCGCAGACCATCCTTATCCTTGCTGTTTCCTGGAAACGGATCCTTCTTCTTCTCTAAATTCCGGTGCACACCTACATTTCCACTCAGTTTTATCGAAAACAATTTATTCGATGGAGAACAGGCATAGCAGGCAGAATAAAAGAGAAACGACCTCGGAAGGAGGGGTGGAGTGTTCAGCAATTTATCATCTTACCAATTATCACATTTGGAGTCTTTTTAGCAGGAACAGTGACGGCCTGATGCAGCTTGACCCATCTCTGAAGGATAACTTTGTGTTATGTAATGGAGCCTTCAGTGATACAAAAGGCAACAGTAAGTGTTCTTTTATTTTGCTTTCCTTTTCTTGTCATTTCTTGCGCTGAAAGAATTTCTGAAAAAGAAAAATGCTCAAAAAAATGTCGAAAAAGTGGCCATAGATATAAATGTGGTGCTCAAAGGGCAAAAGTTTTTATTCATGAAATCAGTCTTTGTACATGACTATGACCAGACTTACCACTGACGAAACGGCAGAGTAAACAGCGCAAAGTTTTAGGTAAAAAAAAAAAAACTGAGAAATTAAAAACTGCTCAAATGTAGCCCCCATGGCCCAAATGTGAAAAAATAAAATAGTTCTCCGCAGTTGGAAAAGAGCTTAAAAGTTAAAGTCCAATGCGTTTCGTTAACACAAGTTAGAAGAAGGAAAAAATGATAAAATGTTCGGAAATCATGGTTATACTGTTTCTGGTGACTAGAGGACCAAGTTTGGGTGTGTTAGAGGTATGAGTGCCTCTGTCGGCGTGACGATCTTTAAACGTTTTATCTCCTCGTTAGACGAAAGAAAGGTTGCTCGGCTTGTATTCACTTCTGTGGCTTAACAGTTTTTGCATTCAATGCGATACAAACGTTTTTGTTTTAGC
Source organism: Porites lutea (assembly GCF_958299795.1). Classification (NCBI taxonomy): domain Eukaryota; kingdom Metazoa; phylum Cnidaria; class Anthozoa; order Scleractinia; family Poritidae; genus Porites; species Porites lutea. The sequence continues at coordinate 14,391,832 of NC_133204.1, forward strand.
TGATAGGAGAGGGCTGTAAAATCAGAGGGACCGTGGAGTACCATAAAGAGTCGTTACCTAAAAGAGGAGGGCAACATGAAAGTTTTCCTTCCAAGGAGGGAGGGGGGTGGGGGTATCTAATTTTCTTGTGAACAAGTTGCCTCACCAACGAAAATGCTTATTTCTTTCTATTTGATTTAACATGTACAAAACTCGATTTATATGTAATCAAAATATAACAAAGAATTAAATAACAATAATTAATTAATTGTAGCACCAAAGCTATAAACAATTCTGGTCACATGATATTTTAGCTTACTTCTTCTTAACAGAACTAAACAGGGCTGTATTCAGGATCTCAAGAATGGGGTGTCCCTTTATAAGAGGTAGTGTCCCCTCTATAGGAATTACCATTAAGTCTAAAGGAACTTTTTAGCCAAAAGGGAGTGTCACGCACCTTCAGGACAATTGAACCTCAGCACACATGAAGATGGTGCGAATAGAGGCATACGAGGACGCCTTCCGCCTTCCTGCCATGCGCAATCGGACTGTTCTGAAATGATCAGCTTTGTGAAATGTAGTTTTTGTAGTGTCGGACGCAGCGATCTGAAACTGACTTTTCATCACAAAAGGAGTAAATTCATGTAAATTTAAGTCGATGAGAGAGGTGGGGGGGGGGGGGGGGGAGGAGGTCAGAGCTAGCTTGCCTTTGTTGGGAGGAGGGGCGCTATGTTGTAATATTACGCTATGTAAGGCTCATTTTCGGCACTCCTCCTGATAATTATTGAACGGTCGCTAAGGTTTCGTCACAAAGTTATAAAAACACCTTTGCTTCCTTCTAGTTTAATCCACTGATGTCGACGTAATCTCTTTTTAATTAGCTATAATAACAAATGTGAATGAGGGGACACAAAGTGGGAAACTATTCTTCAAGCACCTGGAAAGTGGGAAACAGTACGTCATAGCGGCAGAAGAGGATGAAGATAAAAAAACTTTTAAAATAAAAGCTGTGGTAAGAATGCTTATCATTACCTAAACGCGTTCTTAGATATTAAGTTTCCGGATGTGAACGCCCTCTCGGAGGCACCGAAAACAAATATTTGATCTGATATAATGTTTTGTTGAGTTCTGTAATTGATATTGTGTCCAAATGACTTTTGAAAAAGGAGTAATCATCAATGGCGTACCGTGAATCATAAATATTTATCGACTTTGGCTCGAAACGGAGTTCATTGCATCCACGAGGGGGGAGTGCTCCAGCCAATTCACAATTTATGATAGGTGTGTGCCGCGAAGGTTCTTAAACCTTGAATCTTTTTGAGTTAGAACTCAATTCTGACGCTTGAGCCCCTTTATATAGAAACCCGTATTTAGCGGGATCTATTGAATACAAATTTCACAGTGTTATTTTCGCCTTTCTTCACTTTTGAGCAAAGTTATGTACAGCGAATTAGAGTAAATAAAATTACTTTATTTTCACTTCATTTCTATTTATTCACCAAAAAAGAAATATTGCCCTAGGATAGCCTCCCCTCGGACACTTAATTGCCAGGGTTGCCCGTCTCCAACTCACAACTGGCTAATAAACGTAGATGTGATAGAAAACGAAGATCTGTTTATACTCGTATCACTTTAATTTTATCACCCTTGTATTTGTGTTTATTCAAGGAAGAGGCTAAGGTACCAGATCCTGACAAAGCAACGTTTGTGTTTCACTGGTACGGGTGGAACAGTTATATCATGTTCGAGAACAAGTTCTACAAAAAATACTTGGTTTCTGATAGCACTGGCAACACTACACTGGTAGACATGGCCTATCCAGATCATCCAAACCCGCAGGCCCTGTTCATTTTGAACATGCTGAGCGAAGAGTAAACGTCACTCGAAGAGTGGCCCAAAAGAAAAAAGAAATGCAAACTTAGTATTAGTTGCTGCTTCCAAACTTTCAGATTACAAAAATGGTTTCAGCGTGCACAGGCTTTTAAACGTTAACTATTTTGAAGCGGACGTGTAATTTAATTGCAAGGCAGCTAGTTGCAACAAACACGAATGTTACTAGAGGTACAGTAAACTGTACATGTTACCAAAAAGGTTAAAACATCTCTTTCCTTCGCAGAGGCTCTGGCTTCTTGAATACGGAAACTTTAAGATCCGACGACGCGACGGCAACGAGAACGTCAAAAACAACAATACTAGTAGGCATTACAACAACTTTGCACGTGCATCTCACTTTTTTGTACATTTCTTTTCTGCCGTTTTTGCACGACAACGACTTCTTAACTTGAATATGGTTCTCAGAAATTCAACTCCGGGAGGGTTCGCCTACATTTAGACAAAGTAAGTGAGTTAGAATAATCGCGATAAAGACTGAAAAGAACACAAATTCATTTTTGAAGTGACGTTTTCGCTGCGGTCGCGTCCTCGAATCGCAAAGTCTCTTACATAGATTGAGTGCTCTTTGAATTTTCTCCCTCTCTCCCAGGCTCTCAGTAGCACAAGAAGCCTCTGAGACGAAGAAAAATCAAAATATATCGAGGAGAAAACCCTTGAGTAGATCGTATCTAGCACTGAAAATTCACACAGGAAGAAAAGAAAGTGAAGCCAGTTAGCCATATCTTACTGATATTTCATTACTCGTTTAAAAGGAAAGAACGCAGTTTTGTTATCAATTTTATTTTATGTAAATTTATGTAGCTTGTTAATTAAAAACAATATATATATATATATATATATTTGGCAAAAAAAGGGGTTTTTTTTAATTCAGTTGGCAATGTCGTGATTTATGTATGGATCTAAATGCTAAATAAACGTTGTGTTTTGTTTTACTTTTGGCTCCTGTCAGTCTGATTTTCTGGGCGACTAGGATTGCCAAGGAGAATCCCTAGCTTGATCCACACTGCAAATTATTGTTGGAGGTTGACATCCGTAAGCAAAATACGAAATTAAACAGATGACCCTGACCCCCTTTCCTTCGCAGGCATTTCATTGGAGGAGATGGCAATGATGAGCCAAGAGAGTGTGACATCACGTGCGAGGTTAACCTTTTCTAAGTAGGTACATGCTATCAAAAGGAAATGTTGAATGAGGCCGCTAAATATGGTAGAGGGTGTGTGCAGTTTGCAAATGTTTGTTGTCAATGCTCAAGGCTGAGACTTGAGTAGTATTGATAACCAAATCAGTCGATAGCAATTTTCGCGCGTTTTGCTTGGCTCGTCAAACTCGGAATAATTCCTTGGCCATTCATTGTTTTGGGACGGGAGTCAAATGGCGTCTCGTTTGGCAACCGTTTTGAAAAACCAAATGAGGCAGCTGTACCAACAACCACCAAGATCGGAAAGCAGCGAAAATTTGGCGTGTCGGTGTTTACTGGTAGGTAGAATATTATTTCCTTAGTGAATTTCATTTAATAAACGTAGACCCCTTTAGCTAGTATGTTTTGTTTTCCCAACACAGATCATGTGACGATACTCCAGAGAACTGTTTCTTTCAAATTTAGTCTTATTCATGTGCAAATGTACGCATAATCTATGAAAATATTAAAGGTCAAATCCCCCTGGGACCTTCATTGGAAAAACAAAACATACAATGCAAGCTAAAGAGGTCTATTGCATTTTTTAGGAGATTTACAGTAAACCAGTCAGGAATGGAGTGAATGATAGAGGGTTATGCCAATGTTCATTTTAAAACAACAGGCACAGTAACAGCTGTAAGCTGGGGCGGATGAACAGCTAGCTGTTCGCCATCATCGGACTGACACTCATGTGGAATTACCATTTCAAATAATGGAATAAGTTAATCAAAAATGGACGCGAAAGTGATCCTGAATGAGACTTTTAATATTGTTAATGACAGTGACGTTTGCATAACCTGTAATGGGCTCCTGGCGAAGTCACCATCAGATTGGAAGAGGATAACCTTCACATAGGCTTCCATCATCGACAGCACTTTTCGGGACTATACTCTTTGCCAGTTTAGTTGTATTCAACCAAGCAATTGAAGTATAACATGAGTCCAGGGCTCTAACCACTTTTCTCCTGGGCATTTCAGTTCTAAGTCCTGGCTGATCTGGTTTTACAGGTTGCTAAAAATGTCTCACTTCCTTTTTTTTTTGGTTTTCAAAATTAGACAAAGACTGTTCACGGCCTATCTATTTTCTTAACACAAACCGGGGCTTTTCCCTCGAAAATTGGGAGGGGTGGGAAACCCAGCGAGTAGATCCGAGGTCTGGAGTCCTTACAATTTTACTGAAAAACCCGGTTGGGTCACCTAGTGGAATAACGGCGAGCAATGATACCATCTGACCGCAGAGTTACCATTTGCATTCCGTCTGTGAATGTGAAAAAGTCGCGAATATGATAAGCACGAGGCTGGAAACAAAACAACCTCGTTTCCAGGGTCCACGCCTACCAGAACCGTAACGAGCCAAGCCAACTTGTCAAATACTCTACAATACTTTAGTCTTGCCATTGTTGGATTACTGTTCGCCTGTCTGGGGCAGTTGTGGGGTTGGGAGTAAAGCTTATCTAGATAAGCTAAATAGACGCGCCGCATGTATTATTGAAGGTCGATTTATCGGGGTTGAGGACGGTTAAAATAAACACCTTGCTGGCCCAGCCTACAAGCACGTAGAAATTATCTCAGATGCGTCTTAGTCCATAAGTGTCTTAACGGAGTAGCACCTTCGTACTTACTTACTGAGTTTAGGCACGCGCACCTTTTCCATGGCTATAACACCTGAAGCCGTGATTTGCTGCGCCCTCCCTTCGCAAAAACTACTGAATACCAAGGTAGCTTCAGAATAAACGGTGCTCGGACCTACAACACCCTACTGAGAATCATTAGACAAGTAGAGACCCTCAGTGAATTTAAAATCAAGCTAAAGCGTCATTTTAAACAGTAACGTCTGCGGTACATGTTGCCTTTGTAACTTAATTAATTGTCTAGTTTTAAGTAATCACGGTTTAATACCTTTGTTTTAATTAGTGTTGTGTGAAGGCTCCATTTAGACTAGCTCTGCTAAATTGAATGTCCTGGATAAATATTGAATGAAAAATAATAATAATAACAATAATAATAATAATAATAATAATAATAATAATAATGATAATAACAACAACAATGTGGTTAGAAAAAGGAAGGAGGTATGTGACGCGGTTGTCTAATTGCAAATTACGCGTCCTTATTTGCTATCGAACTTGAGAAATTACTTGTACAAGACAAATACAGTCTAACCTCTCCTTACGGACACCTCTCTATATACGAACAGTTCGTTTGGCTCCCCTCCAGAAATAGCAAAAATCATACATTCCCTACCTCTATAATACGGACACCTCTGTAAAGCGGACACTTGGTTCTTTCCCTTAGGTGTCCGTATTAAAGAGGTTTGACTGTAAGGGTCCCAGGCAGTATTTCAAACGTTTATTCAAACAACGAAAACTGTTATGCTGAAAAATCTTTAAAAAACCGAAATCTTGAAGGCCACTTCAATCTTCCCAAGTTTGTCCATCCATACAATCTTTTGAATTTACTGTGTTATTTATTCTCCATCCTTCTTATTATATTCTGAGCTGTTATTTTTACGTTTCACCAAGAGCCATATCACTCAGCTCGGTGGCAGTTCTCTCTGTTTGATTTTTGATATATTTCATGTCACAGATTCTGAAAGCGATATTCCTTTTAGTTTGTACCAACCCGATTGAAAGGAGCCCCTCAATACCTTAACCTGGTCATAGTTAATAGAGGGAATGGTTATGAAACCCGACAAAGTTCTTTGTTGTATGTTTTTGTTCTCTTTTTTGGCCTTGACCCTGCATAAAACACAATAGTTGTTTACTCCGTACTGAGGAACTAACCAATAGAAACGTGCTGGTTACGTAATTTATGCATAACGTATGAACGCAAAACAAAAGATTGTGCAGGGTCGTGGACCTTCTAACATAAATCTTGGCATCTTTGTTTGCTCCTTTGATGTTTGCCGGGCTTCATAACCAGTCACCTCCATTAACTATGGCCTGGTCAAAGACGTAATTTAACCTCAGTAGCACAGGGCCCCCATACAAACCGATATTATTTTATAGTAAATGTACTGTTACCGTTTGCCTCACCTAAAGCGATTTATCACTAGGTATGTATACAAATCAATGTTCATAAACGTTGAATTGCCTTACCTGTGGTATATAGTCGTCCTTTTGCCTCAAAAGCGGTTTTGGGAACGGTAAACGGCAAATTCAAAATCCTTCAAAATCGCTCAAAAAACCACTTTTGAGGCGAAAGGACGACAATTTACCACATGTAAGGTAATTCAGCGTTTATTTAACATTTATTTATATACATACTTAGCGACATATCGCTATTGGTGAGGTAAACGATAATTGCATTACATTTACTGTGAAATAACAATCGGTTACACACGCAGATTGAGTGGGTCTCCTGTGTAAGTACTTAACCAGAGTTTACTTTCGTCTGCGGCGCAGGCTACAAAACTTCTGTCCTCAATTTTCGGTTGGAATTCCATGTTTGCGACCGGAGCCAAGATGGCGTCTCGTTTCGAGACATTTTTGCGCGATAAATGAAGCAGTCGTACAAAAAAAATAACAAGAAAGCGACGAACTTTGGCTTGTTGGTGTTCACTGAAGGAAGAAAATTTTTTTCATGCTGAATTTGCAACAAAATCGTAAAATGCACTTGACAAATCCCCGAAATGTTTGTAAATTGTAAACAAAGTTCCTACTAAGTGACGTTTTTAATTTACAAAAAGTTACTCTTTTTTCAGTTTTATCCAACTGATTTGGTAAATACGAAAACAACTACCCCCAAAGGGTCTGTGAACAGCGCTAGCTATATACCGAGACGCGAAGCGTCTCGGTATATCTATATCCTTCTGGGGATAGTTGTATAATTCTCACGGTTTATCACAACTGATCGTAGTGGTCTTTATTGGATTCACGTCCTTCGGATTTCAACGAGAGAGAAGTAATCTTCTGTAACAAATATCTCCTACGACACACTTACACTTTATAACTAGCAATAGTTGACACTGCAGCTTCCCCCGTTCTCTATATTGTCGGTCAATAGTATCCTTGCTCGTTGTGCAGCTCTTTGAAATATACCGATTCATAATGAAGATTTTCACACATATTTCATACAATAGGTCAAATACAGGAAACGCAACGTTCCATGCACAGTTTCAGTTCGATTTACACAGCTTTGCTCAAAACATTCTCAGTTGCGAAAATAGTTTATTCTAAACCATAAGAAAAGATTTAATTAGAAGTTGAATTTTTCGTTATTTCTCTTTCACTTTTTATATTCAGTTCATTTTATTTACCGGAAAGTAAGCCTTAGAAATTAAAAGGACGTTTGATCAATTCACGCTCGCGCATTCTAGTCCTATTTTAAACTTTATAGCGGAAGTACATCTGTGAGCAGGGAATAAGTCAGCACAGAATTTGATTGTTGGCAAATTCTGTAATCGTCCATCGTTCTGCTAGTGTTAAGCTAGCAGTTGTTCACTCGTCTTGCTTGTTTGGGGTTGAGTGTTATTCCGGTCAAAGAGAGAGAAAGAGTGTCTGGCAAGGTTTCCAATCAAAGATTTGCAAACTCGTGTCTGGCAAACTCTCCAAGTGTTTATATATACACAGTTATAAACACCTTATAACTTCATCTGCGCTTTTGGTCCATAACTTTCGAAACAACAGCTCCACGGAATGTCACTGATAACACGTAACGCAAAAGAGTATCGAAGTATGACTGCACGATAAATGGCACAAAATCTACCTAAGCAGTCCCTTCGGGATTTTCTGTCTTTACATCATCCTAACCATTTCGTACTTGCGGGCGCAAACAATAGAAACGTCATCATTACCTACCAATTCCTCGTGGCCCCTCTTCGAGCAAATCGAGATTTTTTCTGGCATACTGACTGCTGACTGTATATTTCAACTGTAAGTACTTTCCTTACTATGCGCGTGAGTTACTAGAGTGTCTCCTCGGCACCCTAGTGCCCAGGCGTTTTCGGCTCGGTCATTCCTGGACTCTACCTTGAGCTGTGACGTCACCGAGAGATACTCGCCGAGAACTTTAAAGCCGAGAACGCGTTCTCTCGCCCGCTCTCTCCCAGATTTCGTGCGGAGAACGGATCAAGAGAGAAAGCCTAGGGACTAGGCTGCCTCCTTGGAATTTCGCCTTCTGGGCAAAATCCCTACGGGGGCAACAATTAACACTTACATGAAGTCCATTTCCGCCGCAAATAGCAGGTGCTAGCCGAGGCGGGAGGAGGTTTAGGGGTACAGCAGTCAGTGATAGATTACCAATAAATAAAAAATGTATACAACAATTATTCACTGAAGTGGAGATGGCTAGTGTTGGGTCCTTCATCTGTTTTAGTATATGCTAAAACAGTGAGATAATTGAACACACAAGTGATGATTTTTAACTCATTTACTGTTGTCAACGATTATAATTTTGGCGCGTAATGACCAAACCGACGGCCGTCGCGTTTTCTTACCGACAAATATAACTGTTGAAGGCATTTGTTTAGCTCTTCCGGGGAAATTTCTTCAAAAGGTTGTGTGTTCTCTTTGTATTTAAAACCATTCTGTAAAAAAAAAAATATGTTTATCTAGTTTTAAGCTTATTTGTGAACATATCAGCTAAATAAAGTAACGCAAGACTTAATATGCATTTGTAAACAAAAAACTTTTTTACCAGTTTCATCGATAAAGTCAAATCAAACGGACAAAGCTTTACCTGTTAAAACTTCCAAACCGAAGTTTTTCACCTTCTTCGTGTATTTCGGGAACAGCTTGCTTGATTATTTGTGAAATTTCAGAAATTTTTTTGTTTGTTACGGCAGCAAACCTAGAAGAAACTATTTTGCTCCTAACTTTCGCGAATTTGGCGTCGCTCGTTCGGAGGAACTGGAGGTGAATCAGTGAATTGCACTGGCTATTCACTGATTGAGTAGCCGAT
>NC_133204.1:14413280-14433280 GCF_958299795.1 Porites lutea
ACTATTAAATTAATAAAATAAATAATTAGATTTTTACTATTAAAATAATACAATTCTACACCCTGGTTAATACTCAAGACCTTGTGTTCAGCAACACATACCTGACCCGTATAAGCCAAATAAGGGAGTCCCTCCCCCGCCCCCCACCCCCCACCTCGAAACATGCTCCACTCTTCAGTCCACAGCTTGTTTTAGAACAAAAGCAGGATGATCCCATAACTGACATCATTCGCATAACACCATTCTTCACAGCTGAAATTCGCTTTTGGAAACTTAAACATAAAACATAGATTCACATGTACTGCATTTTCTGCCCTACCATCATAAGCTGAAGAAGGGTTAATACACTTGCGTTGCAACTACTCTACGGTAATGTGCCAACGACGGGAGCAGAACGATGGTTCTTCTTTACATTGCATGAGGCTTGGTAATTGCTCCTGTAAGTCAGAAAGATGACTCGCATGGCGGCAGATTCTCCAGCTTGACCTTCCAGCCTTAAGCTGGCGATGAATCTCGTAGCGGCGCACTATGCCACTTCTTTCCGTACAGTTCACACACGGGTGCTTCCGTATCTTGAATTTAAAGTTCTCATTGGATACTGATCACTCTTTCCCGCGATACTCGCCATAACGCGGACCTACCCTCCATTGGTTGAAGAAGCTGGACTGCTTTTCACTTCCCTTTACCAAAGGCAGAGATGTTATCACAACCTGTGATCGAGTTTAAACCTATAAGCTGGCACCTCATGAAGCAGTGGTTAACATCGCCTGGGTCGAGTTGCATATAATGTTCGCGCCTCTTTCCTTTTTCATGTAGCACCTTTTCAAAGTCAAGTTTTTGCCATAAGCAAGCATTAGGACAAAGACATAGGTCTCAGTGTCAGTGTATTAGAGTGCATCACACTGTCATTCCTACGCGCATGCCGAGCATGGAGAACAATATGCGTTTCAGCCTCCTCGTCACAGAACTGTACCTCAGGAACAGGGTCTCTGATCACTATGTGTCTGCTTCTAGTCGCCCAGCTGGTCTTCGGGTGTCACACGAGGAGTCCATGATCCAGTTGCCGAGTCTGCTTCTAAATGCTTCGGTTTTGCCCTGTGCACAAGGAATTTGACGATTTCAGCTTATTTGTGTTGGCACTTAGCAGCTCTTTCCATGACTTCACAGCATAGTGCATCGCAGTAAATCCCTATATTATACACTGTCAGCGGTAGACGTTATTCTAAGTCTTTTGACATTTTTGATCAACACCTCGCGCTACTCGTCAACCACTACTGACGTCTACGTGGGTGCTGCGTGAAGTTAGTTACTATAAGCAGCCACATGGTACATAGCTCCAGAGGAGATCTACAACTTCTATACGCTGCCGTTTCATCGAAACTGCCGGTTATGTTCTCGGCTTGCCGGAACTGTGCCAGAAGTGCCATCCAAGCACAAGGGGAAGTACTAGATCCTTGCTGCGAACCTTATGCACAGCCTTCACCTTCGTTGGCTTTCTTCACTGGATCAAAGAAAGCGTGGGATTGGATGAGCAACGGCTCATTACAAAGTCATTCGCTGGCTGCTTTCTCTTGCCGTGGAGGGCAGTCAGTCATCACTCACTTCTGTGTGGACAAGCTTAGCGAGTTGCAAATCTCTCTCGTTGGTGAACTTACTTCGGCCATTACATTGATTTTGATTTTTGCGGGGAATTCACATTCAGCTGAAACCTCTGAAACTGATTCCGGTCATGGACGCGTGACTGGATAAGGTTCTCCACTAAGAAATTGTTTTCAAGAAGAGCCTTACTCTATTCATTACAATACACTTGCAATGGAAAAATATGATTCATTTACTTGCTCTTTTCTGAAACAATTTTCTAAACCTTACATTTTTTCTAGCTATTAAACAAATTGCGAACTGCCGGTCTTATTGAGAGACCAATAACGGGCAATGTTGATTCGCATAGGACGTCAGGTACTTAATAAACGGAAGTCATGTTTTTAGTTCAAATTTGTTTTAAATTTACGCTAAAACAAGATTTATTTACGTTAAAAGAATATGAGCAACTTTTCAGCCTTCCCCGAAATTCAACATGGCGGCGAAAAGGAGATTATAAGGGGCAAATGTAAATTTCAATTTTCAAAGTGAAAGCTACCGTTTTATCCTTGCTATCATGCATTTTTGTGAGCTTACTGGTCAAAGATTAATATGTGACATGTTTCGGCTGTTCCCCTCGAGTGAGCCATAAACCCAAATTTTCGGCTCTCAGCTGATGGACTATGAGCTGGATTACAATACACACCTCAGGCTTTATAGATCTGGAAAAAAAAAACTGTTATGAATACTTTTCTTCAGTTCTGCCGCTTTTTCTTGTGATTTCTTCTGTTTTTCACCGGTGATTGGCGTTGACTGCGGTATGATGAAGACGTCGACTAACAAAAGTAGAATTTCGATCGTTTCATTCCTAGTTTTCAGTTAACAGCTACAATTAACCCCTTCACTCGTACGGTGACCAGACAGTGGATTCATAAAAAAAATCAAATTTCTTTGGTAAAATCCTAAGAGATAAATAGCACTATACAGAAGTTCTGACAAAGAGGTTTTATTTGGATAACACCACAGGATTTCTTTCACAGATTTTAAAACTAGGTCTTGAGGCAGAAGGAACTTTAACTTCCAAAAGAGAGAAAACCTACTACTACTTCAACAAAGCAAAACAGATCAGTTTAGGCGGCATATTTAGAAATCGCAGTCACTGATAGTTGTAACGTTTCCTAAGCTTGGATTACAATCGTTAAAACTGATATAAAATTATTTATACAAATTTTTAATTAGAGATATTTTTAGTGCACTTAGCCTATGGTATAGCCGTTTACTGTTGCATTTGGACCAAGGCCACTTCGTAACAGTTTTAATATAAGTTTTCCTTGTCTGTCTTTTTCTTAATAACTTGCCTCCTCTCCAGTCCATCAAGGTTTTTCAGAGAAATAGAAGTGATTCAAGAGAGGAAAAACAAACGATGAAAATCTACTCTTTAATAAGCTAACCTGGGTATATACTTTAATTCGATCAATCAGTTGACGCTTCTGAACCGAATATATGTTTATGTTCGATCCTTTATTGCCCCTAATTTTTTGTCTTTTGCCGGCTATACTAGCCTGTACACTTAGTCCGCCAATCATGTTGTCAAAACTGCTAACAGGTACGTGAGTACGGGTAGTTCCTAACCTGCGATCAGGTGATCCTTCTTCCCTTTTTCTTCGTTTCCATTTTCTTAATTTTTCTTTACCAGTCGCTCTTTCCCGAAAAAAAAGAACCCCCTTCTCGCAGGTTAGGTACACTCTAAATCCAAAAGATCTGTTTCGGCCCCAAAGTGCTGATTCAGCTCTATAGACCCTGGAGCTGATTTGACCCTTCCTGGAGCCATTTTGTCAATTTGGTCTAAATCGACCCCAATAAATACCATTGCAGCCCCATCGAAAACAGTTTTGGCCCACAGGAGAAATTTTTTCAGCCATGTGATGCGTATCGGCCCCTTTCACTAGAGCCATTTCTACTCAAAAAATAGAGACATTTCGGGTTTTAGTCTAGTTGGCCCCTATTTAGGGCTGACTTGGCCTATAGTAATAGAGCTGTTTAGACCCCATGACAACGCAAAATGGCTCGACCACTAGAACCAACACCGATTTGAAGAATATATGTTAATCTAATCACTGTCTAGTCGGAAGCATTAGTTCCTAATCACTGAGTACGGGCCTCTGTATCTTTTTCATCGAGAGCTTCGATAAAGGGTTTGTAGTTCGAAAGAGCAAGTTAAGACATGGTTGGAGGCGAACAAGTTTACACAAGCAAGGTAGAAAGAGCCCTCAGGTAAGTCGTCTTGAGTCACAACCATTTCTTAAATGGCGCATATTGGACCGAACTATCGTTGTTCTGAATCTGTCCATTTTAATATAGATGATTTTCTAGACGGAGACAGGAGCCCATCATGGAGATGATCATGATATGGTTACAGTGTGTGAGGACGACGAAGAATGCCGTTTTTATTTTCCCCATTTTAAGGAAGGATTAAAATTTAAAGGATAGTAAAGGCAGAGGCCGAGGAAAACCAGGTAATAATTTTAATTAATTTTGCTTTCCCGCCAAGACATAATGATAGCGCGGGGTTTGGATAGGAAAATATACACGTCACTCCCATCAATCCTTGCACACTACCAAACTGCGCGCGCATGTTTGAAATGGTTTAGGCGGGCTTCCATTCAATTCAACGGTCAGGTCAACGGACGCTCAATACACCGTATTCACAAATGGCGGACACGCGAGAAAAAACTGGTGCCTAGTCATGAAAGCGAGGCGTTGGAGGATAAACAAAAATTGCAAATGAAGACTTTCAGTGAACTTGCAGAGTGTTTAGCACGGATTCCACCTAAAATAACTTTCTACGGACTTCTTTATAAATACAATTACGTGGGATGTCTTCTGCTTTTAATGTTTAGTAGCGATTTGCTGTTTGCAATCAAAAGGGACGCGTATATCTTCAAGGAAACAGAATGATTTTGTAGGTTTCCGAAGCATCAGAAGCTTGACAAGTGGACGATGGCTGGAGAAAAGCGGCAAACATGTTGACCCAAACTTCACTTTGAAACCGAGTACGAAAGCCAGCTCACTGCAATTCGGTGAAACAGAAATATAAACAAATCTTGGTGGCAAGAAAAAAAGAAATAAGCGACAGATGTATGGCCTACTTGCAACTGTTAACGCAAGAGACGTCTGCCGTTGAACAAAACAATTCAAGTCGAGATGGAAAAAAGGAAGACAGGAAAGAAGAGGTGACTGAGGTTTCGATGAAGTTATGTTTGGTTTTTGTTTGCCAGGACGTTATTCTCTGGTCTTTATCAATGAAGAACATCAATTAGACAGCGGGGTTGACCTTTTTTTTAAGCGGTTTTTCGGTAATTTATTTTTAATGTGCGGAAGCGATCGAGAGGAGTACGCTCAAAATTTCAACTTGTTACTCGGCAGACTCGGTAAGCCGGCCACATATCATTTCAGCGAGTAATTTCGTTTTTCTTACCTTTGGCTGTTAAGAGTAGTTTTAACTTTATGTTTCATAATATTTTAAAGTTGAAGAATACATAAATAAATAAAATGATGGTCTTCTTAAACTGATCCAGACTCGAATTCAATTATTCGAAACAGAAGCTTGCCGTGTTCAGTCCTGACAAAAACATTGCCTTAAAATTTTAACCTAGTAAAATGTAAGCTTTATACCACTTTTTTACCAAGAGCTCTCTGAGATAATGCCCTAAAAGAAACCAGGCAAATAGCAAGCCATAAGATTCACACACTACAGCTTCTAATTTTGATAAAATTATTTTTAATTGTTTCGCAATGACAAAGAAATCATGAGATGTTTGCTAAGCTCTGCCAACGTACCTCTAACAATTCCCTCCAAAGCGACGGAATTAATCTAATCCAATACAGAATTGTAGTGATCTGGCTTTCGTATTCGGCTTCAGTGTGAAGTTGGGGCCAACATGTTTGCCGCTTTTCTCCAGGGATCGCCTACTCTTCGAGCTTCTGATCGATGCTTCGGAAACCTACAAAATCATCCTGTTTCCTTGAAGATATACGCGTCCCTTTTGATTGCAAACAGCAAATAGCTACTAAACATTAAAAGCAGAAGACATCCCACGTAATTGTATTTAAAAAGAAGTCCGTAAAAAGTTATTTTAGGTGGAATCCGTGCTAAACACTCTGCAAGTTCACTGAAAGTCTTCATTTGCAATTTTCGTTTATCCTCCAACGCCTCGCTTTCATGACTAGGCACCAGTTTTTTCCCGCGTGTCCGCCATTTGTGAATACGGTGTATATTTTAAGCGAATTTCAACTTGACTTTCGCTAAACTCGGCGATTTTACTCCAAGCGAGAGATAGATCGTGGATAGAAGGTTCTTATCAAGATAACTGCCATGTTTTGTCTCGTTTGTTTCGTACAGGATCGAAGGATGACATCGCCGTTTGAAAGGTTTGTCATGTGCAGTGCTACAATTATATAAAAGTGATAGAGTAAATTTTAATACCCAACAATTTCAGACAATTTTGGAATCAAACAAGTTTTGCAGATAACAGTTTGTACTTAAGTGATAAATAGATCAGCAAATTTTGTGAGTTTCCATGCCATGGACATAGTTGAAGAAAGACAATTTTGTTTACTCAGCTACATCTTTTGACCTCAACTAGCCTGCAAATCAGTTCCGATACTATATTTCAAGTTTCTTTATTTGTCCACAAATTTTTAATAGAATGTTTGGCTGCTACATTACAAGTACATAGTAAGTGATCAAGGTATATTCCAGTTAGGTGCGAAGCTTTATGCTGAGGAATCCTTTCTGTTAGGGATTGATTGATCACTTTACAGTACAGTGTAATGCTTCTGAAAAATGATCAATGCTACATTTCTATTTTTTTTTCCTCAAATAACGATTCGGTAAGGTGATCAAGGTATATTCTAGTTAGGTGCGAAGCTTTGATGCTGAGGAATCCTAATTCTAGGCATTGATTGATCACTTTTATACAGTAGACATGAAGCTTTGAATGAAAATAAGGTTCATTGTCATTTGGTTTTCTTATAAAGATATACAGATGCATGTGGGAGTCATTTGTGTGCAAATTTACATGTTTCCTCTAGAAAGTTTTGTATGTTTATGCGTGACTGGGAACTTGTAGGCAGTATACAGTGTCGATGTTACCAGTGCTACATTAAAACTGATAGAGTGAATTACAACAATTTCAAACCAGTTTTGGAGATAACAGTTTGTAATTAAGTAATAAATAAATCAGCAACTTCACGAGTTTCCATGGACATAGTTGAAGAAAGACAATTTTGTTTTGTCAGCTGCGTCTTTTGACCTCAACTGCAAATCAGTTCCGATAATATTTCACGTTTCTTTATTTTTCCACAAATTTTTAATAGAATGTTTGGCTGCTACATTTACATGTACATAGTAAGTGATCAAGGTATATTCCAGTTAGGTGCGAAGCTTTATGCTGAGGAATCCTTTCTGTTAGGCATTGATTGATCACTTTACAGTACAGTGCAATGCCTAAAATGATCAATGGTACATTTCTATTTTTTTCCTCACATAACAATTTAGTAAGGTGATCAAGGTACTGTATATTCCAGTTAGGTGCGAAGCTTCATGCTATGAAATCCTAAATTTTTCTAGGCATTGATTGATCACTACAGTTAGAGTAAAAATAAGATTCCTTGTCATTTGGTTGTCTTATTAAGGAGTCTTTAACTTTGTGTACAGATTTACATGTTTCCTCCAGAAAGGTTTGTGTGTTCATGTATGACTGGATACTTGTAGGCAAATTTTGGCATCACAGACTTTATTTAAGTTTTTTGTGTGGTTGTTTTAGAACATAGGAGTGAAAAGGAGACAAAGTGAAAGGAGAAAAGGCAGAAAACTATAAAAAAGAAAGCAAATCTTATAACTAAAACTAATCATTTACTGGAAATGACAGAAAGAATCAGTGACCTTAAGACCAAATGTAGTGCCAGTCAAAGTACTTTGGATTCAAATACATGTAATAAAGCAATGGGAATTTTAAAACATAAATATTGAACTCTGAAAGAATTACGTATTAGTGTCTCACAGAAAATTAAAAGTAGTGAAAGAAATAAGGCAAGACCAACTTGTAGTTATGAAAGACAACCACAACAATGACGTCATATTAGGTCAGTGAAAGTTTGATGTTTTTAAGCTGATGTCTTTGTCACTAAGTGGGGAATCAGTTAACATCGCAGTTATTCTGAATTGACACTAAAAGAAGCTGTGATTGATGAAGCCAATCTTTTGTCGTGCATCTATCATAAGGCATTCCCCTTCGTTTTTTTGGTGTGTGTTTTTTGGAGGGTTGCATAACGTGCTCATACTAGCCTAGAGGTTTGTGGAATGACAGGAAATCAAACACTCAGTTACCATTTTTAGAGAGCTCTGTTAAACTGGAAGTAGATGTGTCACTGAAACATTATGGTTACACATTTTAATGCTTTGTTGTGGGGGATTTTATTATCATTATTTGAGCAGGATTTTACATATGACATTAAAGGTGATGATATCTTGATTTCCAACGGTGTAACTTGGGTGATTGGCAACCTAAAATAATAGTCTTTAATAAAGCATGCAAAATAGAATCATTGAGAGTCTCAATTCCTACAAGGGAAAGAAGTAGGCTCAAATCATGTCATATGCATATTGATGTAGCTCTGTATCATGGAAAATATCCCCCTTGCCCAGCCTCAGATGTCTTGAGCTTTAGGTATACATGTATGGTTAGGGAAATAATTGCCAAAACAAACAGGTCAGAATTATTATTGTATCTACCTGTATGAGCAAGTATAAAGGACCGACCAACATTAATTTGATATACTGCTCGGGGACCTAAAGAATGTTGTTACTATGTAATGCTGATTGTAACATGTTACAGGTCAAAGTTGGTTTCAGGTTAATTTTGATTTAATCTTGGTTGATTCTCTATTTCCTTTATTTCCTAGCCCTAATTCATGAAAAATTAGGGCTAGGAGACAAAGAATATTTTTACAATACTGCAGGAGTAGCCATGTCACAGTTTTGTAACATAAGACATGAAGTTTTTATTGTATGAATTAATAAAGACTATTGTTATTATTATTATTATTATTATAATTATTATTATTATTATTGTAAAACCTCTATTAAGTGGACCCCCAATTAAGCAGACACCCTCTATTAAGCGGACACTAAGCCGGGTCCCGAAATTAATGTTTTATAGTTCCCTTAATAACGAACCCCTATTCAGCGGACACCTTTATTAAGCAGACACGGAAACTGAAATAAGGTGTATTTTGCTAATTCCTATTGTTAAAAACCTCTATTAAGCAGACACAGGACTGAATTAATAATAGTAGCATTGGATTACGTCCTTGAAATACGGTCTAAAGTCAGTTAATGTTTTCGCATTTACAAACAAATAATTAAAGTTACTGTAGGTAATGAAAGGTAATGAACTTGAACTCTGGACGGCTTCTTTAACAACATGCTACTTTATCACAGTACAGAGTAACCGTTGAATGTTGATCATTAACAAACATTGCACAATTTTTACCAACTTTGTTAAGCGGACACCCTCTATTAAGCGGACACTTGGGAAGGTCCCGAAGGGGTCCCATTACTAGAGGTTTCACTATAGGTATTATTATTATTGCTACTGAGTCAGACTTGCATGTATTAAAAGACTTTCATCTGTATTGTTATTGACTACTGGGTAAATTCATAGCTTAAACTGATTAAAGCTTACATGTACATTATTGCAACTTTATTTTAGGTGGCCATGTGACTCCCTATGATTAACAGAGTTATGTAAGATTTGCATTTCTAGTTCTTGATAGATGATAACCATTCATTGTGTTACGCCACTTAACCACAGCTATCAAGAACAGTATTTTTCCGTTTTTGTCACTGTAAATGATCATGTTTATCAATATCACGTGTAGTTTAATTTGGGAAATTGTATGTAAGTAAGTGGACAACTTGTTGATGTTGTTCTTTCTTGCTTTTTTGACAGAGAAATGCTTCAGTTGATGCAGAAATAGCAACTTTCATATAACTGCAAATTGTTGCAATTGGAGAGGCCTTTGATTTCAACAAAGTGTACATTGTGTGTGAAGGAATGATGTTGTGCACCATTCTGCACCAGAGTATTGTAGAGCGTATAATTTCTTTGCTGTCCTCATTTTCATATAGTTAACATGGTAATGGTGTATAAAGGTCATTCAGACCTTGTTGAGTGTCAACACACTCTTCAATGACATTTCCAATACATAATAGTGAAATGTATAGAGAAAAGCTCTACTAACTTTACAGAAAAAAATTTTGCCTTCTTTTTCATACTTTTACGATTTGGAGGTTAAAACTTCTCAGGCAAAATGCCTTTAAAATGCTCAAAGGCTCCTAAGAAGTTATACTCACTTCTACTGTAATCATTACAGCTGTATGTAGTGCTTAAAATTCAGCACCAACCCCTCTATTTTGAGCCTAATGAACTTCTTGACAACCTTTAGAGTTTTAATTTAGCAGGGTTCTGCTGAGTCACTTTTCTGACATTATTTTTATGAAATTTGGTATTGGGGCTCGCAGCAGTATTTTTTAAAGTTATCTTAGAGATGTACATTCCAAATTTTGGTAAGTTTGCCAAAAAATAATAATAAAATATTTTTACATTGCACTGAGCATGCCTCTTGTGTATTTTAAATGAGAGGGCAAGGTAATGAGATTAGATCTACCACAAAATTAGAACTCTTCTAGGGTAAATAACTGTTAATTGTAGGCTCAAAGAGCAGTTTTAAACTCAGTTGCACCTGAAGGAGAACTAAAGTTTATTTTCCTTTGGGCTATAGTTAGGCCTTGATTTGGCACTTAAAATTGCACATATTTTGCTAACTACATGCAATGGGCTAAATCAGCCAATGGCCCGAAAATGGGACCATTTTATAGAAGACCAAGAACTATTATAATCCCTGTGGATGGGCTGTTATAAATGATTAAGGTCCAAAACGGCTCTGGTAAGAAATTCCATTTCAGACATAATGGTACCGATTTAGTCATAGAAAGTACATTTGTTTTAACTCCCCATTGGGCCAAATTGGCCACGAAATATGGGCCAATTTTCATCTTAGCTGAAGGTATGAAACGGCCCTGTAAGGGCTGAATTGACTCTTAAAATGAACCACTTCAACCCTATTAGAAACCAAAACTACTCCCTATTTTTCCAAAACAGCCCTCTTGCCTCTTCGTTTTGGCCACTTAACAGAGGGCTATTTCTACCTCGTTCATTGGGGCCAAAACGACTCCATTCTAAATGGGCTACTTTAGCCCCAAAAATAGTACTGTATTTTACTCACCGAAACGGCCCCATTTTTGGGGCCAAAACAGATCTTTTGGATTTAGAGTGTAGCTCCCCTTCCCTCCCCCAAAGATCGCACGTCGTGTGGTACGTGAATTACGCTTCCTAAAACTGTTAAAATGTAGCAAGTTCTAACATTTCAATTCAGTTGTGGTACTGAGAATAAATTATTCCTCCAGCAAAAATTTATGTTAACAGAAAAACGACGAGTTTAACTGTCGTGAGTTGTAAAAGTTCTTCATCTTTTGATAACACTAGCCCTATTCTTACCTACTTGATATCTAATGGAATCAGCCAAGGGCAATTAAAAAAACCACAAAGGTGGCTTTTTACTGCAAATGCCAGAGGTTAATTGTATTTTGATTTCCCATTTCTGTCAACATTCAGCAAACTACCAATGGCTACAGTGTGCACAAAAAATCCTAAATTGTTCTGGTAAGGGCCGTAGTAACTGTCATTTTAAAAAAAACATGCGTGTAAGAGAAAATGAATCTGATCACAAGACCGTTATTTTTTTTATGACTGGACTGAATACAAGCAAAGATTTAGAACTCAGTGGCTGGTCGTTTATTACCCATGAGGGGGAACTGGCCATTTTGAAACAGTTTAGAAGATTTTTCGAACCGACCCATCAATTCATCCTAGATTTTAGATATGGCGCACCCTAGTTTACCTATTATGAAAGTTTATGAAAGTGTCCCCCCCCCCCCCCCCGCCCCTCCCGATTGTGGTGGAAACTACAAATATTCTAGCGACAAAAAGTGCTGAAGTTCACCACATACTTTATCTTAAGTCGTGTTTAAGATTGGTGTTTACTATTTACGGCTGTTACATTGAATTTCAATTTACACTCGTTAGTGCGTTAACTGACTTTTGTGAAATTGATTAAAATGACCCTCTGATCAGAAAATGACCCTCCAGAACCGGCCAATCACGATTTTAAAAATGAGGCCCCAGCAAAATGGCCCTCCAGCCTGCACTCCCTCACAGGTAAAAAATGACCACCCCCTCAAAAAGTCACATCTTACAGTTTGTTAAATAATGTGCCTAAGATTTTCAGCCGGCCTAATAATGTTTAAAATTAGTAGACGTGTACATTCTATCCGCTGTAAAACTTCTGGGCTTCTCATGAACTGATTGGAAAATCCAAGGAACCACGAGGCAACATGTCGAATGGGCGCACCACACACCCTCCTTTCCAAGGTTCGGGTCAGTGGATCGGACAGACAAGGACATCGCCCTTGCTCTTGTCTGCAAGAGGTTGCCGTGGTCGCGAAGCAAATTTCACCGGTAGCTATCAAAGTCGGAAGTAATAGAATGTAGCAAGAGAGAACGAGCTCATTTTCTCTTGAATGTAGTGATAAATAATCATTTTTCAGAGGAAAGAGTTCTTTGGTAGCTTTCTTTCCAATCGATAGCCCAATTTCTGACTCTTAATGAGCGAACACTCTTAAGAAAGAAAAATAATATTAGAAGTAATCACAAATTCTTCCCGTCCTTTCCGGCAGACGTCACGTGAACCTTTGATAAATAGAACGACTTTTTTAACAGTGACTGATCGTTTCGACAGCCTTTGAGGAATTAATATCATTAGACTCAAAGCGGATGACTGACTCACAAATGTAGCAATGTCAATTATTGTCACTTATTATTCCACTATTATGTCATTTTACCAAAAAAGGTTAAGAGAACGCGCAAAATACGATGCCGTAATACACTGTAGTGTCCTGCAAAAGAAGCAACTATGGCTGAACTGGACGAACTAAAATATAATAGAAAATAGAAGCCAAAATAACATTTTTTGCAGTAGAATAATTAACCTCTCATTCAATGGTTTGGCATATAATACGTGCAAAGATTTTGCTCATTATTACCATCAATTTTGCTCATTATTAACATCATTCTCACAGACGGAATCAGGATGATTCTGAATACTCTTACCAAAAAATAGAAGCCAATTGCAAAAAAACAATTTTTTGTAGTGGAATAATAAACCTCTTATTCGATGGTTTAGCATATAATACGAGCGGACATTTTAGTCATTGCTCGTATTTTTCCTCGCCCCTGCGGGGCTCGGAAAAATACAACGCCACTCGCAAAATATCCGCACGTATTATATGCTAAACAATCGAATAAGGTGTATATATCACCAGTAGTCCTACTAGCTACTCTCAACCAGAGAATCACTTCAATCAGCTCACTCGGTTATTATATCCATGAATCAACTGTCAGAACCGATAGAAACCACCTTGTTGAAAATGTTGCAAATGCATCTCATTCAGTTCACTGAAACTGAGCAGTCGAGTCGTACGAGTCGTAGGGGCAGATAAGGTTATTGTCGACTCGACAAAATAACTTGTCGTGTTGGATAAATGCATCTCATTATGGAAAGAATGACGCGGAAGATAAAGAAACCATGCCGCTACTTAACTCCTGTGTATTACCTCGTTCTAATTAACCCACGAAGCCGAAATAAGCGCGCCGGCGCCTCACATGTGTATTCCTCCAGTACATACTTGCTAAACTTGTGTAATGCTCCTTGTTACAGTACTCCCTTGTTCTATAAGCCGCGTGCTGAGCGCAGCTTCTCCAATAAAATCGTTTTTGCGATATTTCAAAGAAGGAAGTAAATAATCTATCCCACTAAAAACTATATTGCCACAGAATACAGTCGGGAATGAACATTTTTATGCTAAGAAGTAAAAATTCAGTTATTCATTTGTGACCAACAACCGACGTTTTGGTGTCTGACTTTGTGTCTGGGATATGTGTCAACAACTTATAGGTTTAGTTCAATACACGCGCGTTTAGCAGCATTTTTCATCAATTGAAAACGTTATTGCCTAGAGAATCGAGAGTAATAGAAAGTATGTTTCCACTGATGAAAATAAGTGCATATATATATGTTGCGTAAAAAATTAAAACCGTATCGTTTTGGGCTTGAACAAAAGTAACAATGAAGGAGACAATAGAACTACATTTTTTATCAACATGTAAAAGATATGAAAGGTAAGTAAACATCCAGCAGTCAAATTATGGGGACATTTATTTTGTAATTTAAATTAAGCGTCTAAAATGAGTTTCTATTTAACACTTTACGAAAATCAATCGCTTTAAAAATCGCTGAAAATAAAAAAAGGGAAAAGTTCTCATAAAATATTAGTTTATCGATTGTCCTGCACCTTGACTAAATCAATTGTCTTTAAGGTTTTCGTATTCACGGTCTGTGTGCAGTGTAACCACGATTGAAAACAACTACCTAGCGTTAATAAGATCTTCAGGCAGAAACCAGAGAGTATTAATTTTCGTAATCTGCGATCAGGCAGGTTAGACGTTACGCCATATAGTACTCGGTCATAACAATCACTAAAAGAAAGTGCACACAGTCTATAAGAGGAGTATAAAACTATCAAATTACGTGTCTGTACGGTTATTATTCACCGATATCCGGCATATACAGTGTACACTGCAAGGGTTTTTATCAAACTGTCAATCGACTGATTCGTACTTTTAGGTTGTAAGAGTTAAATGACTAGTACCGGATCGATCGGAACTGACTGATTAAGGGTCGGCGACTCTCCGTTGAAGATCACACTAAAAAGCAACAATGCAATGCTACATCGATACCATATATTTATTGACTTAAAGGTTTTCAACAAAAATACGACAAATTGCACAGAAAGAAAAGGGATCGAGGCAGACTCCTCGGGATAACCCTTAATCCACCCATGCACGGGAAGTGATCTAAAGTTCATGGCAGAAAGACTCTCTACTAACCATTGATATGACAACTGTGGCAAAGCTTGGCAAAAAGGCAGTCGATGAGACAAATGAAACGCTGCATGGGCAGAGTTGTTTTAGACTAAGAGGTAATCAAGCCCTAAACTCTAAAGCGTTGAAATTCTCTATGACTAGGAAAAGCCTTGCGAATTTGATATTATCCTTTTCGAGGTAAAACTTAGAAAAAGGCGCACCATAATCTTGAAGGGGCAATACAAAGGATTTTTTTTTTTCATGAAGTTGTTGAAATCATGAGTGACCTGCTGAAAAAATAAAGATAACTAGAGAAGCATGTAAAAGGGAAGTAAAGTATCTTCAACGCACAAAATGAATCTCACAAGTCATGCACTCATTGTACTAGTGGCACAGAATCTCTGACAGAATCGTTGATTAAGATGTAAATTTAGCAAAATCAAAACATTTGCGAGCTACTTGCATCCGGCCAGTGGAACAATGTTTACTTCCGCTAAAGACTTGTTTCGACTTGTTACGTTTGCTGTGTTCTAGGCTGTTCTGACTCACACTAGTCACAACTTATATCCAGTTTTCCTTGACCTGTCCTCTCAGTAAGACAGTGCAAGTTTACGATACACAGGCTCAAGCTTCAGAGACTAAGAAAATCCAGAAAGACCGCAATGAAACTGTTTTCAGTTCTGCCAATGTTTCTTTTGATGCTCTCCGTTTCAGGTAATCCTGATTGACTGTGTTTTAAAAAAGTCGGATGAATAGTGAAAGAAGACTGCTCGCAAAAGGAAAAACTCAATCCGCATTTTCCAGCGGATTAGATTCTGGCCTAAAAAATGCGTCGCGGTAGCGAGCGAAATGCCTAAGTTTTGTTTAGAAGTAGCTATTAAGTTTTAAACTAGCTAGAGGAAGAGTACCTCTAGCTACTGAATCAGCCGTCAGCTCCCGGAACTCGAGGAAACTGAGTGGATATGATACAAGTGGCCAGTTTAAAGTGAATCGCCTTCTGTGAAATAATTCATAATTGGATTACAGAGATTGAAACTGATACAAAAGTAGGTTAAAACGTGAACTGACTAAGTCTTGATCTTTTTGTCGCCACCAAGATATAAAAGAGCAGCAAAGCTTCCAGCTCGATTCCAGCGTACTTTCGTTGTAGCTGTTTCGAGCTAATTCCGAACCAAAGCCATTTCACAACCGTGTAGGAGAGCCTAACGTTTTCTAGTCTTGTGTTCCTCGCTGTAAGGAGAGAACTCGAATCAGTTCTTGTTTATTTCTAGGTTATTGCCCTGGAAGTTGGAAGCAGTTCAAAAGCTATTGTTACATCGTGAGCAGTCACATTACGACTTGGCACGGGGCCCAATCGTACTGCAAAAGGTGGGGAGGAGAGCTGGTTAAGATCAACAGCTTTGATGAAAACGAGTTTGTACTGAAGCTGGTTCACAGCCGTGCGCCATCGCTGAAACAAATTTGGATCGGACTCAAGTGGAATCCAAGCGTCAACAATTTCATTTGGTCCGACAACTCAGTTCCATTCTACAAGTTCTGGGCTCCGCGTGAACCGAATGGAAAGTCCAGGGAGCCATGCAGCAACATGTGGATTGCGCGCTCAAGCCACCTACCTTACCAAGCTACTGGTTACTGGAATGATCGTATTTGCGGAATCCATTCGCTTTATCCTTGTGGATTTGTCTGTAAGAAGCTGGCATAGTCGGGAAGAAAACCTCATTGCCGCACAAGATAAAAGCCTGAACTAGTGGGGTGTAGCGATCAGAATTTTAGACTAAGCTCGGGATTTCTCATGCGTGACCGATCGCGATGATAAGTATTGTGAACAAAGACAAAATAAGATAATTTTTATGCAAATGTAATACAGTGACGGCTTGAAAATAAAACAATAACTATATGACGTTTTTGTTTGATATTTAACACTCAATTTGAAAAAGAAAGAGTACCCTCTAAGCTGTTTTTCAGCAGTCGAAAGCTCAATTTCTTTTTTCAATGAGCAAAAACACCCTCAAGAAATAAGTACGTAGAGATGACGTAAATGACAAATTTTCTTCCACCCGTTGTCAATACAAGCCAGCTAATAAATAAGAGGTCTTTCAGTTTTTGATAGTGACTGACCTACATTAACAGCCCTTGCGGAAGTCATATCATCAGACTCAAAGCGGATGACTTGTTCACACATGTCAAAATGTCAATCAAAATGTCAAAATGTCAAGTCACGTGTCACGAATAGCCTCATGTCACTTGTCACCAATAGCCCTCTTCAGGACTAATGCTAAAATGAGAGGATCACGTTCAATCAGCATAATAGTGGCGCATGTATGACCTACGACTGAGCATAAAAACAAAAAGTACAGTTCTCCAACCCCTCAGAATCCTTCATTTTTCTACAAACTATTTATATCGATAACAACAAATAATGTTTTCTTATTTCCAAGCGGTGGATTCCAATGGTCCTGATCATCTAGGTAAACGTTTTTTCAGTCGTACAGTGATCAGTAGTTGTGTGTCCTGCCGTGACAAAAAGACTGTTAAAATAAAAGTAAATTTTCACGGGCTGATAGACTGCGAAAAAGGTACCCTAACGCGTCACACCCTCTTCTTACATGACGATCTCCGTATTTTCTCGAAAAATCTTAAAGTAATAAACTCTCATAAACAGAAAATGTCCTAGTTTCTTAGGGTAATCAGAGATTCACATAAATGTGACTGTTTCACTTTGGAGAACGACAACGAATATCTGACCAAATCCCATTGATGAACCTTTCTACATATATAAACATTCACATAATATGTGACTGTATGCCTACACCAGATATTTAGTCGAATACAGTACTCATGCATATTCTGGGTCACCGCCAAAATGATTTCTTTAGAGAAGAATAAAGTGTCGTCAGTTTCCCACCCCTTGGATCATGGTGTAGCATGTCAAACATCATCAGTTTTTTTTTTTAAAGAAAGAGTGCATTCGCATCTTTCTTCAGTATAAATTGGAAGCCCATTTCCCTCTTAAAAGAGCAGAAATATCTTCAAACACCACCGTGTTTGTGTAGCAAAAAGCGCGCTTTCTTATTTCGAGGGTACCGTGACATCACTCAGCAGAGTTACCTTGATCGGCTAACTGTGAGATCTTTGATGGTTGATGGCTGGACGAGGTATAAAAGTACATTTTTACCTCCATTTGTTCACGGCTCCCTGAAATCGATTTTCATAATTTAATTCACTCTTTGTAGCTCGTGCGGAAGTCATGTCATCAGACACATGGCGGATGACTTCCTCACTCGAAAAGTCAATATTGTCATATGCGTCTAGAATTCAGGACTTCACTCACGAAAACGAGAATCATATCCAAGTTACCAACTGGCCTACTTGAGCTTCAGGTTTTAGCCTATTTTGAGGCCACCAAGGAACGTTGCTTTCCAGCTTTTTTACCTGCCTGGAGTACGGTTAGGGGCATAAGAGGGCATGTTCACAAATTTAACAGGCTACAACCGGAATTCACTTCTGTTGCTTTAAAAAGTACATGGAACCTCGTTTTTACAGCCCCCCTTTTTTCTCAAGGCGAGCTGAAAAATTTATTGTCTGAGGTAATAAAAGCGAGAAGAGATGAAAAGCATGCCGAGGAAAAAATGAGGTGGTCGTCTGAAAACTTTCCCAGGGTACCTTGCACTCTCACTTGACCCATGCTTCACGGTCAAAATGGCGGATGAACATGACAAAATGAGATGTAAAATCATGCGGAAGACCAATTCAAAACAATTTTCAAATAAACAGCAGCAGCGGGGAAGACATTTCTGCCGAAAAAACGCCATCACCGAAAGGGTTAATGAGAAATGTGACGAAACCAAATTAGGTGTACTGGCTCCACTGGAGATCTTGGCTGATTTCCCAAAACTGAAGTGTTGTGACTTTTGTGAAAGCAACGGGAATATCCTTCTTTTTGTAAAATCACTGAAAATGGCTAGCGAACGTGCGGTGTTTGCAAGATGTCTGTCTTTATTCGTGGCTTTTCATTCTCTGTACTGTGGAAACGCTGTGAATACGACGTTTGGTTTAGGAGCAATGCTTTCCTCTCTGGACAACCAGAAAGTCTTCCAGAGTGCTGTGGATAAAATTAATGCTAATTCAAGCAGTCTTTTAAGGGGAGCGATCTTGAATGCAAGCTCCTACGTTTTAAACCCAAACCCTATCCGTTCGGCAATGGATGTCTGCGAAAAACTGATCGCTAATGGAGTAGCGGTAGTGATTGTTAGCCACCCAAGAGACGAACTCTCACCGCCGATTTCTGTGTCGTACGCCTGTAGTTTCTACTGGATTCCTGTCGTCGGGATTTCATCAAGAGAAACAATCTTCTCAGATAAGGTATTTTTTTTCTGTTTAAGAGTATTGTATTTTTAATTTGAAATGGTTGTATAAAGAAATGGCAAAAATATGATACATTGATATTTAACGAAGAACAATATTGGAGTGACGACCATCACAAGAAAATAATTCGTTACGCTGTGTTTTGATAATACGTTGTGATTACTTATAGAAGTTGCAATCATATATGGCCGAAGTAATTATCCTTTCTTTAGAAGCTAGATATACAGTTAGCCTCGTTTCTTCACTTCTTTAATTTAGTAACGGCTTTAACATTCTCATTCATTCATTCATTCTCATTCTTCTCGATGCTCGGTTTTTCAAGGAGATGTAAAACAATGAACTAAGCTTTTTATACAGTAATGTTTAGTAGATTGTGTATTATTTAACTGAGGTGATGATTTTATTCATTACGTGGCTTTTTATATGGTACTCGGTAATCATGTGTATGTTGCAGTTTGCCTAATTTTGTTCATGCATGGTTTATAAAGCTCCAGACTTAGGTTATCATACAACATTACTTACCATACCCCACAGTTACAAAAAAGAAAAGAAATTATTTTCAAAAAAAAAAGAAAAACAATTGAACCAAAACATATACATGTACAATAGCCTCTATATGAGAAAGTCTATATGATTAATAAAACTCCAGATGGAATTTCTTGGCTTTTGATATATATCTAGGCACCCTGACAAAAGGGTTTCAAAACCTGGCTTTTACCTTTTTTTCAAAATCACTCCACATTTTCATGACGGAAATCACTAGAAAATTGTTTTGAGTGTTAAAATTTAGTATAATTTCTGAAATGGTACAACTGTGAATAATTTTTGATGAAATTCAGCTTTATTTATCTTTTATGCAGCTTTGCACCTCTATATTGTCTCTACTATACACAAAAAAATAATGTGCAGGAAAACAAAGTTCTAAGCCAAACCAAGTGTATTGACGGAGGG
>NC_133204.1:14438280-14583280 GCF_958299795.1 Porites lutea
AGTCCTGGTAACTTTTTGGGCCCGGAAAGCTGTTTTGTTTTTTGTTGTGTTTGCATTCAAGATCTAAATTTTCAAAATAATACAATGAAACTATCAATGCAAAAGCAAAATTGAATGGTTTGTGGGCTAGAAACTGTGCTACTATCCAACAGGTTTTGTTTTTAAAATTTGCCTTCGGGCCCGGAAAGTTTCCGGGTCTTTCGAGAAACGAGCCTCTGGTATTTTATTGGTGGTTGTATAATAAATACATGTATCACACAGGTATGGTTGGAATGCAGTTGCCTCATGGCTATGACGAGCCTGCACAAATACAGGATGCGGTTAGTCTTGTTGCAACAGCCCTTAATACACTGTTAGCTACTGGAAGAAGCTTAACCCCACCTCCTGCCAGCTGCCGTGAAACTGCTCAGTGGGATAGTGGCAAAACTCTATTCGAGTAGGTGTCTTATTATTAGAGAGATTTAGGGCATCTTCACATGAGCTCGGTTGAACGAGCTGGCCCGTTTACTGGGACCAACTGCTCTTTGGATTCATATGAGAAATTTTAGCCCGGTTTCCGTGATGAAAAAAGGCCAAGGATCCTCGGGACGAGTTTCTGGCTCGAAATTCGATAGATAAACCAAATACGGATAAACACGAGAATGTAAATGAATGTGAATGTAAACTTTGACATTTGAGAGATTAAAAACTTTTTTTGCACCCACTGGTCACTTCTTTAATATGAAAATAAAGTAAAGGTTAAGAAATTTCCTTTCATGAAGGTTCAAAACAGTGCTAAGCTAAGTTCTATTCTTGGTGGCGATTTCGTTGGCGAGATGGTTTGGCGGCGAGGTGACCAGATACCAGCTGTAAATTAAAACACAGGGAAAAATTTTTTAAAGCTTAACCTGGCCGAATACAACCGTCTCTCTTCGATCCTCGCCGCTTTGGGACGCGTAACATCGTACATTGTTAAGCAACTTTAATATGCTATCATCTCTTTAAACTAATGTTTGAGGTTCAATCTTGACAAAAGTACCAATAACAGTACATATTGTAACATAGAACTTTAAAGGATATGTTTTGATGGACAAAAGTCATATAGCTTTAACGATAATGAATTATAAAATTGAAATCAATTTATAATAACGCACAGTAAGTTCTGAAATAAAAAAAATGTATAAGGTAAGTGATTAAAATAAAATAATTACGACATAAATAATTGTAATAAATTATAATAGTTCATAGGGTAATAATTACAGCTTCATAATAGTACTTATATTATCTTATAATGGAATGCAGTGAAGTCTAACTGAACGAATTTTGTTTTGTTTTTGCAGCGAGCTAGTAAATACCAACGTCACTAATGGAAAGACTGGGAACTTGATATTAAACAGGAAGGGTGATCGTATAAACGCAGTTTATCAGATCGTAAACCTTAAGAATGCTTCAACTGATGCACAGTTAACAGTTGTTGGAAGCTTTGATAATGGCGAAGTATCATTTAATGATACAATTATTTGGCCTGGAGGACAAGACGAAAAACCGGAAGGAATCTTTGTTTCCACTCACCTGAAGGTAAAGTGATATAGGGTATGTTCACACTTAACCTGTATAGCTGTTGTGCCACACGAAAACCATACCATGTACGGTGTAGGGCTCTGTTCACAGGTAAGAACGGCGATTTGGGCGCGATTTCTGTAACGGAACGAAGCGGTGCAGCGCGGATCTTGATAGTGGCTCGTCACAAATCGGATAGGTTTCTGCTACTCTTCGTTGCAATGTGAACAGGTGTTCGGAGCGTTTTACCTGTATAATTAAATGAGCAGGAGCGAGGACTGAAACCCACTGATGCGGCGGAAGTAAATATATTTAGGGGAGTGGGCTGGGAATTAGTGCTCCAAAACCCATCGACCGTCCAATTTCTCCGGTATGTTCGATGTGTGTGAACGACGTTATCCAGCTCTGTGCCATTGCAAAGTTGAATCGCGATCTGTTTCGTATAGTGAGAAAAATGTATCGTTGAAGCCTTACTAAAAGCTCCCGGACAAACTCCAGGACAAACCTTTATTTCAAACAGTTTTTCCTCTTCAACGCTTCTCTGAACAGTGAAAGAACCTGGCACAGTCAACTTTCTCTGAAAATTTCAGTCTGAAATAGCAAATATTCATTTTAATAATTATGTGATGTTAAAAACTCGACGGAATTTTTACAAAGAATTCTTTCGCTTTTTCTTTTTCCAGAAATTTTGTATTTCTGATGTCCCATATCTCTTTACATATATACATATGCTAAATAGTTCATTGACTACAGTTTATTAAGTTTAACACGCTACAGTAAACACCTGCTAATAAAAAACGGTACTTTTTCACTTTTGGGGGTATTAAAATACCCAAAATTTAGCCAAGCAAGATCAAGCAGGTTTTATATGTGGGTTATTATGATAAACATTTTAACCAAGGATTGTAACGTTGAGTTGTAAATTAAAGTACAATAAGAACATATTGTACTAAACTGTGTATAAATTCGGTAATCAGTTTTGTTAGGGTTACAATAATAAAATTGTGAATGATAAAAAAAATAGTTATTTTTATGGTAAACAACAATTATCTCCTTCATTAAAATTAAGAACCTAATTAAGAACCTACTTAGCCTAAATTGCCAATAGGCAGCCCAAAATAAAAGAACCTATTTTGCCAGACTTAAAAAAAAAAGTGGGTTCTTATTAGCAGGTGTTTACTGTATTTCATATATTTGGGTCTACTTTTACCTAGCATAACCTATTTTCTGTAAAATCCTTATAATGACCCATAATGTAAGCAATTACGTCAGAAAATATTAGCTTGTTAGCATACACATTTATTTATTTATTTGGTTCATTTCTGCAGGTGGTGACCTTGGTGGGTGAACCGTTTGTATTTATCAAGTCTATGCCCGAGAGTGGTAAGTGCAGCGATCTTGATGATTTGGACCAGAAGCGGAAGCACGTCAGATGTACTGGAAAGGTGTATGGAGAACATGCTAAACTGGTGTCTGCTGACCAGAATGAACACTGCTGTTATGGTATGTCAGTAAGAACTCTCAGTCATACACTTCTTTTTCTCCACAGGCTAACCAAGACTTGGCGGTGGAGCTCTAGGGTCAAGTTAGTTTATAAAACTTTTACAAGTGTAATTTAGAAGTGAGGCCATTGTTGTAGGGTCCCGAGACAATGGCTACTCTTGTAAATTACACTTGTAAAAGTTTTAGTAGAGAACTTTAGATTCGAGGACGAGGACGACATTTAATTTTACGTTTTCTCGCCTATTTTCTAAAAATAGACACCCCGCAAAGCTTCATTGACTTTATTTCACCACAAATGTTAGTACGCGAACTAACTGAATAATAATATTCCTAACATTTGATAACTTGTTTTCGCCAGCAAGACATTCTCGCTAAAACTCGTAGTGGAATGACGATGGCTATCACGTTTTCCCGCCAAAATGACGTTGGTTCGCGCGCGTGCACTACTTAGTATTGGGAAAATCTCGTTCTCATAGTCGTCTTCGTCTTAGAATCTAAAGGTCTCTATTAAATTGACCCCTAGAAAAGGGAGAAGAGAGAGTGAGGATAATGTGATCGAGCGGAAAGCGCAAGGGAGGATGGGAAGGAGAAAAGAGGACAGAGGTTGTTTACCATTTACACGTGTAGACCGACCGGTCGGTTTTTGGTGTGGGTAAATGGTAAGCAAAATTTAGAACGGGAAAATTTCGACGCGGAATCGCGTTTATCATTTGCGGAAATCACCCATTTGCCGAAAAATGGCCGTGAAACCCTAAACTGGGTATCAAAGATGGCTTTCAAATAATGGAACACGAATTTCCCTTTGAAACATTTTGTCCTGAAAAAGAGGACTACCTTTTTAGAAATTCTGTTGCTCCAGGACTTTTTCCACTGGAAGTACCCGAAATGTCGTGTTCCTGTAACTTTCCAACCGGATTTTCTGGAAACTATTTCTAAGTGATGAAACATGAAAGAATGTCAATGGTCCAGTTTCGAGTTAAGTAACATAAGGGGTTATTTTATAGTCTTGCCACCTCACGTCAGTCACTGTCAACAACAACAGTCCTATTCATTACTAGGCTCACCCGGACGATCAAACTCAACCTACTTTTGAAATGACTCCTGGGCTCAAACCTTTCACAGTATTAAGTTTATCGATTTTGGAATTCATCTTCACATAATCTTTTTTTGCGGTCGAGTGTTCCCATTTTGAGCTGAAATAAATGTATCGACATGTTGATGGAAAAGTATAAATACTTAGAGTTTGAAGTAAGCCATGGGAGTTCGCTACTTCAGCTTAATTAAAGAAAATATTTTCTCATATTTACTAACCAAAAGTTTATAGGAATCGATTGTCCGTAGGTAAATTCTCTATAATATAATTACAAGACACGTAACTTTAAAAATATGGTCATTTCGAAGTAAAAAAGGGCTTTACTTTTGGAGGATATTGCTTGGTAAAATTACTTTCAGTTGAATCTAGACCTTTGCAGTTGCCACCTTTGGACTTTGGATTATTGTTTTGTTCCTCTCTATGTCTTCAGGGTTCTGTATGGATCTTTTAAGACGCCTAGGGGAGAAGGTAAACTTCACCTATGATGTTCATTTATCTGAGGATGGAAGTTATGGTTCTCTTAGGAGGGTAAGTACAGATTGATGAAAACCTTCCGAGGGCAACGAGGCCACGAAAATTTTATTTAATATTTTATTTATTTATTTATTTATTTATTTACCAGCTTTTCTGGACACAGGCCTGCCCAGAGGGAATGTGCACGAACGGGACTCATAGGTCCCATGCAAGGTGCCATCCCTGCCCAATCCCACAACCCGTAAAGGTTGGCCACACCACCGGGGTCTACGACCCCTACTCTTTTCGAATAGTGATGTAGGTTCTTTTACGTCCCACAAGAACAAATCAGTGAAAGTGCTGTGAGACGGGACCTACGGTTTTTCGTCCTTATCCGAGAAAACTAGAAAGTCTAACCATTAGCAGATGTCATTACGAAGGCAGCACTTTCTTCTCAGTTATTTAAAGACCCTGAGCGTTGGTCCGGCCGGGATTTGAACCCGCGACCTCCCGCTCGACAGACCGGCGCTCTCCCAACTGAGCTAACCAGGTAACGGTCAAAATAATTTCATTGTCTTAAAGTCTAGACTCTAAAAAAGAGTTTCATAGTTGAGTTTTCAACATTTTGCAACTCACGCTAATGATAATATGTCACGCAGCCGTTCGTGTGTTTGTCGCGCAACGTTCCTCAATTTTCGAAGTGATTGTTGCGTGGGCGAGCCAGGCAATGACTGTCTGGGAGACCAGCCTCAGCATGAGTTAGCAAAATCTTATAAATTCAACTCAACAACTCACGTATTACACCTGATTTGAATGTTCTGTAAATTAACAGGTTAATGGAACAGATACGAAACGCTGGAATGGCATGGTGGGAGAAGTGATCGATGGCAACGCAGACCTCATTGTCGCTGCCTTGACAATCAATAACGAAAGAGCTGAATGGATTGAATTCTCAAAACCTTTCAAGTATCAAGGACTTACTATACTTGTTAAGAAGGTAAAGAAGACAGTTTCCCTTGTTTTGCTTTTTTGTTGTTGTTGTTCTTATTTTTGCTTTTATTGTTTTGTTTTGTTTTTTAAACTTTATCATGTCTCATGCGTGAAACCAGGCCAAAAGGTTTTTATTCCTGTCGACGAGATTCGAGCTTTATCATAAATTTTTATCCATCGCCCTGCGGAGAAAACTGTGTTGAGCTAGACCGCATTATTACTCCTATTTTAACGGCTTCTTAGTCTGTTTTTAGTGCCCAGAGCCGGTTTCGAGTTTATTTTGGCTATATTTGTCCAATCAGTTGATTACAAAAGCCACACCCTCGGTCAGCTGTCTTTGTTCCATTTTAACCACCACAACCAGTTATCTAACCCACACTATAGCCAAATTAACCTGCCAGGAGTTTCCGTTTTATTTGTTAAATTTGATTCCTTTACTCATTTTACTTATACCCCTGAATGCCACTCTGCTCAACCAGCACCTTCTCATTACCAAAGTCTTCGCGACTCTGTAGTTAGGTATTGCTGTGCAAATATGACGTGGGTGTTGCACGTTATTCTACAGTTATCGCTGTAGCATGGGGGAGTGCATACAAAACACATATTGATAAGATACAAGCTAAGCAAAACCATTCTGCTAGGCTTATTTTCTTTGCCACCACGTATGGTGAACACACAGAAAGTGCACTTCCCCTGCTAAATTTATTAGACGTTCTTACGGTACATAATGTTTATCGATTTCAGATTCTAAAATTCACGTACCTCTGGCATAAAGCCTCCTGCCAAAGCTGTTCTCAAACTATTTTCAATATGCCAGTAATGTCCACAAATACAATACCAGATATGCATCGAAACAGAATCTTTACGTAAAAAAAGTGCGAACTAATACGGGGAAACAAACAATCGGATATGCTGCATGTACCACCATCTGGGACAAAATTCCCATAACTCTTAAAGAACTAAACACATACCAATTCCAAAAACAATTGAAACCTTATTTGCTGTCAGAACAACATAGTTAACGTAACTTAAGCATATACTCTTTCTTTCTTAATACATTGTATTTTAAAACTGCTTCTTTGGAAATAAATTCTATCTCAATTCTCTAAAACTTTAAATTCTGGAGAACTGGCTAGAAAATCTTAGGATTATTTCAGCTCCAGGCGTTATTAAGTACAAATAAATATACATTTTTTCTATTTCACGTGAGTATGTAATTAATTAAGTACAAGGTGAATAAAGGTATTGTTGTTGTTGTTGTTGTCCAGTATGGCCTGAGAAAACAGCCGACGCCACTGGTTTCCCCGCGAAATGACGTCTGAGGAACGACTGCAGAAATTCCATTCTGATAACGCGTCACTACCCTGACTTGCTTATTGCTTCTGATTGGCTGGAGCAAATTTTCCACGCGGCACGACCAATCAGAAACAGGTCATCATTATGGAATTTCTGCAGTCGTTTCTCGACGTCATTTCGCGGGGAAACAAGAGGTGGCGTCGCGAAATTTTCGGCTGTTTTAGGCTATGTCCAGTACAGCATTGATAGCACTAGTGTGGTTCAGCTGCCTTTACTAAGCAGCTGATGCACCTTTCCCTTTGAAGGACCAAAGCACAAATCGGCTGGACTCCTTCCTCCGACCGTTCCAGATCAACTTATGGCTGCTGGTTTTACTCTCCGTCCACATAGTAGCTGTCATACTGTACCTGTTAGACCGGTTTAGCCCGTTTGGCCGGTTCAAACTGGCCCGGAAAGAGAAAGAAGAGACGGCCCTTAATTTATCCAGTGCTATGTGGTTTTCTTGGGGAGTACTTCTGAACAGTGGCATTGGAGAAGGTTTGTTCTCAAAATCAGTAATAATTCGAAAGACAAAGGAAATTTTGAATAAATAATAATAATAATAATAATAATAACAACAACAATAATAATAATAGTAGTAGTAGTAATAATAATAATAATAATAATAACAATAATAATAAGTAATAGCAATGATGTTTTAATAATAAGCTTGTGAGTGTGATCAAATGCACCTTGCATATTCATCTAACCAATATACAGCTGATTCAATAAGGGTTGCTTTGGGCATCGGGAATTGCGCATTGGGAAGCTATTGTTTAGTAATCACTCAAGTAAATCATTGCATTGTTCCATATGCCCAAATGCCCAATGTACAATTAGATCTGGGGCGTACTCCCTTAGATACCGTGAAATTCCGAAAATAAGCCCCGGGGCTTATATTTTTCAAAGACCCTCTTTGATTGGCTTATTTTTGGAGGGGCTTATCTACGGAGGGAAATTTGAGTTTCAAAATCGATTGGGCTAGTCTTATAGTTGGAAGCAAATTTACCGTTTTTGCTTTGTATTTGAGGGCAATTTTCCAAGTACAAGCTCCCGGGGGGCTTATATTTGGAGAGGCGATTTAATAGAGGGTTTTTTCCGTTACCGGTTTGGGGGGGGGGGGGGGGGCTTATATTTGTAGGGGCTTATACATGGAGGGGCTGATTTTCCGGAATTTTACGTTAATCTCTTAGATAATCGCTATCGTAGCCTGTTATTCTTTTTCCTTTTCTTCTTGTTCTTGTTCTTGTCCTTGTTCTTTTTTTTTCTTTTTTTTTTTTACAAAATACCAAAGTATCAAGTACAAAGTAACTCCTCAACGAGGCTTTCCCTTTCTTCATTTCAGGGACGCCCCGTAGCTTCAGTGCTCGTGTACTCGGTATGGTGTGGGCAGGGTTCGCCATGATTATCGTTGCCAGCTATACTGCTAACTTGGCCGCCTTCCTCGTCCTTGATCGACCTAAAGCGGTGGTCAGCGGTATTGATGATCCAAATGTGAGTACTTTGTGTGAAAATAATATTGTCATCGATTTTTCTTCGCAGTTTTCCTTAACACTCAAGCTAAGATCTATCCTCGGAAATTAGGGAAAAACCTCGGACACCGTGTGTAGCTTAGATCCTGGTTGAAAGCTTGACCTTACAATGTTGGATCGAGTAAAACAGATGTAGAAAATTGGAAAAAAAAAGGCTCATTATACGTTTGTGGGAACGTACCCACCTACCCTTCCCCTAAGCCAACATTAACACTTGCTTCTCCCTTGGGACAAAATGTTGGCTTAAGGGAGGGGTAGGTGGGCAGTTTCCCAGAAACGTGTAATGATGGTTAGTGTCGATCTTCTTCGTAGCCGTTCTTTATTCTGTCACGCAGTGCTTTTCCCTTTTGCGTAGGAGACCGGACCATAAGGTGAATAGACAAAGAGCAATCAAAAGCCACCTCTTTCACTCACTGAACTAAAATCATTATTCAACTACAATGAAAATGGTAGCATAAAATGATTTCTGTTGCTAATAGTCGTCAAATTTTGAGCATTACCTGTACAACAGCATACACTTCGACCATGTAGAGAAAATTTACGAAGATGATTGATTTCCTAAAATTGTCTCCAACTGAGAACTTCCATTACTCTAATAGCAAAATTGAACATAACTTTTGCAAATGTTCTTGCATAAATGTGGATTGACCAGTCCAAAATGTTCACGTCAGTCTTAAATGTTCAATCGCACGTTATTTGCCGAGAGTGGGGTGGTCTTCGCAGTTTAGCCGCGAGCTGTTTGATTCAATACTCACCGTCTAAAGGTGATGATTATGTACTTATTGACTGGGAAGACTGGACGGGAAAATAGTTGGCTCGAGACCGAGCGTAGCGAGGTCCGTGCGTCCTAACGGAGAGCCAAATATTTTCACGACCGGCCCAACCTAACGTAGTCAGTAACCATATTATCATATACCCGTTGTGTTTTTTTCAATTTTTCTGACGGAAATAACCCGCACCGTATCAGTACGCTTTTCTAGCAGGGCCGTATGCCCTATCACTTAACGCGTGCTGTCTATCATACGGGACTTTTCTCGTATGGTTTTTCAACGAAATTGCGAGCGGGGCCGTACGGTTCATATGATAAAGTTTCTTGTGTGTGTTTGTTTATGTTTAGTTGCGCAACCCTTCTAAAGAATTTAAGTACGCCACCGTAGCCAACAGCAGTGTAGATGCTTATTTTCGCCGGCAAGTCGAGCTGTCGTCCATGTACACCTTCATGGAAAAGTATAACGTGAAGACTGCTAAAGAAGCTATACAGAAAGTTAAGAACGAGTAAGTTAAAGGAAATCGTAAGCTGTGTTTGTGAGAGATCATAAAAAGGGACGATTTTCACACACGAATGTGTGCGAATACTGTTAGAACAGTAGTAGATATTGGAATTTTTGCAACATTTTTTGAAACATAGAGGCAATAAATCAAAACGCGGTTGCAGGAAACACTTAACTCAGTAACTAAAGTAGCGATTTTATCAGTTATTAAATTACTGAGTTGTATTTTAAGAGTTGGCTTGCCCAAGAGTTTGATTCAATCAGTTACCTATGTGACAACGAATGTGGCTTTGAAAGT
This sequence comes from Porites lutea, assembly GCF_958299795.1. Lineage (NCBI taxonomy): Eukaryota > Metazoa > Cnidaria > Anthozoa > Scleractinia > Poritidae > Porites > Porites lutea. The sequence goes on from NC_133204.1 coordinate 14,448,295, forward strand.
CACGAACTTGTAGGTTTGTTCTTTGAAAACTCAATGCTGTGTTTAAAAGCTGGATTTGCGAGAGGCGGTTCTTTTTAAATTTTGCCTTTTCATTTCCAGGGAATTGAAGGCGTTTATCTGGGACTCCCCTGTGTTGTATTATGAAGCTTCCGAGGACTGCACTCTAACTACTGCCGGGGAACTGTTTGGACGATCAGGCTACGGAATCGGAATGCCTAAGGTACAGTCAAACCCACTGAATTACGGACACCCGCTTAATACGGACACCTCACTATTACGGACAGTCTGGTTTGTCCCTGGGGAAATAAAGCCTTTATATTTTCTCTAAATTCAACCCGTTTAATACGGACACTTTCTATAGCCCCCTCAGTGTCCGTCAAGGGAGTTTGACTGTATGTACTACGGACAGAGTGTGGATGAGGATACCGCGGTAACTCTACATAAGGGACTTTAAGATAGGTCACTACGGTAGGCTGGGACGGTTGGATGCGTCTACGGGCGGCCTGGGGCCATTACGGTAAGAAGCCGCGAAAAGTTTCAATTTAAGATCGGACAACAAAACAGAGGACGGTGAAGTCATGTGCGAAACTCGCTTGTGATTTCTTTCGCTTAAGGCTCAATAACTGAAGAAGAGTTTCTTATTTTATACGAAGAATTCCAATCAGAAGAATAAGGGTACAAATAAAAGCTAGCTAGTTTTCAAAACTGTAGTCGATGTTTTCATTTGAACTTTCGTTTCCTAAGCCAACACCTTTTGAGTTAAAAAAAATCTTTTCTTGATAAAAATACAGTTTTAAGTTATAAAAAAGACGGCTACAATCATCACTGTTAGGCCCAGTTGAAACGTCGAACTTCTCCTGTGCCGAAACTAAAGCACAAATTACTAAAATTTATTTTCACTTGTTTAAAGCATTCTAGACCATTGAACATCGTGTAAATGAATCGAGTTCGACTACACTTTTTAACCATTTGAGTCGACCTAAATAGGTATTAAGTTCGGTACATGAAAATATCAACGTTGGAACTGGGCGTTACCTTTCTTTTCGGCAATTTTCCTCTGCCATGGCGGACGACACAGACGACATTAGGTAGAAACAAGCAGTCGCCATGCAGCCGGGAGCTAAGTTATGAATGAACTCAGACATTTTCGCTTTTTTTTTTTTTTCATTTCACCGATAGGTAAATCAATGTAAACACAAGCCAACCAGTTGGCTACTCAGTTTTAGAAGAAAAGTGACAATAAGTATGCATGAACTCTTATCGATTTCACCGTTGTCTTCACGACGAGAAACCGGCAAAAACATACCGTCCCAGAAGGACGACGGTAAAAGGTCACGCGTGTTTTGCGTGACGTGACATCTATCTAACCGTCCCAGGCGACCGTAATGACCTATCTTAAAGTTCCTATATACGACGGCGACGGGTTCCGGCGATCTCACACAAAAAGTGAATTCGCGCTGTTTCAAACTTCTTTGCTCTCATTCCATCTCGTCCAATTTGTGAAATGTTGGCAAAATTTTTCTCGGGTTGAGTTCTAAAAGACTGTGTCTTAAGTTCAGAAAATAGAAAGTAAATCTGTTTTCCGTGTTCACGTCCTTCAGAAAACGTGAAATTTGGAATTTTTGCGTCGGTGGCAAATAAGTAGTTTTTATCAAGGTAGATTGGCCACCGTAGGGGGATTGAGATGTTGACGTTTTTAGCCTGCGAGTAGGCTCACTTGTGCGAATTCGGCGAAAATTTTTCTCGATGGCGGCTCTGCCGCCAAAATTTTCCCCAAACTCGCACTGGTGAACCTGCTCGCAGGTAGCCTATTCCAGGCGTTCTGATAGTAGAGCGAGGGCGAAAAATTGACTAGGGGGGACTAAAGAGGGAAATGGGGAGGGAACGCGTACGAATTAACTTGCTCCCCACTATCTGAACGCCTGGAACAGGCTAGTTCGAAGACTATGGTGTTTTGAGCATTTGTCCTTCTTAAAATGGGGTCCCGTCTCAAGTAGGAGATGTAAAAATTTTGTCCTTTCGTGCTAAAAATATTGAGACTGATAATGGGGTAGGTAGTGAGCAATTTTGTGTAACTTTCCATTCTTTTTTAACAGGGATCTCCTTGGAGTAACGATATATCCCTTGCTATTCTCAACTTTCACGAGAGCGGCGTGATGGAGGAATTGGAGACCACTTGGATTGACACCAAGAAATGCGCTGAACAGAGTAATTCGCCCGCCACATTGGGGCTCAACCATATGTTAGGTATGAACTATCGACTTGATCTGGTCCTAGTTGTTCAAATGCTGGATAGCGCTATCCACCGGATAAATCACTATCCAGCTGATAACCATTAAGGAATCCAATTGCGCTATCGAGTGGATAGAGATTTATCCGGTGGACAGCGCTATCCACCTTTTGAGCAACTGGAGCCTGATTCCTTTTCAACGACGTCCGACGTTATCAGCGTTGTTTGATCAAATTGTGCGTTGCTGGGTCTGATTCGTTCTAATAAATCCGCCCTCCACAAAATAAGTCGTTGTATTCCAACCGACATTACCAGAATCTCGTGTTATGTTTCCAACAAACCTTGGCATCTTTGTGCTTGTTGACTTGTAGGGAGGGTGCTTCGGCTAACGGGTTCATATGGCTAGCAGTGCTAAACCTCGGACATTCATCATTTTCTTTCGGTTATTTTACAGTGTAACCTCGATTTAACGAACCTGTATATAACAAAGACCTCGATATAACGAACGACTTTCTTTTCCTCAGTAATAGTAAAATATATTAAAAAAGAACCTCGATATAACGAAACCTCGTTATAACAAACAAATTTGTCAGTCCCTTCGTTAAATCGAGGTTCTGCTGTATATAAAAGACGCAATAGCAAACAGCAGAATAGACGCTGAACTTAACGATGGCCGTTCTTAGTGAAGTGACGTTATCAGAGATGGTACCCCCTCACCCACGCGATCATAGCCTGTTCCAGGCTCTCAGATAGTGGGAGAGACGCGAAAGAGTGGGAAAGACGCGACTTTCCTGTTCGCGCTTTCTCAATCCCTGCGCACCCGACTATCTCGGAGCCTGGAACAGGCTAACGCTATCAGTATTGCAGGGCATGTTTCAAGGCGACTTTAGGTCTCAAATACCAGAAACAAATTTTAGGTTGTATTCGGCATTTTTGCCATCCTCTATAATGCACCTTGTTTGACTTCGAAAAATTTCCATAAGCATTCTCTTCAATTTCTCTTGGGATGACTTTAGTAAGAAGGAGAAATTGTAAACAAGGGTTGCGGAATTTTTTTTTTTTCAAGGGGGTACACAATGTGTTTGGTGAATGATGTGCAAATCGAGAATGTGTTCAGTACGGTTGGCAACAAGATCCTTTTTTTGTTTCTTATCTTCCAGGTGTGTTTATAATGGTTGCTGCCGGAATTGGAGCTGGCATCGTGATCATCATCCTTGAAATCCTGTACCATAAGCACCGTGGCTGGAAGGAGGAGCAAAAAGAACTGGCCAAAAAGACAACGGACAAGTGGCGTGCAAACATTATGATGATGAAAAAGGAACGCACAACTAACGGTGGCCAACCTGTCAATGGAGTCCTGGACTCACACTCGCCTCACAGTGATGGCATAGCACGCAGAAATCCCATCTACAATGCTGACAATCACGTGGACGGCACGTTCACTTATAATTAGCCGACCGGCAGAACAATGTTCTCTTCACGTGCAAAACATGTTCTTTGTGGACGGTAGTGTGTAAATATGGTATTTACTTAGGTGTTAGGTTCTTGTTGTAGATTTGCAATAACACAACTTTGAGACGGTTCTTTAAGAAAAGACCGGCGGGGGTAACAATAGCCCCCTTCCCCTCTCTAAATGAAGAAGAGAAAATTCTTACAAACGAATGTTGTCTCAAAAAATTCCTGCAAGCGGTTTTGCGTAACAATTGTGTAGACAATGACAGGTAAAAACTCCTGCACCATTAATTTTAACACTCCTTCTGCTTATTTCTAATAGCCCACGTTCGATATATCAAAATTTTAACATGACTCCGAGGCTTTAGGGGTCAAAATTGCAAATTTTTCACTACTCCATTGTGTCGCAATTGCCAGACGAGATTTGAGCACAAAGAAAACCCAAACCAAATATAGAAAATGACCAGGAAGCCTCGTAGTCCTGTTAGAATTTTAATATATCGAATGTAGGCTATTGGCCGCCCCTTACCCCAATAAGGTACATATGCTTGGCTTCGTATCTGTATGATCAGTAATTCGCGAAGCAAATATGGTCACTTGAAAATGACTTGCTGTTGCAGATACATTGAATTTAACTGTATAAGTAGATTTACCACGACAACGGAAGGTTTTGCTAGCTTCTTATTTATTTATTTATTATTTATTTATTTATTTATACTTAAGAGTAAAGGGTTGTAAAATATACATTAACAATCGAAAGTTCCTACAAGGTCGAAATTCTTATTATATGTCCTGTTTCGAATTTGTAAACCTTTTCGTAGATCCACTTCATTCCTGCAAGTACACACAATGGAACGAGGTCGAGGCTCGGGTGGACGATTTTATTCAAAATTACTTTATTTTGGGTGCTTTTGTTCATAAGAGGTCTGAAAGAGTCTATTCCCCCGAAGGGGCACTCCTTAAAAGAGTCCATACGGGGAGGTACCTACTTCCTCTCGGGAGGGATTTCACCAGTTGAGGTATATAAGAGGGTAGGGAAATCTGTCATTTCGACCTGCAAAGGACCGAAAATGGCAAACAGAAGTATGTTATGGCTGTCAAAAAGTCAAGAAAACCTCATGTGGTAATGATTGATTCATTTTTAAGAAGATAGTACGTTTACAGAAACTAAAAGGGATGCACCTTTTAAACTTGGTATGTGGGTACCAATTTGTTGTTGTTGTTGTTGTTGTTTTTTTTTTTTCAGTAGAAGGTATACGAAAGGGTTATCTTTTCTGTCAAAAAAATTGCCTGTTTCCAGCGTGGAAACAAAGTTTTTCCCCTTAAATCGATTGGTAGATCAATCGGCTAATGAAAGTAAAGTTTAACAAATGAAATAATGCGTTATGTGTCGGTATTACTCAAAGGGGTAATGTCATTCGAACGGAACGTTACGTCGATAACAACTCTACTGTTGAGTAGGAGAAGTGTAATTTTAAGTGCAAGTTTAACTGTTTAACTGTCTATATTATATATATGCACACTGTGAATAAACAAATGGACAACGAAACAGAGTGGTTTTCCGCTATTTCTATGTAAGTGTCTCCGTTTCTGACATTTATTTACGGAGGTTGAAGTAGTACTTGGAAAACCTTTGCCACACACGTGCCTGGGAATTAACGAGGTTGCAATATAGTGCGGCAATCATTTCTCTAACTTTTGAAGGACTAGCTCAGTTGGTAAAGCGCTTAGCTGCAGTCAGCGAGAGATCAGGGGTTTGACCCATGGGGGCCGGAGCCCAATTGAGAAATAATGCCGCTGTTTTTGCCCTGATAGACCTTCGCGTGGCTCGAATGACCACGTACGGTGGCGGTCGCGTCTCCAGTAGGAAACGTAAAATATAGTGTTCCCAATCAGAAGATTCCGCACTAAATACATTAACATTCAAGGTGCGTCTTTTATAGTACGATCGCGTTATTCAGACAGCAATAAATTCGCTAATTCGGGTAAAACACTGAGTTTAAGGTCAGTTATGAATAAGCTCGCCTGAAGACGTTGAAACGGAGTTACATAGGTATGACCGATTTGTTTAGCTATCCCTTATTTACCTCCTGTTTCTTTGCCTTATTTTCCTGTTCTTGTGTTTGTATTGTTGTCAGGATTTTTCAGGTACTCACGTGGGTACTAGCACTACTCACACTAAATTGAACCAAATGAATAAATAAATAAATAAATACATACATACATACATAAAACGGCTGGCCCGTTAGACTGCGGCGGAGGTTAATACTGGAGCGCTACAAGAACCCTTTAAAATATTACCGCCCCCCAAATGGGAACGAAATTTAACATATGCGTTTATAAGCTTTTAAGTTTATAAACGCATTTGTTTTTTAACACTCGAGAAGGTTGCCGTAAACAACATCCCCCTAGTATCCCACGCTTATTGTTACAGCAAGGAGCCCAAAAGTGTGACCGCTTATAATTTATTCACATTCTTTCGTGCAGATTTAATCCAATCAGAAGCCAGCTGGAAACTGTCCTCGACTTCTGATTGTTAATGTCTGTATAAAAGAATGTGAATTAATTAATGGAGGTCACACTTTTGGCTTTTTGCTGTAAGTTATGTACAGGCAACTTTGCTTTGTTAAGACCATTAATCAACCAGTGATGACCGTCTTAACGCTTTTATCACGATGGTATAGCAGATCCACCACCACTTAGTGGTTTCATCCCACGCTTGTTCAGACAAATTTTGTATATCAAGTTTTCTGATTTGATTTAAACAGTCACGTCAGTGGATTGATGACAGTGGGACTGTTATCATCACAATGGCTTCTGTGATGGATGGGACATAGCAGATGCGCTTGTTCCAGGCCTCTATAAGAAACAACAACAAATAAAAACAACATTTTAAGCCCTTGTAAACATGTATATTTAGATTTCTTGAAAAACGCGACCGCAAATTAAACACTAAACAACTCTATATGGCCAAACTGTCTCACTACTTACATGAACAGATGGACACCTTTTTCAGATGAAAGATAAAATTTTATTCTGCCATTAGCACTGGATTATAAAGACGTAAAGGAGGCGATACGAAAAAAAAAAAAAAAACAGCGAAGAATTCAGACACTTCTGACTTGTCTCCCTTTCATCCTTTCTATCAATCCTTGCATGTTCCGCTGTTTCTAGTGCCATCAGCATTTAACTAACTGCTGAAGAGTACCAGGTCATGGGCATTCGCAGTGTAAGAGGCGTATTATCGCGCTTAGCCGTGAAAGTGCAATATTCAATTTTTGCTTGCAATGGGCTGTTTGAAAATTTATAGCAACACGGTTCTGAGGGTTTCTGAGATGGGATACATAGTTGGAGTGTAACCCTGCATAGTAAACGGCGGGTGTAATATAGTGGTACCTCGATATAACAAACCTCTATATAACGAGGTCCTCGGTTCAAAGAACGATTTTCTTTATCCCCTGGCCAGTAATAAAAAATTTTGTGGAAAAGGACCTCTCTTATAGCGAACAAAATTTTCGAGTCCCTCGGCCCTTCGTTATATCTAGGTTCAACTGTATATCTATGCCACTGATATTATATGACCCTATAGGGTCGTGGGTTCGAATCCCATCTAGGGCTCAGATTTTTTTTGTGTCCTCTTATTGTTGATTCATTATATCTCCCTATATTCCCTTTATCAACTGTATATCAAGCACGATAAAGGGTGTTTTTTGGGAAATCTAAACACTGGGGAAGTTTAGACTGCGACCAGTCTCTCAGCTTTTTTCATTTTTTGGCTCTGAGGAAAGACGGACGACCGCTTGCGGCCCATGAAAAGTTGGTTGAAAAAGCGAACTGCAGCGAAGTGACGCCGAGATTTTGAGGCCTCCCGGAAGCAGGGTTTAAGTACTCACCAGGCTGCCATTTCTCGTGGAAAGTGTATCCTTGGACAGGTCATTGTAGTTTTGCGGAGACAATGAATGTGTGTTGAATAGGTCATGTGACTCTGACCAAATCTTCTTTTTTCTGTGGAAGACCCTTCGCACCTAGGAAGAGATATAGCATATTTAGGATCAATAAAAAGCTATTTCTAGGTGTAATACTATAGTCAATAGTTGGCTTTCAGTTGCTATTCACTAAATGCGTGGCCATGTACAGCACCTTAAAATTCAACTTTAAACGTAACTATTGACCAATAAGATCACGAAATCTAGGGACTGTCAGAGTAAAGCCTATACATATATATGCAATTGGTAACGTATTTTGCCTCTGAAAAACTGTTTTTTTTTTTGTAATGTTCAACTTATGAGACCACACAAAACGCAATATTAATGCAATCCAAGGTTTGATTATCGCTTGAAGTAGTTTCTTTGGTGTTGCGGACGAGTAAGATCACTACATGTTGTAATACGGAAAGATTGAAAGGACTATGAATATCACAGAACTAGAGCACAATTGCGGGCTAAGAATTAATAGTTTCTGCAACACTAAGAAACACTCCTGAAAAAGACGATTCTTCTAAAGATGGTATTTTGATTGTAGCAACTGATTTCAGTTTGCATTTCTTGGTTAGGTTGTTGCCCTTGAAAGGACTGGTTGCGTATAAGGGTGGTAGTCACCCATTTATTTTCCTAGTTTTAACATTGTCATGCACGTTTTACCTTAAGAATGCTTATATTTTACATTTCAGATAAAAACATGATGTAATTGAGTTTAATCGTCATATATATAATCATAATGTATTTAACTCGAAATACTGTCTAAAAGTGGTTTTCGATTCGTACCGTCCATAGTAGACTATAGGAAAAGCTCTAGGATGAGTGTGCACTTACACTTGTTGCGTAATTAACCTTCCTTCCTTCCTTATACCAAGAAGTAAACTGGTATTACTAACCTCTGAATTCAGAAGGCAATGAAAGAGGAAGATAAAGAACCCCTGTAAGAAAAAATAGTAAAAAAAAAAAAATAGTAAAAAATTAAAAAATAATACAGGCAATTGTATATGCAAGAGTCACTCAAGGCATGAAACGGATATTATCGACAGAGGTCCTGTTATATTAACCGTTTTTTGACATTTTTTGAGACAATTTTGAAATATCACAAGTGGTATTTATGCCAAATATCACGTACAAATCATGCTATTATTTGTTTATACTACTACCCACAAAAGGTTTGTAATTTTCACATGTAGGTATTTCAAATTAAGCTGAAATACTACTGCTCTAAGCCAATCAAATTGCAGAAATTTCTCATGTAGTGGTATAAAGACCAAAATACGTGAGTTTTGTCCCACATATATTTCAGACCTAAACGCTGAAGTAACAAATGCTACAAAACACACTGAATTCCAGATTTCACAGGGCACAAACTTCTGCTAATATTTTAACCGTTTGGGTCTAACCCTGTTTGAGGTCTTAACTGCCTAAAACGGGGTCAAAACCATACCCTTTGGGCCACAGCTTACATAGAGAGGCACTCCCCAGGCTGTGGACATCACAGGCGGCCCAAGCTCATTACATGAACGAGGACGTGACTCTTGCTTGCGAGCGGTGTTGTGTTACAAACGGTTATTTACAAAGGCTTGTATGGGATGTAAACGGTTTTTCTTAAAAGAGAGAAAAATGTTATGTTTGTCAATAAAATCGACTTACCTTATTGCCTTGTTGTATTCTTTGTTGGTTGCGCGCGTCTCAGGCCGTTTAAAAGCGTTTTTGGCGAGTTAGCGCTACACCAAAATAGCGCTAACTCGCCAAAAACGCTTCAAAACGGCCTGAGACGCGCGCAACCAACAAAGAATACAACAAGGCAATAAGGTAAGTCGATTTTATTGACAAACATAACATTTTTTCTCTCTTTTAAGAAAAACCGTTTACATCCCATACAAGCCTTTGTAAATAACCGTTTGTAACACAACACCGCTCGCAAGCAAGAGTCACGTCCGCGTTCATGTAATGAGCTTGGGCCGCCTGTGTGGACATTGGTACATATTGGTAACATAATACTTTTTATGTATTTTCTATGTGGTTAGGTCACTTTCACGGACTACACTCCGTGACATTTCGATGTCATCTGGAATATTTCAGCTACTACCTGTTCATCTAACGATCGATGAGAACCATCCCCTTCTCTTCTGACAGCAGTGAAATTAGTTTCAAAATACATCTATGAAAAAGAGCGCCGAATAGCTTTCCGACTGGAACCGACGGATAGATAAAGCGTAAGTACAGGGTTTTTACGTTACGAAAAGTTAACGGTAACGACTTTACCATTGTGCATGACGTATACGAACCTGTAAAGAGTTGAATATGGCAAATAGATACTGGAATGCAAGCGTTTCACTGTTGAACGTCAATACTCCAAATATCCACGTGATGCCCAGTAATGGCAATAGAACAATGGCGGATTGAACACCTGACCTGTCACGTTATAGACAAACACCAAGTTGATCAAATAAATTTATCCATCCAAGGAAAAAAGGAATATCCAGGAGATTCAAGTCCAGTGATTGAGGTGTAATGTTGTTAACATAAGTCGCAGATTGATATTTTTTTATGAAGAATGCATGTTTGACGATAATGTTTTATGCGTTCTAATTCAAAGTCAAGGTTGACTCGTCTACCTTTTAGTGTGAAAGAGCTAAATCAAAACGTAAACGTTGCGAGGAAGAAAAACAATGAAAGAAAGAGCATTCAAATATTTTTTGTTTCTCTCAATGGCGGTTTATTCGTCTCTGAGATCACAGTTCTTAGAAGCGAGCCAATTCGTTGGATATTTGCTGGCTTACCTTGCTGACTGATATTTAGTCCCCTCTATCGTTGTTGGATGATTTAGCCTTAGTATTTCCCTCACAACCATGCCCAGTATAATTGAATTTGCCTAAAATGCAACACAAAACAAAAAGACTTCAGTATGACTTTTCTTATAAAATAAAAAAAGCAAACAAGAGCAACAAATAAAACAAATATGCTTCTTATCTCTGTGCAGTGGATGTGAAGCTTCTTATCTCTGTGCAGTGGATGTGAAACTGCTCCATTAATAGAGATTTTGATCGTGGAAAACATTTTCTCTAATCGACCACTAGTAGTGATATAGCTGACACTCTAGGCTTCATTTAAAAGCCACGGCTTCTAGTCAGTATAATAAAAATTGGACTAAGTACTCCTGTCTTTTACAAGGTACTCGGGTAAAGTTTTCCGATTGCTGGGTCTGATGCTTGATGAAGCGCACAGGAACAAATTCCGATTCTAAAGAGATAAGATAGACTCGCTATTTCTACAGGGTGAAAAATAGACAGTATGTTGCAGCTTTCAGGAGATGCCACCTTATAGTAGATCAAGTCTTTGACCTTACCACAGCAATAAGCAATACCGGTACTACAAAGCTCCAAATTGTTCCCTTCTGTACAGACAACCAACAGCTACAAGAAAACATCACAAGACAAAATCATTGTTTGTTTGAGAAAAAAAATAGGCGATAGAGAGAATGGATTTTGGAACATCTTTGTGCAGTCTTATTCTCTAGACAATCACTGAGATGAAATCGAGCGCCACCCCAATGATCTATCACGGAGAGATTAAACAAAAAATGGCAACATATGACGTAATCGTGGCGTCAATGCTGTTGCTAAAGACAATCAAAGGGTTAATTTCTGAACTTTATCAAATACTTTGCTGCTTTTCTGTTTTAAACCATATTGACGAAAATATTGATAAATGATAGGTCTAGGTATTATAAAATAATTATTCTTTAATTAAGTCAGTAAAATCGTTATGACGTCAAATGACTTTATAATTACATTAAATTGTACACAGTTGCCTTAGTTCTAACAAGGGCAACCCCAATCAATTGAAATTACAAGACTAACTTGTAAAGGGTATGTTTCCCGTAGGCAACAACAATGATGTTTGGGCTATTTTGTAACGTTTCCTCAATTATCATTAACATTCCTTGACTTTCCGTGATTGTGATCATTCTGTACTAGTAGACAAGCCATCCTTTTCGTCAATTCGCATCCTAGAAAAACCTCAAAAGAGCCTTTTTAATCATCATCAAATGTGAAGCAAACCTTCTGTCAGTTCCATATCCGTCAAAACTTGCTGAGAAAGTGATAACCACAAATACAAATGGAATTCCTACAAAATCATGGATAGAGAAATATAGATAAACTTATGAACCTTCAAAAAGAATGATGTTCTTCTTAAACATTCAGGAAGTGAGCATGCAACTCTGTGCTGGGATCAGTTTCGAAATTAGCGGCAAGAGAAAAACGATGCTAAAAGATTGCGCGTCGACTATAGTTTGCGCTATTCAGCTGCAAAGTGACGAATCAAATATGCTACTTTTAAGTCGAATCGTGAACAGCACATGAAACAGAAAAGTTTAAAAATAGTATGTTTAAGGTATATATCGAGTTCAAAACTTCCATCGGACGTTTGGATGATACTGCTTTGACTGATGACGATGGCATTGCGTAACGTGGAAACGTCGGAAAGCACAGCAAGGTTTAATTTCCTGGACGTCGATGCAAAAATTACTCCCATCAAGTTAAACCATCACAACATCTTAACAGGCTGATAACGTGCATAATATATTTCACTTTGACCTGATTAATGGTTCGCTTCAAAATAAAAAAAAAGGAACGTGGTCCCTGCTATACTACTACTATCCATGGAAACGATCAGGAACTTTGATTTTGAATAAAACTGACACATAATATCAAGTCAAACTACCGAAGCTTAAGGTATGTTCACACTATACCGGAAAACTTTGGCGCCGGCACAAAAACTATACCAGATAGGGATTCTGTTCACACATAAGAACGGTGATTTTTGCGCGATTCCCTAAAGGGAGCGAAGACGCACGGCGTCTTAAGTGGAGAGTCACATATTGGATAGGTGTTCATACTATACCGAACAGTCGGGGATCCGGAGTATTGTGTAAATTAACACAGCCTCAGAGGCTCCGTGAAATTGTTGAAAAAAGAATGAATCGTCTTAACTTACCCCAAGCAGAGGCGCAATATTTCTTCATTCTGCTATGTCCGCTTTCAAATACTCTTACTATCATAAGATATAACCAGATCCCTTCCAGTAACATCCAGGTAAATGATACAAGGTTGAAGTAATGAAGAAAAACTGCCACAGTCTTGCAGGCTGCCTGTTGTAACGCACAGAGATGATTTCCAGTGAGATTTTGTGAGAGATAGCGTCTACCGCAAATTTCCTCTTTCATTCAATCCGTGCGAAAAATTATCCCAGCAAGCTCACACGTTTACTTGATGGGTGAGGTGACCTGTCACATGTTACCTCACCAATCTGGGATCCCCCTCCTCTATCTAAACACGCCCTTATTGTGACCTTCCTCAGGATTTTGATGCTAAGGTGCAAGCACGCTCACGTCACTCGCTTCCACTTTGAAAAAAAAAAAAGTTTTCATACAAATAGTACAACAAGCTTTCCTGATTTCAAAGAAATATGAGTGCAGTAATAAAAATATCCACACACTAAGAGAAATACCTTGTTTTGTGTGGCCTCAATTCCAGTGAGAAAAATCATCTGAGCTACTGCCAAAGCTGAAACAAGGTTAAGATGTATGATGCTTGTCTCTGATCTCATCAGCCTAATGAGATGGAAAACGAGGAGCGTTTAAAAGGCCTACTGTAAATTAAAAGTAGGTAGTCCGCAATGGTTTCTGTACTAAAATTTTGTAACATGAGGTAAGAGTTCTCGACCTTCAACGTCTCTATTTCTTCTTCTCCTTCTTTCCTTTTTCTTTTTCTATAATTCATTCTCCGGCCCCAATGGCTAGTCTCAGATGTTTTTGAAGTTAGTAGTATACAGCAAAAGTTGCAACAATTGTTATTATTATTATTATTATTATTATTATTATTATTATTATTATTATTATTATTATTATTAATTAGAAGAACCTTAAGTAAAGAGAAGCACCCTGATATTCCCACCTTTCACTAGGAAAATATAATAAAGCATGGTAGGAGAAGTGTTTACATAGTACTTGGCATACTTAACCCTTTCAAAGCCAAATGTGGCCAAAGGCAAATTTCGACCAAAATTTCCAATTTTCATTTTTGACAAACAAATAGCACCATGAGAAGGTACAGGCAGGGTTCATTTGAATGGTCACATCATAGGATTTCGTCCACAAACTCAAAAGTTAGAGTCACCTTACAAAACTCCATCAAACACTCTGGCAGTGAAAGGGTTAAAAGTATTACAAATAGCTGACGCATCCACCTACCTGAGGTATTTAAAAAGTTTTTCACTGATCTTAATTTCTTGAACTTTTCACAAAAATGACTTAGCAGTTACCTCCTTTAACATTTCACCTACGGAAGTGCTTTTCTCGATTGTGTTAAGGATAATAGCCTCTCTCAATCGGCTCAAACCAATTGTGTTTTTGATATTATAACCATGTTCCAAAGCTCTTGTCAAACACTCAGTGGGTGGTTTTTGTTTTGTCGAGTATGATTTTCATAAGCCCCTCATATCGTGTTTAAATTCAGTACTGAAGTACACTTACTTTAGACCGATGAGGGTGACAATTGTAAGAATCTCCCCCAGCAATGATAAGCTACAGCCAACATAAGTAATGATCTCTAAGGCTCGTGTATGGCCCTCGTCGCTGGGATGATCCACCTATTAAAAATAGAAGTCATGAAAATCTTACTCCCTTTTTGTCAAAGACTTTTAGGGACTTGTCAGAAGTTTGCAGGGGGAAGGGGGGGGGGGGGAGTGGAAACAGGGGGAGGGTCACAACGTTTTGAGACTCAGAAAAGGGAGGGGTCATGAAAAATGAGCCGTTAAAAGCGGGAGGGTCATGCAAATATATGCCCGTGATCATATAGAGGTTCACAAATACAAGAAAAAGGAAGTTCTCTATTTGGTAAAAAAAAAAAAAAACTTGGGAGAAATAGGAGAGTCGAGTGATCAGCTGTCAGAATCAGAGTCAGACTCCTAATGCTGTCATCTAAAATGTATGTATATACATTTGTAGCATTACAAAGAACCGATTAGAAATGTATCTTGAGTTTTCATAATACTGACTCACCCTGGTGTATTGCAAGAACTAGATTTTATCTTTTATACAAGAGGGAGAGGGTCATGATATTTAGGCCAAGCTCAAGGGGAGGGTTGGTAAATTTTCACTCCCTTGCAGGAATGGGTCACCTCATTTCCGAACCCAAATTTAAAATTCCCACCCCCCATCCCCCCTGCTAATTTCTGACAAGTGCCTAGTATGTTGGTAGGATCAAACAATGGGAAATCCCGGTAGATTTTAAATTTCCATTCTAAATCGTGGAAGGGTCAATTGTACCTGTTTGTCATCAGTGACTCTCATGAGTACAGCGAAGTGAGTCAGGTGATTACAATGGCACATAGTAGCGCGATCACTTGACATCTGCTTGTCTTTGTGACATCCTTCCGTGGACCAGTATCCTGTTGAGTTACTGAATCTAAAAGGAGATGTGCATCAGTGTAATAGAGAATACTGTAAATTGACAAGTAGGTAGAATATGATAGTTTGGGCGAATATAGTCCCAAATAGAGCTGTTATCAACAGTGACTGAACTAGTTTCGACAACTTCTGCATTTAGTGATCTTGAGAGTTAAAGTGAGTTGTAGCACGCCAGTTGATGGTATTAAAAACTCAATACGGAATCAATGCACACCCACCTAGTACAAAAAGAAGGGATCCTTGGTGTAGGAGAAGGTTGAGAAGAAAAAGTAAAATGCGTCGATGGTGGTGGTGATGAAGAAAAGCAAAATAATTGTGAAATGGTAAGGACAGAAAAAAGAAAACATCAAATTCTTCCACTTTAAACTATGAATTAGATTCCATTCTAAAGAAGGGCCCAATCATTCCCCGCTATACTCCTCATGATCTATTTGTAACGGGGTAGGCTTTATCTATTTACTTTCTCCGGCGATCGATACCAAAAAAACCCTTCCACGTTCGAAAACGAAGCGGATAAGAGATTTCGCCGATAGTAAAATTAATGATAGCTAACTAACGCTTAGCATCCCCCTAGAATACTACTGAGACCTGACGAAAATTTGGAATCTTCCTTTCAAGAGTGGAACACTTTTAAAATAACGTACATTTTGAAAAAACAGAGGAAATATTGAAATATTTAAGTAGAACGTTAGGTCCGTTTACCTGTCTGCGTATCTCCAAAACGCGCACACCATTGTCATCTTGTCTGTTGCCATGAACTACAAGGTGCAAGCAAGCAGTTCCAACATAAACGTAAGAAGTGAAATCCCTACAATTCATATTAGCTATTTTTTTTTTTTTTTTTTGCTAAATTCGATTAAAACATTTCATCAATCAAAAGCAGGGGCTTAAATGGTCTCCTATCAAGCAATGAACTTGTTCAATTCGTGAAAAAATAGGACAAACCATTATTTTCAGAAATGCTTTATTGATTAATGTTGCTCTTATTCAAGGAGTGCCAAGTGTAAGCACTTATCCTGAGTCTTTTAATTCGTGAATGATGACTAAAGGGACGCGAAAACAAAGTTCTAATTAGTACAGAGCAACCACAACTAGCCAAACATTTAGGTCGAACAAACGTATTTTTTAGCAGGGGGACCTCAACCCCATGACCCTTAATGGGACCTGCGATACCCAGCATTTAATCTGGCCCCATTCAGGAAGTATATATTTTGCGGCAGTAGAGTTTTTACTGTCTTGAACGTACCTGTGTATGTTCAAGCCGTATGGTCACGTTGTTTTCAAGTGACTTGTTTCCAGGACGAAATACAGACCCTGACATGATCTTACTGTTCAAATGGTGTGGTGTTCTTTGAAGTACATTACTGTCACTGCAATTTCAAAGAAGTATTTATTGTAAATTTTGTTGAATCTCGTTACGAGAATCACGTGATTTAAGGAAGATTACAAAATTTTTTAAAGAAATAAATTTCTGAAAATTTTGCTACATAATTATTTTCTTTCACTGCATGAATAAATTCAAATTCTAATTCAAACTCTACTGTGTAAATGATATCATTCTACGAGAAAAGCTCGGAGGAAATAAAAATTTGACCGAGGGCTGATTGTAAATTACTTAACAAAAACAGCTATACCTTTAAACATTATAATATGAATACACATAAGCTTGAACTTTAGTCGAAATCAAGATGGACCATTGCTAACGGCTCTTTTTATTGCTATATTCGGTATAATTCTGTCTTTCCAGAATGACACGGATTCTAGAAGATTGTAGATTTGTCATCGATATTTGTCAACAAATTATCATACAGTATCATAAGCCTTGGCAGAATGAATGAGTGAAGGAATAAGGACGAAGGTGACCAAATGGATCCGAACATCTCTTACCTAGTATGAATCTCACTGATATTGTTTTGAATCACTTTGTCCAAATTCTTGTAGAATGCTGAGAAAAAGTGAGCCTTGTCTAATGATGAAAAGGAAGCAAAATAAAAAAAAATAAAATGATTTGGAGCTCAAAGACAAACACTTGCACTTCTAATCACAGATTTTAAAGACATATCGTACTTGTAGAAATTGGCAAAGTAATCTTTATATTGTTTTCCAAGCCAGGTTTTTTAGCACCATTGAAAAGAAAGTTTTGTCGTCCATAGCTTGCTTTCATCACTAAAACGCAAACGAGGGAAATAATAAAGTATTAATGAAATTTAATGCTTAAGAGATTTTTTTTCTACAATTAAGACATGCCGATGCAACCAATTTAAAACTAGAAGTACGTTCCCATCTTAGAGAGATACCCTTTTCGAACCTTTACTAATACTACTATTGGATATTGCAACTCGAGAAAGTGTCAGGGGATTAAATTTTAAACATAAGATAAAAACGTTTTGAATTAAGTTTTTTAAAAAACATACATTTAGTTTCAAAAATGATTTAACATATATTATTATAAATTCTTACTGTTAAAGCAATAGAAAACGTTTTCCGTGTTTGCGTAGCCTGATATAACCACGAGAGGGGTTGGGAGAATTCTCGACAGTTATGCAAACCCGAGACGAATTTATAAAATAAATTTCCCGAGAAAAAAACTGCAAAACTCTTTGTATGGCACTGATTAAAAGAGAATTTCTTACAAGTCGCAAAGTCTTGTTCACGAAGTCTTGCTCGCGTAATCACTTCTAGTTTTGCAAAAAGATGCTTTCCAAAAATACGGACTTTTCTCGCTAAAAATGTCAGCTTAAGCGAAAAAAAATTGGAAACACTTTCTTTGTAACGATTTCCCAAGCTTCAGCCGACGAAGGAATGGGTAAATAAAGTAAACTTGTCGAGTTTTGAACTTGAAAACGTTTTTAAATTCGTGCTTGCGTGATTAGCGCGCGAAAAGCAAAACATCTTGACGCCACAACCATGTTTACATACTCTCATGCAAACACTCCTCCCAGCCAATCAGAGCGCGCGTACGATCGTAGTTATTTTATAAAAGGGCATAGTTATCCAATCCAACTTGTCTGATTTAGGCTCGTTAACGTAATGCATCAAATGAATCATTATTATTATTATTATTATTATTATTATTATTATTATTATTGTGCGCATGTGTGCGTAGCAGGCAAGACGCTTATTTCGAAGCTCTTCACTCTTGATTAGTTTTTAAGACTCAAATTTGCTGAAACCTTGACCAAAATGGTAAAAGACACAGTCCAATCATTGAAACTGGAAAATGACAAGTTAAAAGATAAGATTCAAGAAATTTGTGCTGAATTACGCAACCTACGAGACGAAGTTAAAGCTGAACGAAATGGCGGCCATGCCAGTTCATCTGAAGGCACCGTTGAGGGAAACACTACGGCAACTCCGAACAGCATCCAAGAAGACTTTAAGAAATATGTTAACGACAGGATGTCTCTTATTGAAAAATCTTTGGAACGCTTGTCATCTCAAGTGGATAAAATATCATCTTCATTGGATCAAGCATTGGAATATTCGTATTCATACAACATCAAGCTTGTGGGCGTTCCTGAAGTTAAGCAACGAGAAAGCGCCGGAGATACGCTGGAACTTTGCATGAGAATCTTCAACAAAATTGGAGCTGAAATTCATCCTTATGACCTTGACATTGCCCATCGAGTGCCATCTCGTAACACGTCTGATGGTCGACCGAAACCGATTATTTGTAAATTTACTCGGCGCATCGCCCGTGAAAGTGTTATGGCAGCCCGTAGAGAAGTAAACAGGATCGTTCCTGCTGATATTGGTCTCCGAGAAAGCTCATCTTTAGAACATGCTGCTATCTACGATCACCTCTCCCCACGACTGCAGAGTTTATTATCTGACGCCAAGAAAATAAAGGAAAGATTTCTCTTCTCATTTTGTTGGGCCAAGAACTCCACCATCTGGCTGCGGAAAAATGAAACCTCTCGTCCGATCGCCATTAAAAATTCAACCGACTTGTCCAGTCTCACAGCTCGCCTAGGATCTTCTGGTGATGTTACTACTCCATAAGAACATTAACAAACAATCTACTAAGGTAAATAAAACACTCCTAAGCGAGCTTCCATATTTCAATTACAGCGATCTAATTTCCGCACATGGCCAATTTAATAATTCTCTTAGTTCCTCTCTTCCTACCAAAAAATATCTTGATCGTCTCCCAAGTTATTACGACCTTGATTTATTTACTCTGAATACATTATTAGATAGAAGTTCCGACTCCAACACTTATTACTCTAATACAAGATGTAAATACTTCTCTCCACATAGTTTTTGTGATCAAAAAAGTAAGTTTGCTACTAATCCCTATCCAGATTCTAATGTTTCGTTTATGCACACAAATATCCGCAGCCTAAAGCGTAATTTAGAAAATTTTCAAACTCATTTATTAGATGAACTAGATTTTCATTTTAATATCATAGGCGTAACAGAAACAAGAATAAACAGCTCGACTGAGAACTTAGATTTTAATCCTTCGATTTTGCATTCTAATTTTGAATACCTGCCAACGCCTCTTTCAGCTGGAGGTGTAGGCATGTATATTGATGAGCGATTTCAATATCAAACAATAGAGAGATGTTCTGATGAAGCCTTCCAGGCACTTTTTATCGAATTACATCTTCCCAAAAGTGCAAACATAATATGTGGAGTATTGTATAGGCAGCATAATTCCCCTGAGCGTTTTCAGGAATATTTTGAGTCGACAATGGAAAAGCTTAGCACCAATGGAAAACAGATTATTCTTATGGGTGACTTTAATATAAATCTTCTCCATGTTCATACTAGTACTCACGCCCAAAATTTTATGCTATCTTTGCAAAGCCTGAACCTGACTCCGACAATTGACAAACCAACAAGAGTTCACAACAACTCTTACTCATTAATTGATAACATCTTTATTAACAGTCTAGAATATAGTATCTGTAGTGGAAACATAGTCTCGGATCTAACAGACCACTTTTCTCAATTTTGTATACTAAACTTTTCTACTAATCGAGATCTCTGTGATCAATCGAAATCTAAGCGGTTAACTCGTGACTTCTCAAACTACTCAGAAACAAAGTTCCTAAGTGAGCTATCTGAAATTGACTTAATAGGTACTATTTGTAATAAGACAGACATAAACAAATCATTCTCTACGTTTCACAATAAACTGAACAAGCTCCTCAATAAGCACGCCCCATTAAAGCCAATTTCAAAACGCAGCCTAAGAAAACAACAAAAACCCTGGATAACAAAAGGCATCAGAAGATCAATTAAGATCAAGAATTCACTCTATTATTCTGGTGACAGTAAAACCTACAAAATTTATCGTAACAAAATACTGATGCTCACACGAATAAGTAAAAGGAATTTTTTTCACAACTATTTCGAAGATAACCTAAGTAACATTAAAAAGACTTGGGAAGTCAAATACGAAGTTAATTTAAAAATATTCAACCATCATACCAACTCTTACACATCTTTGGAACGTAAAAGTTATGTTAAATATCTAGGCGTGCTTATTGATGAGAACCTCTCTTGGAAACATCACATTTTACATATAGCCTCTAAAATAAGCACATCGATTGGCATTATTGCTAGGCTAAGACATTTCGTACCACTTAATACTTTACAGCATATATACAGATCGCTGATTCAACCCTATTTGTTATATGGCATAACAGCGTGGGGCCGAGCAGACAAAATCCACAGAAACAAAATCCTATGTCTCCAGAAACGTGCCCTTCGCCTCATGTTTTTTGGTGATTATAAAGCTTACGCAGTACCCTTCTTCATTTCATCCAGTCTACTACCTCTAGATCTTCTTTACCTCTAGTCAGTTGCCGTCTTAATGTATGACGTCTCAAATAACACATCGCCACCTCAAATAAGTAATTTATTTAATTACCAACATAATATTCATTCACATAACACAAGATCATCAACAAAAGGCAACTTCTTTCTCGAAAACTCTAGATTAGACAAGCTAAACATGTCTTTTTCAAGAAACGGTGTTAGAGTCTGGAATAACCTATCTAATGAAATTCGTCAAATGCCTAAAGTGAAATTTAAACGCAACATTCACAATATGCTCCTTCAGAAACTCTCGGAGGCGAATGAGTATATTGATCTATTGGATTTGAATATGTCTTGAAAACTAAACTCAGTTCATTCTATTAGCTTTCTATCTACATTATCCTTCCAGCTTCCCATGTAATCTGCCTTATTTCTCCTGAGAATCTTCGTTATTATTACTAGTCAGTATTCAGTATTCACCTTATTTTAATGTATTGTACGATAATAATTAATTTTACTTAGTATTGTAATTGTATTGTATTGTAATTGTAATTATTCACTTTGTACTTAGTATTCAGCTTATTTTAATGTATTGTGCGATAATAATTAATTCTATTTAGTATTGTTATTGTAATTATTCTACTTAGTGTCAAGCCACTGCTCGCCTCGAATAGCTATAGCTAACTGCGAGCAGTGGTACATCATATTTTGTTTTTTTCTCAATTTTTCTTAATAAACTTGAAACTTGAAACAGTGTATTAGTATCGGTAGTAGTATGATTTGTAGTGATATTTGGCATAAATACCACGGGTGATATTTCGAAATTGTTATCCGTAATTTCACGAGCTGTTAGGCGATTGAAATTTGAGACGCTGCTCTAAGCCGATGAAATTGCAGAAATTTCTCATTTACTAGTATAAAAATACTCACCAAGGCCTGAAGAATTCACAGCGATCACTGTCGAGAAGTTAGTAATACGCGAAGCTATGCTTTCACCAAGTTTCTCAACTACTCTGGCGACACCAAAGACCTGCTTTGATTGAGTGACGCTTGGCTTCAAGGGGGAGTCATTCAAACTTTTCAGCAATTCGCTTGTCTTTTTCCCGGCGATCTACGTGAAATACATGAACATGTCTGTTACAGTGCATTTTACGACAGACAGAAATACTTTGAAGCACTTTAAAGTGAAATACCTTTTACAGTGGAACCTCGATTTAACGAACCTCTATCTAACGAAGTCGTCGATATAACGAACAATTTTCTTTACCCCAAGAATAGTAAAATATATGAAAAAGAAACTCGATATAACGAATCTCGTTATAGCGAACAAATTTTGTCAGTCCCTTGGCTCTTCGTTAAATCGAGGTTCCACTGTATGTTGAACAGACCCACTAGCATAACTTCTTATTTCTTAAACAGATAAACAACATTGAGTATATGTGGACGATCAAAAAAGAAAAGCCAGTAATGCAAGAAACTTTGTACCTTCATTATCCTCTGAAGAAAATTACTAGTGGAATTGCTAGCACTTTCAACTTGGTATAGCAGATCTTTCAGGAACGACACTGTGGCATTGATCTAAAGAGGGAAATAAAACGTCATAAACGTGGGATAGCGATGACAGAAGCTTGGGATACAGGATTCGCGCAAAAAAGAAGCGGTTTCAGGATCCCCTTCCCCCAAGCGTCCCCCCCTCCCCCACCCCGTCCCAAATCCTCTCCAAACCCTGTGGGTGATTTCCCTACCTTGTGAGAAATATTGCAGTTGACGTAATCGGGATAATTTGGATCACCTACTCTAGAGCACCCTTCAGGAACATCTGCAATAAAAACGGGACATTTTATTCAATAAAGTCAAAGAAGCGAGACGATGGAACTATTGAATTTACTGTTTAGAAGACTACGCGTGACTGGCCATATCCTTGAGCCTTAAAAACTGGGTTACATTTTGCCAGAGGATGCAAAATATCCCGAGATCTTAGGCGAAATCGAAAACGAAACGCTGGAAAGTTAACCTATATCTGGCAGGAATTCTGAAAATTATTCATTATTATTAATTACGAGTTATCAAGATTCTGTGCTAAGTAAAAGCAAATAATAATGTTTCTTAGTCAACTTACAAAAACGACTCCGAAAATATATCCAAACACGAGTCCATGACTGTGTGACCACCAGCCCATATGCTCTACTACTGAGCCACAGGAGACTATGTAGAGCACGCGAAGCAATGGACGGAAAGTAATGGTTTGACTCCACTCCGATTGGGGAGCGCTAGTTTTATTGTCAAGTCGCCCTGTCTCTGGCTTAAGGAACATCATCCTTGCGTTTGCACAAAATAAATGCTGAATCATTGCTCGTTGGAGTGAATACCAAAAAAAGCGTAAACCTGTCGACAATTTTGCAAAACGAGCAGGGTAACGATGTTCGAATTTGAATGACTTAAAGATTACAAAGTAGGTTAGCTGATCCTGCCCTTCTACCCCTTCCTTGGCCTATTTGCGCGAAGTAATTGAAAAGTTACTGCCAAATAATTTCCCGTAAAGTTCCGAAAGCCTTTCTGTAATGACCCCCCTCTCTGAATCATGATCGACCCCTGAAGTTAAAGATCCACCAAAAGTGGCAGCTTGACCACAAATGTATTTCCTCTATCGTAGTTACTAAAACCCGGAACAACCCACAATGACCCACAACGACCCACAACGACCCACAACGATCCACAACGATCCGCAACGACCCACAACGACCCACAACGATCCACAACGATCCCACAACGATCCACAACGATCATCAAAGAATACTGATTAACTTTTGAATTTTTTTCAAAAATTGAAAAGCATACTGAATAGCAAACATAACGACTCATGGGACAAAATAAATGAGCAAATGTAGCTTTTCACGAGAAAGAATCTCCATTCAGAGACACATTTGTAAGTACGATCGATGTCTCTTCGGCCGGCCATCGAATAAAGATTTGTATAAGTCACATGAAAAGTTTCATCAGCTTTGTTCTCCGTAAACATCCATCTACATTCGTGCCGCGACGCGCTATACTTTCTTGCTGATTTCTGCGCTAACGAAGCAAACTGGGATTGCAGTGTTATGACAATGATCATTGTCATTGTCGTTGTGGGTCGTTGCGGATCGTTGTGGATCGTTGTGGGTCGTTGTGGGTCGTTGTGGGTCATTGTGGGTCGTTCCGGGTTTTAGTAACTACGTTTCCTCTATTCAATAGAGGAAAAGTATAGGCAGAGACTGCTAAATCGATCCTCGTCAACGAGAGTCTAATTTGCTTTTGAGACTTCACGATAATATTACTTGTGGTATCAAGAGGGTCCCAATGGGGTGGTGGCTTTTACGGTTATCGGCTAAAATTTTGGCTCTTTTACGGCTATCGGTTAATTTTTTTCAGTTACGGTTAACGAAAAAGTTAAAAATTAACTTCTTTTTTTTCAAAACGTTAAATATTAATTAACCCGTATTTTTTTATATCTTTAAATCAAAATAAAGGTCTTCGGATCATCTCGGGATGAAACAAGCTATTCTTTTGAAAAATTTTAACATTTTATATATCAAAAGGTTGAATACTTTTTATAAAGTATTCCACTTCTAATACATTATTTTACACATAGACATGTCAATATGTCAATTTAAAAATAATCTTCGTGAAAAAGCAAAAGCAGACACGCAATCGCCCAACTCAAGGCCGGGGCGCGACATTCATTATAACAGAAATGGCCGTTTTCACACTATCCGCTCCAGATAGCCTGTGTACAGCCGCCCCCTCCCCCCGCAGAAAAATCGAAGAAGGGGTGTCTGTGGGGAGGGCGCGACTGTACACAGGCTAGTCTCAGACGGATGATCAATTTCTAGCTCTAGTGTGTGCCTAGGTCTTGGTTAACACCTAAAAGGCGCTTTGCCTAACGTGCGTACGGAGTCACACTAGCCGGGAAGCAAAAAACGCAACCATAAGTAAGTTTAGCACCTTCCTTAAAAGTAGCAAATCTAGGTAACAATTTCTTTTACGGTTAACTCTTTTTTACCCTATTTACGGCTAACGGTTAAAATTTTTCAATTTTTACGGCTATCGATTAAATTTTTGGCCGTTTTACGCCTATCGGTTAACCCATTGAGACCCTCTATCAAGCTCCGACATCGAGGCTCGCGTACGATTTTGGCGTCTCCTATCAATTTTTCAGTTTATGAATTAAAACATATCGTTATTAAAATTTCATCATTATATCAATAATACTCACAGTCCTTTGTTATGTTTTTCATCAAGAAGTCGTTTCCAATTGGAATTACCATAGTTCCATTTGGCGTTTTCATGCCAATTGACATTCGATCATAGCCTACCCCTTGTTTAAGTAGAGCTTCGATGTAGTAGAGTTTATTCTGCTGCAGAAACTGAGGAGTGGAAACCTGCAAGGGGCTTAACGTAGAATCGCTGCGAAAAATTGGGGAAAATCGTGCAATAAAAAGTTAACAGTCCTTTACCTCAATAGCTTCTCTGCAGTTTAAAGAGAAAAAGCCCTCTGAATTTATAGGGGTAACACAATTACTGGTATGATTGACGTAGGAATTGAACTACCGAGGACTAATCCAGCCCGCGGTTAGGACGGGGATTCAACTTCGGAGCCCCGGATTACAATTCCAGCGCTCTTAAACGCTCGACCGCACGCTGCCTCCGCTCGAAAAAATATGACGTTAAAGCTTGAATCTCAACAGCTACTTAGCACGCAAGTGAAAACCTTGAAAGTAAATTGACTGTGCTCCGAAGGGAGAAAAATGCTATTGCACGCACCTCTAAAGGGACTGAGAGAAATAGGGTGAGACCAAAGGAGACAAGGAGATAAATAGTGGAGAAATTACTAAAGGGAGTCCAAACAGGGATCTTGGGCTGAGGTCTCCATTGGTGCCCTGGACAGAGGACGTTGGAAATCGATGATTTCTTGGGGCGCTTTCTATTTAGGCAAAACTTCCGGTTGAAAACTCCGGAAACATTCCGGGCCGAATTAAGTTTTACGTGAAAATCCCCAAAGCGTTCTAGCATCGGACTTGCAGCGCGTGCAGATGTTATTTTGAACGATAAGATAGGGAATGAAAAGAAAAAGCGCAACTGCCCGTGAACAACGCCCGACGGCAAACATTGGAAATGACGGAAAATTTTTTTTTAGTGCCAGCCGCCGGTCGAAACAGAATTGCGCAAATGGAATTGGAATTTTTGTTCCAACAGGTTGCAAAGAAAAACGTAGGATACCTCGGAAGGTCGTCCGTTTGGTTCCAGAAAAATTCCGGTCAATACATTAATTTTGTTCCATTTGCATCGGTTGAACCGGAAACGTTGTCCAAATCGAAAGCACACCTGCTCTACCTCCTCAGGTGGGAAAAAGGATCTGGTGACCATGATGATGATGATAATGATGATGATCAGTAATGTTTATGATGGTGATAGTGATGACGACGACGATATTCATGATGTTCATGATGATTATGACGATTCTTATGTTGCTCTTACCATAGCACAAAAGTAGATAAAAAAGACTGTCTTACTTGCAACAGTTCTGAGGTGCATCCCCAACGTTAGTAGCTTGATTGATAATCATTTTCTTTTCTCTAGGGTTCATATCTCCGCTGATAAACAACTGACAGGTATCATCGCAAAATGTGTAGAAAGTGTAATTTCCCGTCTCTTTGGCGAGCAGATAAGAACGATATCGAGCCCCATAATCTGTTCCGTATATTTGCTGTCTAAATCTTGAGATATATCCACTTTTGGTAGCAGCTTTTTGAAAAGCTGGATTTGTCGTCAGTTTTTTGATGTCATTCCCTGGGATTTTCAACCATCTCTCATAAAAAACTTTATCAGATTCTAAAAAAAAAATGATAAAATCTATTTCAGTATTCTTAGACTGTATTTTAAAATGAAATTGATTTCCATAATGTTTAATAATTATTCTTTGAATTTCTGGTGAATAGTGGCAGGACATTTAAAAGAACGCGCAAAAATCTACTTCACTGTCAGCAAGGTAAGAACTAAGTAATGTACAAAGTAATTTGTAACTCGAAGAGTTTAACAATCAGCAGAGATTAACATCGTACCAAGAGCCCTCGTTACCCTGACAAAGCCTTCAGGAGTCTGGGACGAATAGAGACTGTAATTACAAACTAACTAGGTTGCGACTACGTGAAATTGCCTCACCCATATCAATTCAAGTGGCGTTTTCAAGATAATGGGTTGAAATTACAAAAAAAAAAACACATTAAAAAAACATCTTTTTCGTTAAAATAACGAGGTGCGAGAAAGGGTAGCTAGTCAAGCAACCAAACCTTGAAAGGTCTATTTTGAACTTTTTTTAAAAAATAAGGCACTAGATATAGGCGCATCTACCTGAAAATAAAAAGGTATATTCGATTAAGGGTGTTTCTTGGTGTTGAGGCAACCATTGTTGGTTCACTTTTGTGTTGTGTTGCGGATAGTGCTCTGCGTCTTCAATCTTTTGTATTACGGTCATTTGATGATTGCACCCGTCCTCAACACCAATAGACTACCCCTTTTATAAGTCCCTTCCAAATGTATTGAAATGCATTCGATATATTATTACATTGTTGAAGCTTATCGTAAATCTTCTATTAAGCTCCCCTCTCAAATTAGCCCCCCCCCCCCCTCCCCTTTTCAGGGGAAGAGAGTTAATAAGCACCCCCCTCTCTTTTAACTCTCCAACCTCCCCTCGCCTAATTATTCTTCATTAATAAATAAGAGACTGTATTAATCAATCAGGACTGTAAAACGTCGTGTGGACTGATCTGGGATGATTAATTCACCAACTGGAAGTTGGCATTTGATTCTGATCCTCGGCTAATTCTCTGACCCTCTTGTACTTGAGCTTTTTCACTTTTTATCCTTAAGTTCTTTATGGAGAACTGATACCATCGTCTTTGCTAAATTAAATAAGCCTCCCCCCCGCCTCCCCCCACCTCTAAACGTGTTTGGAACTAAGCCCCGGGAGGCCTAACAGAGGACTAGCAGTAACTAAAAACCAGTACACGCTAAACGCATTTTTATCAGGACTGTTTCCAAGTTTTTTTTTCCATTCCGGTTGTGATCCCGCTGGGATATAAGCCTATCCGTTTAAAAGCGCTCCTAAAACCCCTTACGAAGATGTATCATCCCAGCGCTTTTAAGTAGCAGTAAACGGTATGCAAGAAAAGGCGTCATAAGCTTTGTTTTAGACAAAACCGCTCAAGTTGAAATTAAAATGGTGAGCGTTATTAGCAGTTTACATTAACGGTTGAATGGTAATCCGTTAATGTCAAAGAAATGAAAATTAAATCAGTCAATATGGCTTTATATCACTTATACATAGTTATGAGATGTGGAGTAGTGCTCAAAGGTGCTCAAACCCTATTGTGACACACTTAAGCGCTCGTACATACGTGATAACAGCTACTTGAAATAATATCTCGATAATGCTCTCTTTTTTGCTACATTATATTATGTAGTCAAAGAGGCCAGTGGCAACCAATAGTTATCAGCTCTACTTTTTAGAATGCGTTTTTTCTAGGTTATTAGGCACAATTGTCATCTCCGAAATTAAGCAACTTGTCAGCTATGATATGCAAACTCTCGTTAGAACTAATGAAATATCTCAGGAACGTAATGAAAATAATTTCGTTTTAAATAAGCAACATAATACCAGCCTGTTTGATATGATGCTTTCTATAAAGTATGTGTGGATCAAATTGTAACAACTGAAATTTTCGTTCGGTTCTTTTTCAATTATGAAATCCCATTCTTTTCAATAAAAAAACCTACTCATTTAATCTAGCGAGCAGATTTAGCTTTTTGTTGGTGCAAATTATTGGATGCCCCTCAAAAACATGTCAAAACTAAAACAAGTCAAACTATAAGATTTAAAATAACGAGAAATATGCCTGTGGGACCATCAAGTCATATTAAAACATTGAAAATATTCTAACTATCTTCCTCCCCATTTGTTGATTATTCCGCGGATTATTGAATTTAATCAGATCTCAGTTCTGAATACTCAACAGAAATTTGAATTTTATCTTGAAATGTTTATTCGAAACTGACCAACCGCCTGGAATTTCCAGTTGGAATCAAAATTAATCAGAGGAATTTATTGAAAGCTAGAATTAAAAAGACTGAAGAATGAAGGTTCCGAAAAGTAATTTTCTACTTTTCCTCAGTTTGTTTTTTATAGGATAAAAGCAATTACTTCGTCATTTTACCGGACATATATTTGCTCTTCAATGACAGAGTGGTCAGAATGATTCCGGTGGAATGACGCTTAAACTCCAAGTTAAAACCTTCAACAAAAGCTCCCTTAATTGCTTTATTAGCGAACAGTAGTTCCTTCTCCCTTTCAACAGATCCTTATGTGATTAATTCAGTTTCTTAGCAGGTAGAGTCTCAGAACTTAGTTCAATAGCCTTAACACAAAGTTCAAAATCATAAAACTTTACTTCGTGTATTGACCAAAATGAAATGGGTATCTGAAACAAACTCCGCCCGTTACTATTCTTAGTCTATTTATCAATTACATCTCATAAAACTAGTCGGACGACTGGCTTTAGGGAAAGCAGCAGCTTATTTCAATTGGGAAACAGCATTCATTTGTTCAAGTTGAACTCATAAGTATTCGCTCACAAGACCCTTAGAAATTGCTTAATGCTTGAACTGCTTAGACGAGCACGACTGTCTGACAAGTCGCTTAGCTAAAATAGTACAAAGGTAATAATGTCGGTCTTTATTTCGGCCTGATCAGGCGATATCAACCGCTCGAGATGTTTTTCTTGTCCTGTGCGACTCTTAAAAGTTGCTACATGTAGTGGTTTCATTGTTTGATCTTTGAGTTTTTCCCAAATTTTCATCGCAAAAGCAGATGATCCGACAAGGGTGTTATTAGTAAAAAAAAAAATAAATAAAAATCCGTTCATACGTTCAGGTTTAGGATTTATATAAAAAATGAACTAAAGAAGTTATCTTTCAAAAAAGAAAAAAAAAAAGATCAATGCTGCTTACCTTTCAGCGAAGAAGGAGACGGTAAAATAATCTGCAGTTAAATGGTTATTAAAAAGTCAAAAACGTACTTTTAAATATCAGTCAAAAAATTTTG
Source organism: Porites lutea (assembly GCF_958299795.1). Lineage (NCBI taxonomy): Eukaryota > Metazoa > Cnidaria > Anthozoa > Scleractinia > Poritidae > Porites > Porites lutea. The sequence goes on from NC_133204.1 coordinate 14,478,336, forward strand.
CATGCGAGAGAACACTAACCTGAAGCAGGAAAAGATACAGTACAGTACTACAAAGCATTCTCCTCATATCAAAAGAAAATTTTTATCTTAGTCAGGAGCACAGTTTGAACGCTTTCGTGCCCCGAGCCCAATATGCGCGCTCGTATTACGCTAAGATACCGTTTTCCTTCACTGACTGGATTGTAGTCATGAGGTTCCATCATTGCCTTGTTCTACCATCTGCCTGTCAATCTGCCAGATATTTGAATTAAGTGGACGTCAATTTAACTGGCGACCAATTAGATTGCGAGTGTGCGACGGGGTGTTGACTTTTCATCAGTATTTCAGTATTGTGCTAATGAACTGTCTGTTAAAGCACTGACTCTCTTTCTCTCTTTTGTTTTCGTCGATGTATGGCTTGTTAGCTCTCGTTAAATCCCGGCCATTTAATTTCAGTCACATAATTTACTTTTAAAAGCTCGCTGAAACCTCAAATACACTTTGTGCGGCTTTTTCGGTTTTCTCCGCAAATTGTTCGTGCATAATAGCGTCCATATTGAGGTGCGAAGCTGCAGAAAAAGATAAACAAAGCTGATTTTGCTACTTTGTCTGTTTATATTGAATGACAGTGGTCTTTCTCAAAAGAGCTTTTCATACAACATTCAATGCGGCATTGTTTCCCTGGGTTCTTGAGAAATTGTAAGAGAGCATGAAATGATACAAAATTTACCCCTTTTTTTCCAAATGAAATGAATTTTAATATTATATTCGGAAATTACTAACACAAAAACGTCTCCTTGTTGAATTTTCATATTTACCGACAACTGCGATAAATATTCATTCTGTAATCACCGGTTGTTACGGTTTTCTTGGGAACGGCCAAACGAGACTTGCGTCTTTAGTCATGCCATAACAAATTAATCCACTGGCTTAAATCGGATGTAGAAGAATAGTTCATTTATTAAATCCCTGTCAATGCAAAACAGTACGGAAAGGCCTAATTAAAAAGAAAACTCACAGTTTCTTGTGGTGTCCATGACAAACATCATCTACCACGAAATTGATACAAAATTGTTCTGCCTAAAGAGTACTGTATTTGTAGGGTTCTATCAGTCGTGAGATTGATTAACGTTTTTTACTCAGGGTTATTAAAAATAAAATGCTCTCCAGCAATTTTATCTTAAGAATAAACGAGGGCTTTAATGCGATTCTTTCTTGAATGAAATCTCATTGCGATAATCTGATTTCCACAAAGCGGTAATATTTCACAGTTCTATCACAGTGTGACAAAAGGTAGTTCTTGATAGATATTGCGTCAATGTTGCAGTACAAAGATGTTTCGAGATGATATAAAGAGCTGTAATAATCCTGATGTAAGCAGCAATGAAAGATATCTTGCTTGTTGTTATCTTAAACTGCACACAAGCTTTCTTTTGCAAAGATATTTCATACATCGATAAAATAGTTCAGTAGAAACCAATTAGCGTAGACATGGTTGAAGCTAGGTCCGTGGCGCCCCAACGGTTACCATGACTACGGAATAGGCGCAGGTGCAGTTCTCTGGTACAACTTCCTGTTAATTTTGGAATACTGAAGGCGTTCAGCTTTTTGTGACGATTGTTATTCTACGCAAAAAGTAGTTGTGGCCACACATTCACTTTGCGTAACATGATTGAGCAATGTCTGGCTTTGAACAGACTACTGCGTACAAACTTTCAGTTGCTTACAGTGTAAACGCCACTTGCACATCTCCCACAATGCACTTTATTTGCCTCCAAAGTTTTGCATAACCTATGTTTTTCATTTCTCCTCGGTATTACAGCCGTCCTATGAGAAATTGAAGACTGAATGCTTATGCAAAATTTTGGGGGACAAATAAGGTGTATTATGGGAGATATGTGCAAGTGGCGCATATCTTGTGATTTAACTGTACCCTTGGTTTAAATTCTTTTCTTTTGTGTTTTGGTATGGTAATGTATGTTAATGGGTTTCGAACAAGGGAAAATAAAGTTTAAACCAAGGGTAAAATTATACCACAAAATATACATTCACGTAGTTATCTTGGCATTTCAATCTATCAATCTGATTGGTTCGCTGCCGTGAGCTATTCTGCATAAAGGTTACTATTCATTCAAAATATTTCTCAGTTTCTGATTGGCTCAAATTCCCAGACTAATTGTTATGCAAAACAAAAAATGTTCGAAAAGTTGCAAGGGCTCATTTGGGCCGGAGCGAAGAGAATTGAGTGAGTGAGTAATCTTTCATTCTAGAATATACTGCATGACACAATGGCTGCAATGGCAGGTATGACAACCCTTGAAGTGCTTTTTTACTGATCGTCCTTTACAGTCACTCACTAGTTATCTTCGACATAGTCTCCAAGTTCAGACGCCCCCCACCCCCCTCCCCCTCCCCCCCCCGCTACCCCAACCCCGCATGACCACTTACACACCTACACATTTCTTCAAACGAGTTGCTTGACTTAATATGCAAGTGATAGTTTCCATGTGAGATAATCAAAATTCAAATTTCAAAAATTGCAAAATCATTCCCTTGTGATTTTATAGTGTAGCTCCACGTATGCTCAAGATAATGGCCTCATAAGTAAGAAATTGTTATTTTCTATTTGCAAAAGAATAGTGCAAAATTGCTTTTTGACGTCACTGATATGGTTAACATAGCAACATCGGAGGGGAGATTGTGTATTGTCAGGATTTTATAGAGCGTTTTCACTCACGTGGCAATTTTATAGGATTGGTTTGGTACACCAACATGGCCACCGTTTTATTGCTTCGGAACACCAATATGGCCGCCGTGACGTCATGTGAAAACGCTCTATTGAAGAAAGTTCTTCTTGACTTGGGCTGCTGCATTGCGAGCTTAATTTTTTATATAAAACATGAAATGAACAACTAAACAAAAGATTAAGAATGAATATATATTTTTAAAATTTGCCAAATATTTCGGTTTAAAAGACAAACCTTCTTCAGGGGCTAAAAGAAAAATGAAGATGAAACTGAAAGTTCGTTACAAATAAGGGTTTGAAAATATGAAATTAAAGCAATAGATTGTGATTGGTATATTTGACTAGGTAGTATATATCGTATATCAACGAACTTCGTCACGTCTATTTACTCCTAGAGGAGACAATGTTATCCCTTTGTGTATTAAGTGAGCCTCCAAACCCTGTCTCACTGCGTCACGGTTGCTACGTATGAGTTCAAGAAAAATGAGACAAACATCAATCATTAGATGTGAAGATTGATTGAAAACAGTATTGAAATGCAGGGGGACAGGAGCGTGATCGCTGTGTTGATGGCGGCTTAGGATGGATCGGCGGTGTTCAGCATATCGTTCATTAAATTGGCGTTTATTCTCACCGACTTACTGGTATTTGCATTTGTTACATTTTATCTATATTTTTCTTTTAGCCCCTGAAGAAGGCTTGTCTTTCAAAACGAAATATTGGGCAAATTTGTTTAAATATATATTTTGGCTTTATTCATTTGTTTACATGTTCATCGCCTTGCCGTAAGAATTAGCTTGCCTTTTTATATTTTATACAAGTTGTTATTGCACTGATCCAGGTCTACAACCAGGATATCTGGCACCACTCAACGGTTTGTCGCTGCGGACTTGCTGATATTTTCAATTTTTGTGTTAGCCTCGTTCTCCCTTGAGGAGTTATGTGCTTCCTTGCGCTGATTTGAGAGGGATCAAGTTTCCTACAATTAGGGGGCTTTTCCTTGCCGGCAGCAGGTAATGGTAACAAAATGTAGATTTTTTTTAGGTTAATTGTTAAATGAGTAGGCGGCCTTGTGCTCTCTGGAAGCATGGCCAGTTAACCATGATCTTGTACAGCAGCCAGTACCCTATTTTCCAGTCAAAAACAGTTCTTTCTTTAATCCTTGGTTGCTATATTGAATGGGAGAAACATTTGCTTATACATCCGTCCAAGAAATTCCGGAAGTCACGTGACCGAACTAACGTCCGCCCGTCCGTCCGCGCCTCAAGGAAACCAATCTGAACTGTCACTCTTTCTAGCTAGTGTTGAAACTTAAACCTGATATTTCATATGCATAAAATTGTTATGGTCTATTGACAGCTGTCAAAACAGGGTATCAGCTTACCACATGACGATTTTTTCAATATTATTGCTACCCGCGCAGTTAGCTCAATGGGATAAGCGCTGGTCTGCTGAGAGGGAGGTCGCGTGTTCAAACCCCGGCCGGACCAACACTCAGAGTCTTTAAATAACTGTGGAGAAGGTGCTGCCTTTGTAATAACATCTGCAAACGGTTAGACTTTCTAGTATTCTCGGATAAGTAAGCCGTAGGTCCCGTCTCACAAGCCCTTGTACGTGTAATAAAAAAATCTGTGGGACGTTAAAGAACCCGCACACTCTTCGTAAAGAGTAGGGTACTACATGCCCGGTGTAGTGGTCTATCTCACTTTCACACTCATGTATGGGAGCATCATTACTCATTCCTTCATTACTTGTAAACTGCACCTAAGCAGTCTGGCAAAGTCCCCCAACCATTGTTGTAAATTATCCCTGAAAAGCCCCGAGGGGAGTGGATTATAAGATATTTACAATTCACAATTTACATATACAATTTTCTAATGATATCAAATGATGATAATAATGATGATGATGATGATGATGATGATGATGATCACAGTGATGATGTTTATAATTGTTACTGTATGCTGCGTGTACCTGTAAATGAGATCTGTTCTTCACAAATGAATCCTTTCTTGATAGTGCATTTCAAGTCATTGAAGAGCCCGTATGTTCCTTGAGGGTATTGTTTGGCAATAACCACACATAGTCCGTCACCAGTAGGCTGCCCACTCTGCCAGTGTGGATTGGTCAGCGGTTTTCCAGTGACCCATGTCCAATTATTCTTTTCAGAAGACCTATTTGATAAGCCAATGAACCACTCATCATCTGCTGTATTAGAAAGATTTTGAATTTCTTCTTTCACAAACTTCCACTTGCGGTCGGTTTCCAAGGTGACGAGGTGCCCGCCCTCTTCTATGCATTGCCTTTGGCCGTCTGACCAAGAGGTGATGTTATCGTTATAAAACTTATACATTACACCATCTTGAATAGCTAAATACATGGTCAGAAAAAAAAAAAAAAAAAGATTGTTGAAAAAATCATGTTAAAAAGGCACAAGCAACTTAGCTAGAGCTTACCAAAAAACGAAATTATATAGCCTGTCTTCAAGGCGTTTGGCGGATCGAGAAAGAAACCACTATATATATATATATATATATATATATATATATATATATATATATATATATATATAGATAGATAGATAGATAGATAGATAGATAGATAGATAGATAGATAGATAGATAGATAGATAGATAGATAGATATAAAGGTTTATACAGTGAATAGCGTTATCCACCTTTTGAACGAGTAGTTTTTAATTAGTGTGGCCCACAATGTTAAGAATCCCTTCAGCGCTCTAACCCAGCTCGGCCATGCTGCATTTCATTAAGAATTACAAGTGGATTGAAAATCCACGAATATCATTATGAATTGTTCTCAGTTCTAACCTAAGGAGCCCAAAGCTTAAGCGACGAAAAAACGCCTATATAGCGTGGGTATGTGCAGCTATAACGTGGTCTCACTGAAGAGTGCATGCCCTTTTAAAATGAAACCCGTTAGGATTTCGTTCTGAATACGTGAATGGGGAAGATAGGGGCATCTTATTATTGGCAGGAATGTTCTCTTCTCATTCGGATTTTCCTCTTTCTTTTTGTTCTATTTGTTTAATAGCTCAAACATGATTGCTTTTTTATTATTATTATTTCTGCGCTGCAGTGGGCCTGTTAGTTAGCCTTTCAGAGCCCTTTGGGTGCATGTATCCAGAATGGTAATTGCTATTAGTCATATTCACCTCATTTACAGACTGCAATGGAAGGATTATTTGAAAGGCTAAAAATTGGTTTTAATATAGTTTGTATGAGTCTAGTAAAAACGACTGTGTGTTCTTAGATGGCGTCCGGACGTACCACAATGATTTATTATAACTTTAAATTATTGGTTTTAGCCTACCTGAATGGAAGTTTGCCCCTCCTTCGATGAAGGTATTAACCTAAAAGGAAAACAGAAAACATACCCAATAAACGGAGAAGGGCAGAATCGATTTTGCATACGAAGTATTATTTCGTCAATTAAGGGGTCAGTGAACCATGCCATTTAGCTCGATTCCATCTTCCCCGGTTGATAAAAAAACCCTTTACTTACCAAAAAACAAAGATGTGACCATTCCAAAATCAGTCTTCTCGAAATATTAAAATTGTTCATTTTTTTTCAGTTTGTATTGAGAAAGAGTTAACTTACGTTTGGTATAGATTTACTGGTAAGACAAAGTATTAATAAGGATGTTAATAAAGAGTGTCAAGAAATTACATAGGACAGCTGTCATAATTTTTAAACTGACAAGTGCGAGGAGTGGTGTTTCTGCTTCCTGTGGCTGTATTGTTTGAAGTGTTCCTTAACTTATTATTTCGAAGTTTAAATATCGGCGAATGAACATACAGCCAGCTGACAGGCTCTCATCAACATAAAGCAAAACGTAGCGTGCTTAATCTGATTTTTTTCTACTAGTTTTGCACCAGGGTTTTGCAGGTCGAAAAATTAGTAATCAGTCAGACGGTTATGATATATGTATATATACCAACAATGAGTCTCGAATTAACTGACGGAGAATAACATAAATCAAAAACGAATAACTCGTTACTAGGGATTTTGCTCGGCTCGCCTAAATCTTATTAAAATTTAATAAATTCATTTTCTTGTTAAGCTGTTTAAGTATCATCATTTGTGTTCCACACGTTAGTAGCTTGTCATAAAAACAAACTGAGAGATACAAACATAGTGACCCCTCCATGCAGTCAGTATAAGAAATAATCTGATATAGCTTGATATTGTGATTAACATATTTCAAACATTATGCAAGAGTACGGGTATCGCAAAGATTTTTCCAGAGGCACAAACAGTTTTTCCATATCTTTCTAACTTCCCATTTTTTTGCCATGCGATGTATCTACAACCTCCCCAAGACCTTCAATACGTGCACGGAGAGAGTCACCTTTGTACACAAAAGCAGAGGACATGAAATTACGAAGCCCTTAGCAAGCCCGCGGCCTGCGGCCTGTGCACCCTTAACTTTTTATTCAAATATATTTTCTTTTAGACTTCTAACATTGTTCAAATTTTGTAGTTAGTTTAATAGCCTGGTTAGTAATGTAGCATAGAAGGGCCATTTTTCAGGAATGTTTTTTAAACAGTTATTATTGTTAGCATTTTTTTATTATCATTATCAATATTATTATATTTTTATTTTTCCCATTCCCTCCGCGTGGTTTTTACATACCCTTGCTTTCCTCCGAGTATAATGAGATTACATGCAAAAGGGATGAAGTGGCCTGGAAATGGCTCCTTCCGTCTACTGTAGCCTTGTATTGTTCAAACCGACCGCGAAACTGTTATGATACTAGGGGGTCTGGAGACATGCCCCGCCGACAGAAACCAAAACAACAACAACAACAAAAACAAAAAGACACATAACCAAAAAATAGACTTAGATTAGGTCTGAAATATCAGGAAATACATCTTAAATTCGTATCCGTTTAATACTCGTTCACATTATTTTTTCAGTTGTTTTAATTTTGAAAAATGAATAGTTTGAAAATTGACGATCCATTTTACAGCCCTTACTGTTAGTGCCCCTATTTCATGCTGCACGCAGCTTGGAATTACCATAAACAATACTGTTTGCTACTTTGGTTGATTGACAACTCTATTTTTTATGATGGATTGCGTTACCTTACCCTGCATAATACACCTTTTGTACTCTGCCGGCCACTTTTCTGCATAAGCATTGTTTTTGCTGTCTCTTGAGTTGACTTAATACCCTGAACAAATTGAAGGGTGGGGAGGAAGTGTACTATGGGCAATGTAAAAATGGCAAATGAATTAACTGTTATAAAGACTCGAGACTCGTCTCGATTCTAGAGTAAACTTTGACCACGAACATTCTATCGTCCCGACCAACTGCCCCCGTGGTTCGCCGAGGATAGCGTAACCTAGAATCAGCCACACCTTGTCGCCCCAAAATTGGGGCTCTCTTTTCGTTAGGCCTTTCCCGCTGGAATTATATTTACCAACCGGGACGAAAAATAGAGCCTGATCTCAGGTTATCACATGCATAGGAAACGTACTCGGTCTCTGTATCAAACAGCCCAATTACACAATGACGTAATTTTACTACTATTACTATAGAATCCTTGAGGGTTTTGCTTTGTTGTGCAAATTAGGGATTTTGTTATTTAAACCATCCTAGGATAACCAAATTTGAATATGAAAAAAAAAAAAAAAAAAAGAGATAAATAAAAAATACGAAAAGGGTTTTTGTCTTAGTTAAAATGTCGCCATGGTGCAAATGGCCTATTATCACGTCATTACAGAAACAAAGACGAAGCGAGAAGTAAGAAATTGGATTGATTACAGAAGGAAGCTAAGGAAGCTGGCCATTAAGAGATGACAAACGTGTAAGTTTTTTTCTTATTTAAAGACTTATTTAAACGTATTAGAACATACATGCCATTAAGTTAAAGTTGCTGGAGAGTTGAGAAAAAGGAAGCTAAGGTTTGATCGTTATTTCTGAATCCAAACTGTTCCATCCGTCTGCATGCATAATGCCTTAATTTACTTCAAAAGAAGAAGGTGAAAAAACAAAATAAAATAAAATATATATTATGTTCCTGTCTTATCTCAAGGATAGAGATCAATTCCTTACTGCTTCCGAGTGAGAAAATCAACCAACTTTTCAGCCGTACGCTCTGTACTATTAATAGTTAATAATTAAGAAGAAACACCTATGACTATGAGTCCAATTTCTATTGCCTCTTTATATTTGTTTTTATTAGACAACAAAGTGTATATGTCAGCTCCTTAAACTAAATTATGTGTAAAAAAGGAAAGTCTTCAACCTTTTCTGTTTCACTTTTTTATAACCGAAGAGGAAAGGTTAAAAATAGATTAATTTACGACAGCTGAAATTCAACGAATTCAGGACTATCAAATGGTGATCGACCTTTTAGCTTGTCGGCAAATCAACAAGCAGACTTTGACGTTTCCTTCCATTAACGGTAAAACAAAACAATCGACTTAATTTAACTAACGTTTTCATAAATGATAACTACAACTGGAACATGTGACTAAAAAAAATTAAAATAAATTATTCTTTTCGGAAGTTTTAAATTGTAACATCTTTTTTCAAGAATATTAAAACAAATTTATCTTGAAAATCCTTCAAAAAAAATCGGTAAGTAGAGTTTTGTACCTCCGTTCAGTCAATTTCGAAATTTCGACCGGCTTTCACGTTGGCAGGTGAGTAAAACAGTGTACTTTGTGTAAGTAAAATCTTCCCATTCTTATTATTTACATTACATAATGGCCAAGAAATTGAAATGAAAACCCTAGCGGTAAACTGTGAGGATAAAAACCTCAATTTGGATCGTAAACAAAATGCTCTCAACTATAAGTCAGTTAAACTGAGGGCCAAAAGGTCTTTTTCCAGTAATATAATCTTGAAACCAATGCAGCATTTCGCAGCCATTTCATTTTCATGCGTTATTATTCAAACTTTCACGCATATGAAAAGACTCTAATTTTCACCACTATTTTTATTCTCTGAATTTTGGTAAATCTAAAGTAAACGCCCACCTTAGACCGGAGAATATTTTCAAAACCTCTTGCTTTAAAAATATCAAATTACAATAAAATACTATAATAATTATGATATTTTTACGACCTGCAAGGGTTTTACAATACTAACGCTTGTGCACAGGACGAAGATGGATACAGCTGTGGATACCCGCATTTGCTGTAAGTTTTTTTTTCTTCCTTTCAGAAGTAGCAGTTCACTTATCCATATATTTATAAACTGAAGTTTTAATAAGTCTGATATGACCGCCATCATTGCCTGATATTGCCTTTTTTTACAATCCCTCAGCTAGCAAATTTACAAAATACAATGTTTCCCGGAAAAAAAAAATTGAACCAAAGATGACAGCAAATCCCCCTCACTTACCTTGATAACTATCCTAGAAATATCAGCCATTTTTGTGATCTAATTTTCAATAAAATGCGAAACTAAAACCCCCATCTTGGTCATTACTTTTGCGATGTTATCGCATGCCGTGTGGCTCGAAATTTTTGAGGGTTCTAATTTTTGCGATTTTTGTGGTTTTTCCAGCGATCCGCAAAAATAAGTTACAGCAAACATTTTTCCCGCAAAAATTTACTCTAGAGTAAATATTCTCTAAATTCGCTTCTCAAAAATAGTCAGCTTTAAGAAATCGTATCTGTTCAATCACAACTTGTCAAAAATAACGAAATACTGGTTCATTGTTTGAAAATATGTATTTCTATTGCACGTACTCAATGAAAACGAAAATATTATCAATGCTGGCTGGCTACTGGGTACTTTCAGAAAACCGCAAAAATTAATTCCGAGCAAGAAAAACTAATCTGTCCTAATCGCAAAAATTAGTTCCCGCAAAACACAAAAAATCGCCAACCCACAAAAATAAACTCCAGCAAAAATTTTCGTACCACACTGTAACTGGTAACTCTTAATTCTCTGAACTACATAGAAAGAGCTTATCACCCCTCTTACATTAAAGGGTGTCCCAAAAGTTCTTCCTCTAATTTCATGTACTATAACTTTTGATCAAAACTTTATTTTTACATGAAATTTCTAGATGTTTATTTCTCTATCGAGTAAATCTATTCAGAATTTCAGTAACTGGCATGCCCTTTTCGTTTTTTATCACATTCTGTATCCGTTGCGGCATGGAGTGGGCAGCGTGTAGACCCACAGGTGATCCATTTTGCGCAGGCAACCCCCAAACAATATTTGTTAGTTTAGGCAGCTGAAAAAAGAAATATTTTGGGCAGTCATCCAAAAAAGATAATCCTCCCGGCCCTTTAATTTCCACATCAAGGCTTTTGTACTTCTTTACAAATTTGAGACGAAATGGGCGTTACTTGGCAGACCATGCAGATTGTTTTAATTTTTTTTTTTTTTTGCCATTTCAGGGGCGAATTTTAAACATTCGCTTTTCATGATCCTTTCTGGACCTGGCTCGCTAATTATGTGAGAGCTTCCTTGTCGAGTCTCGTATTTTGTATCTCATTTTCAAAAATTTTGCTTCACCAAGACCAGACAATGAATTACAGTCTGTATGGAATGTCTAAGAGCAGCATGCAAATCGATCGACTGGTAAAATAAGAATAAAAAAATGGAGCAGAGATTCAATGGTGACCTTTTTAAATTTTACAAAGAGAAAGTGGAAAAAGTTGATACCTTAGGTCACAAGCAGGGTCCAATCCTAAATTAATTATGTTTCCACGGGAAGTGATTATTCACTTAAGCCGATCTGAGCTGCTTGAAGTTTGATTCATCAACTAACGTGAGCCTCATGTAGTAATGACTTTTTTATGAAGTAAAATAGCATGATTCTTTGGAAAAATAATCTTTGCACGATTGCCTTTCATTCCTTCATACGTTTGTCAGTCCTCTAACCTATTTTGTCAAAATGGTACGCAATCTTTATTCTATATTATTGCAAAACGGGAGAGAAATAAAGGGAACTGTTTTGTCTTGTCCTGCAGGCATCGAAAATATACTTGTCAACCTAACCTAACCTTGGGAACCAGCTAAATTTAAACCCGAGTTACTGTGCGGATTAAACGTGTTAGCCGTTGTCAGTATAAATTTGTTGCAACCGGGTCCGGCATTGTCTTTTTTTTTTTTTCGACAATGATCATCTCAACTCAATGTCTTTTTTGATAGTGATTACAATGGGAAAAGCCTTGTTTATTTTATGTTGTCAACTTTTTTTTACAATAGTGGTTACCGGACTAAGAGAGAAATTAATAAGAAGATAAGCTGCAAAGTTTATTTTGTTTCACGAGAGGGTTTGACGTTAAGAATTAAACCTACTGGAGTTTCCAAATTTTCCAAATTCCAAATTTATAAGTCACAGTTACTCCATGAAAAGTTACCTATCTCAATTGGTCAAAGTTCATCTGCTGATTTCTGTTAAAAGATAATTTTTTTTTGTACAAACAAGGGAAACTGGAGGGCACACGACTAGCTTCCTTCGTCACGTTAACGTGATATTTCTAATTCGGATATGTCAGGCGGAATAAAAAAGGACATCATTGCATCTCCGAAAAGAAAAAAAAATATGTTGACATTAGTTGACGGCAATTTTTTTTACACTCACGTGACAAAAATTTAAACTCCATCACTTGATTAAGGCTCCGTCCACACATCTCCGTGACATATTTTTCAATCCGCAACTTTTTCTTTCCGGATTCGGCTTCCGTCCACTCAAGCATCCGGTGAATCCGGTATACGAATCCGCATCTTTTTTAATCCGTTGTGCAGAGTGGAAATTTTTGGATACGCTATGAATGCGGAATCTTGTGGACGGTAAATCCGGATATGCTTTTTATCCGATGAAGGAACAAGATCGAGCTCGATGTTATGGCTTTACCGTAAATACTGTATTCAAGATGGCAACCTCGACGCATGCTCTGTTGCCAATATTCCTAGAGGAATCCTGGGTACTAGAAAGAATCTAGATACGTGTTGAATACGGATACGTGTGGACGTGGAAAATTTTGAATCCGGAAAGAAAAAATTGCGGATAAAAAAAAAATCCGGATACGTGTGTACGGGGCCTAAGATTTGATTTCGAGATGTAACCGAAAGCTTAGTGTGTCTCTTGGAGATTTTAGCCTTGTTTATGTGTTCAAGTTCCTTACACTTTTGTTTTTTAATATATAAAAATATAAAATAACCATTTTGTGATTTTACTTTCTCATTACTCTTATTAGTCGCTATTGACAAAAGCTGTATGGATCCTTGAAGAGGACCCTTTGATCACTTGACAGTATAAGCATCCGCAATCAGGTAAAAATATATAGGTAAGAATGACCAGATTACAGAGATATTAAGGAGAAGGGCGTCTTAGAAAAAACAATAACTATGAGAAATTAATTTTTGGTCCGGAGATTTTTTTGTGGTTTTGTTGGAAGCCCTAGGGATTTTTTTTTGGAAGGTTTTAATTTTCACGCCCATTCCATTATCCCCGTCACTTTTTGAAATCCGGAGTACCTCCCACCCTGGGCTTTAAAGATATAGCCTAGGTTTGTCATATTTTCCAGCATTCCAAAGCCTGAGTTGCACATTATCGTGTTTTTTTGTGTGTGTGTGTGTGCCAATTTCTTGGCATAAAAAGTTATGAATTAAGCATTTTCTTCCAAACGCTTTTTACAAATAAACAAAGGAATCGAGAAGGGCGAAGGGATCTAGTATGTGGATTGTGGAAGAAAGGAGGGGGTCGTATACCTTTTGGGTTCATCCTTTGGGCAGGGGATATATCGGAAGGGGGAGAGAAACCTATAGCCGGGTCGCATTACAGGATTTTTAGAGTACAGGAATGAGAGATGAGACGGAATCGATTTCTGTGTTCAGGTCTTCCTATATGTCTGTACTAGCTCCCTCGACAGAAAAGCTGTATTCGACTTTGACTTTGAGGCGGCAAAACGTCTGGCCCCGGTTGCTGAAACGTTGGATTACGCTATCCACTGGATAATTCACTATCCAGCGGATAAGTATTAGGGAAACTAATTGCACTATCCACTGGATAGTGATTTATCCGGTGGATAGCGCTATCCAGCCTTTGAACAACCGAGGCCTGATATACATGCAATGCAAAGCAATGCGTGCATTGGATGGTTGGATGGGGGGGAGGGGGGGGGGGGCGCCTGGTCATCGAGAAACTTGTACAAATTGAGTGCTTGTTTATTTTATCACATTACAATTTTTGACACCAGAAGAGGACGAGATGCGTGCTTTCACATGACAGGAGTCAAATACAGCTGTTATCACATCAGATATGGAATAAAAAGCAAAAGCAAAATGCTGAAAATTTGCGCAATAAAAATACCGTAAAACAATGTGTTGTAGAAATCTCTTTCAAATTAGGAAACTTTGCCAGTTAATTATTTCAGCGATCTGCCTGCGGTGAAATAAGATCAGTTGAATTCGCCAAAACTGCGAGTTGATCGGCCAGGCTCGCAAATCATTTCCTTGTAGTTTGCACCAAAAATATTTTGATCAGCATGAGACTTATTTATTGACTGACCTTTCGCCATCCATAGTAGACTTAATTCAGAGAAGTGGAGACTATATGTGGTGAAACCTCACTAGAAAATACTTATACAGGAGTTGTTGTTAATTGATTTTTTTTTTCTTAACTTTCTTGAATTCAGATTTGAGCACTGTTTGGAAGAAAAAAGGAACGTGTTATTTGGAAAAGCTATTTAAAATCTTAATGAACTGTTAGTGGCATTTTATCTCGTTGTTATCAAAGAAACAAATGATTTTATCCGGAGGCCATATTCAATAGATGAATACAAACATTCAAGTTAATCAAATCAGAATATTGGCCCATGTAAATAATGATTCAGATCTTTTTTGTTTTCTTTTCATGTGTGAAGTCTTAGATCGACGTAGATAAGATATTCTATTGTACTTAAGAAATAAATAAGTGTGTTAGTATGAATTAAATGTTAGTAATCTACTACCTCACAAAATTAAACGGGCTCGAATTATCCATTGACTGCTCATTTTAAGATCACACAAGTGAGAATGTGTCCAAAAATGACAAAGGAAATGATATAAAATAAACTAAAAAGTAGATTTATCTGGTGTTCCGCTTGTGACGTAAGCTCTAGTTGAAGTAGGAAAATCAGACCACCAGGTCGAGCATGAACCTTTCACCCTTCAAATTCTTTAAGTATTCCATATATCGAATATGCACACGGTGATTATGTAACCATATACTGTAAAACCGCTCGGCACATTTCAGGGGGAGAGAATCTATTGCATTCTACCGTAATTGTTAACACCAGCTGGCAAGAAAGCAGCACTGAGGAATCGCTCAGTATCTGCCGTAAGTCCGGTTTAAGTCGCGTAGACGGAATTACAGGGATCGATGTTGACAGTGTATTCGAAAGCACTTCAATGTGAATTGATGCGACACTGATTCCTTTAATACGGCAGACACCGTACGTACGCACGCATCTTAAAGAGGTCCTTTTTAATATTATACAGCCAGCAACTTTGATTGTAAGTAAGCTCGTTCTTACAAAACCTACGTTTGCGTAAATTGCTCTGTTGAAGTCTTACGGACCGCTACCTTATTTTCCCCAAATCATTGAATAACTTGTAATTTCACCCTTTTGCTTGGCAGGTAGTCATGAATTCTTCAAACGTTAGTGGAGCCAAATGTTTGTTCGAGAACGCCAGTCATTCGTCAACAGTTTTGGTTATTACTGGCTTCGCCGTGGTTCTGTTTTTTTCTCTAATTGGTAATTTTTTACTGATACGAGTGGTGCTATACGACAAAGAATCAAGAAAGAAATTTCCTTTCAATTATCTCATACTCAACATGGCGATAGCGGACATTCTCAACGCCTCGTCAGCGGCGCTTGTGTTTATCTCTTTCCTCACGGTCGGTCGACATTGGTTGTCTGGTACCTTTGGGTTGATAACTTGCAAGCTATCATACTTTTCAGTGACGTTCTCGGTAGCAGCGTCTATATTGACCGTTGTCACGATGGGATTAGATCGCTTCATGGCAGCGCACGCGACCATAAGGC
Source organism: Porites lutea (assembly GCF_958299795.1). Taxonomy (NCBI): domain Eukaryota; kingdom Metazoa; phylum Cnidaria; class Anthozoa; order Scleractinia; family Poritidae; genus Porites; species Porites lutea. Next base: position 14,494,086 of record NC_133204.1, read on the forward strand.
CGCTCACACTAAAAGGAATTAGATGCGCTATTGTGGTGATTTGGCTTTTGGCCGGACTGTCGGCCTCACCGTATTTGTACAGAATGACAACAGAGGAAAAGTCAGACGGAAAATGCTATTGCATTGGAAAATGGCACGAAGATGATAAGAAGCACTTTCAGTACATGAAAATTGAGGAAACAACAAAGTTTGCAGTCCTCTATGTGCTTCCACTTACAGCCATGGTGTTCTTCTATGCCATCATCGCATGCAAAATCCGCGAACGGAGCAATCTTCCCGTAGGAAACGACAGAAGATACAAAATCATGCAGATGAATCAACGAGTCGTACGCATGATCACGGCTATAGTTGTAATATTCGCTGTATGTTGGTTGCCCGTACATGTCAATCATTTGCTGCGATCATTTGCGTTTTCTACATATTGCAAATTACCCGCCATCCTTCTTCTTTCGTTTTTTTGGCTGGGTCATGCAAACTGTGCAATAAACCCGTGGGTTTGGTTTATGTTCAGTGGTCATTTCCGTGGGTTACTCAAACAAGTAACGAACGCGAGTTCTGGGAAGATACAAAGTGATCACGTGCCTCTTAGCCCAAAACAAACTTCAAGATAAGTAGACAGTGATCAAAATGGATCAATTAGAGTATTTGTAATAAATTAGGCAAATATTGATACCGAAATGTTGTTCGATTGAAGGTCATTTATTTGTTAAAATTCAGTCTATTTGCTGCAGTGACAGAGCCGACGCAACAAACCAAAGGCGCTGAGAGCATTGACCACAAAAATCGTAAATATTTTAGAATGGACGTTCCAGACATTCAGAGACAAACCTCTTTAAGTAGAAGAAATTTAGTTTGTAAAATAGAAAACTAAGCTATCCTTACATTTATACTACTAGATTATTTATAATATAGGCGTCATTAATTATAGATAACGAACAAAACTTCGAACCGGTTAATATCTAAATTTCTTGCGCCGATTCACAGCATGCGACTCGATCGATTTGGCAAGCCATGTGAAATGTTCTGAACGAATTTCCACTGGTTTGATGTCAAAGCAAGTAATTGGCCAGTTAATTGCATTAATAGATAGATTGAAAGTACGATACCCATTTATGAGTGATAACTCCTTAATGTATAGATTGTTATTTTAAAGGATTAGTGTATATAAAGTATCTTAATGCATCTTAATCCATTGTTTTCGAGCTAATCGTTGTGCGCAATTTATCCTGCTTGTCAAATTCAGTTCAACACAGTTAATTCAGTTTTTGATTTTAGTCAAGCCTCTTATTACTTATTTCCCAAGTACGAACCTCTTTTACTTCCTTCCGCTTCGGAGCCGTTCCACCCTTAAATGATTTCCACTACAGAACTGACGTAAAGGAGCCGTTGCAATGTGAGTACACTGTTTTAATGCCGTATAAACACATGATTAAGAATAAGATTTTTCACTATGGGGCTTAAGACGGCCACCTTGAATTCGCTCTCTCCAGAATGCTGCATGTTCATGCTCTAACTAATCTTTGCCAACAAGGTTTTCCCCAGCGCAGACTAGCTGGCGTCGGTACTGTGTGGAAGGCTTGGCATACGCCGGGCCTGTATCTACGAAGACGTCGTTTTCGTAAAGTATATTGTTTCTTAACTATGCTCTATTATTAGAGATATTCAGAGAGTCACGTTTACGCCAAACGGCAAACCTAGATTTGTATACTACTTGAACAAGTTTTTCCCTTCACTGTCGTATACCGTTTATTACTTCTACTCAAAATAAGCAGTTTCACGCCACTTATATCCATAATTCTTTTTGTCAACAAGGTTTTCTTTGCTTAGTGTCTGTAGTGAGGTTAGCTATTACACCTGGTGCAGAATCTGCGAAGCCAAGTTTCCTACAGTGTTTTTTAACAATGGCCGATTGTTATTCACAATTCCTTTTACGTAGACAGATGTCAGAGAAATTTGGTCAAATGATGGATTAGTTCAGCAGAAACATACTGAAACGACCTTGGCTTTTATAAAATCCTCTATGAGACAATTAAAATGTATGATTTACCTTTAATCTAGAGCTGCCTGACAAATTCCTCTCCCTATACATATAGACTTTGATTGTTTTAAAACTTTCGGTAAACAAAATACACAATACAGAACACAGAATGTCTACAGAATGAAGAATAAACAATACACAAATGTACAATAAATAATCAACATTGCACAATGCACAATAAACACTACACAATTCACAATACACAAAAGGCTTTGTTTTGACAGGTAACCCTTGACAATCCCAAAAACGGATGACCCTCTTGCCCCTCACGAACACATGAATTCATGAACGCAGAACCATGTCGGGGCCGGTTTTGCCCTTATTCTTACAAGAAAAAAGTATATAGCAAGGTTAATTCCTTAAATACATAATTTGTGTAATCCTACCAAAATCACGCTATGACATGATACCCTCGATGCTGCAAAATGGAAATAAAAAATAAATTGAAATTTAAGTCAAGCCCAGGTGGTGAGCGTAATCAATATTGAATAATTATTCCATGAGCCCGGCTGCGCGTTGGATGAGAGCTCACTTTCCGTCGAAAGATTCTTTTGTTTAACGCGTTACACATTTGAATAATAAACACAATATTTTTAAAATGGCGATGTCGGCTTTGAAGATCATAAGAAGGTATAATGGCGACACCAAAAGAAAATGAGCTCATTCTCTCTTGTCGAGATCTAGTGACCCAACATAATAAGAAAGTTCCAAAATGCAAGGTAATTGAGATGAGGAAGTCATTTTCGATGGCACATCTTCCTTAATGGGCAATTCTGTTTATCAAAATAGGAGGAGAATTAACCCCTTATGCCCTAAGCAGCTTCTTACAACAGATTGGTGACAAAAATTTAGTACATGATCACTCAAGATGGATGTAACTAACATTTCATCAAATTCTTCCTACTTCTTAAAGAGGGCTTGGATGGGATTACCTGACAACTGAAAAATGGCCAAAATTTTAACTGACAACTGACAAATAGTCTAAAATTTAACTGACAGCTGACATTTGCCTTGGGTTTTGCAAACTTCGATAGCTAGCGAGCAAGCTCTCCTGGGCGCTCTGGTGGCGAGGCGGGAAGAGGAGGGCTTGCAACTACGTCTCTGGGATTTGAATACTGATCTGCATCGAAAAAGTCGTTGCGAAATGCTGATTGGCAGAGATGACATAAGTAATGACGTCTTATACATTCGCGCTCGTTCCCGCTTCGCGCTGATTGGCTTAAATCTGACAGCTCAGTCGACGGGTAGCCACACGGGAATCGGAGGTGGAATTCAAATTCCAGAGACGTAGTTACATGTTCTCCTTCCTTTTCCCGCCCCACCTCCAGAGCGCCCCAGGAGGCTTGCTCGCAGGCTAAAACTTCGAGGGAATTAAGAGTTTTTCTGTTCCGTCGATCATCTCAGAAAACAGATGCTTACTTGACCGAGTTCCAAAGGTCATGGTTTGGGATTTGTGATCGGTGGATTTTGATCCGGTTTGTTTGTTTCTGTGTTTCAAGGTTTCTCGCTTGTGATCATCCTGTTTCGGGCAAGACTCGACTAGTTTAATTCGAAGATTTTTCTGATCTTACTTACGAATGTCTACCCCACTTCAGCAACGTCTGGCTATTTCCCAAGACAAAAATTCCACTCACCATCTCGATTTCCTTCGCTGTTCTTGAGCACACTAGAGTCATTCTCAGTTCTGCTTTTGCTTGCGAACCTGGGCGAGCGCGTTGCGTTGTGATTTACATTAACCCCGCCCCCACTCAATGATTGACGAAGCAGAAAAACCAAAAATCCTTTCGAAGTTTGCAAAACGTGCAGCGCGATAAAACGAATTTGGCTATAGAGGGTTAATAATGCCACCCCGCCCCCCCCAAAAAAACCCTTTGCAAAAAAAGCACTTCATATGTAATGGGTCTCAACACTAAAACTCGAGCAAGAGTCATTCCCATTACATCATAACTCTACTTTTTTTGGAGTACTTATAACGCCTTGCCCCGCTAACCCACGGTAACGAATCGAGTGGGCATATGCAAAAATGATCATGTACACCACCTACGGTCTACGGTTCAAAAGAGTGGTCATCAATGAAAACAAGAAAGTGACTCAGTTTTTTCGATAGAAAAAAGTGCGCAAACAGAGAATGCAACGCTCCAACGGACTCGGGTGATGGTTGTTAAGCTTTAAATTTATTCATTTAATTTTAAATTGTAAAAGATAACCGGCACTTACTTTAAAAGTGTTTCTTGGAAAAAATGCTATTTTAGCTGAATGCAATATCATGCTTGCAAGCAAAGGAGTACGCATTACCGCGTCATATTTTGTACATAACGTATTGAACATTAAACTGAACGTTCAAGGGAATTGAGTTACTCGTAGCTTGGCCGAACCGTAAGAGTTTATGAATTGTCGTAGCTCATTTGCTTTTGGTCTTTATCTTTTAAGTTCAATAAATCTTCTATACCGTCGTCATTCGGTCCGCAACAATTATTATTGAATGGCGGGTCGATTTTACGTCATCGGAACCAGAATCAGATGACTTCGATTTAGAGTTCTCACTTTGATGCCTAAGTTTACCATAGCCGTACCGTTTTTTCTGAGAGCGCATTTTGGGTACATCAGGCGAAGGATGAATCCCAGAAATGTTGTTTCCATTTTGTTGAGGGTTGTCCTTGGCTGAAGTGATTGCAGTTGAAGGTCTCCTGATTGAAGATCTCCTGAATGAACTCCTGAGGTAAATACTTTGAAAAGATTCAATATGCAAAGCGTGCAGAAAAGCACGTCGGAAAGTCTTGTTGAAAACAACGTAGAGAATTGGATTTATTGCACTGTTCGCATGACCAAGCCAGAAAAATAACATAATGACTAACTGGGACATACATTTGTAAGTCTCCTGATCGAAGTATATGTAATAGTGTAAAAGATGCAAAGGGAACCAGCAGACCGCAAAGGCTACAGTAACCGTGATAAGCATCTTCATAACGCGTTTCTTGGACTTGTTGATCTTGGCATCACCCCCGCTTCCAATGCTTTCCGCGAGGCTCTCTTTCCTTAGCTTGTGTGCAATAAAGGAGTATAAAATGCCCATTAAGAGCAGAGGTGTAGCGTATAAGACAACAAAAACCGCGACGGCAAAATATTTGTTGAAGTCGATGGGCATGCGTCGCCAATCGGGATAGCAATAGAACCTATCATCGCCATTTGCAATTAAGGGTTGACTTACGGTGTACACTTCAAGATGCAGACCCATTATGGCGATGGAAACAACCCATATGACAACCAAGGCAACCTTGGAGGTTCTTAGGTTGAGGCAACGCTTCCATACAAAGACAATCGATACAAATCTGTCAACAGTGATGACGATAAGGGTGATGACTGATCCCGCTATCGATGCAGTCAAAGAGAAGTGAACCGTCTTGCAGAGGATCAAGCCAAAGATTCCACCAAACCACCGCAGGCCCACAAAGAGATAAGACACTGAATAAGGCATGATAAAAACTGTCACCAGTAGATCAGCGATTGCCATATTGACGATCAAAAGGTTCAATACACTTCTCATGCTTTGTCTCTGGAAAACCACATACAAAACGAGGGAGTTCCCTAGAAGAGCGATGGGGAAGATGATGGCATATAACACTGTTAAGGTCACTTGTAAGGATACTGTGACTTGAGTCTGCGTACACCCAGGCATATTTCTGTTTGCTGAAATGTTCCCTGAAAGGCAAAATAATAATAATAATAATAATAATAATAATAATAAAAACTTAAAATATACATTTAGTTTACTTCCTTTCCTATTCGATTTTAAAATACGTACACGTATGCGATGGTGTGTCAAGGTGTATTTAAAAGGACTTTCGCACTGATTAACTCGTGCCTCCGTTTTCTTCCTTCTCCGCATGCCGAATTTGAACATCGATTTATATGATTTTAAATATTCTCCGAGAAAGCGATTACTTGTAGCTAGAACAGCAATAGCCTCTAGCTATAGCTGGCACCCACTATTTTCACTATCGAACTGGCCACAAATGGCCGAGCCCTGAAATGTATAATAAAATATAGAGATCCTTTCGATTCTCTGACCGTCTTCGAAACACATGTTATTAGTGAAACACCACGTTGTTAACATCTGAAACCTTTAGGCTACAATAGTTTTGCATCAGGCGACTTTTCACTTAGCAAAGAGTTAAAAGAGTTCTTATTTACGCTACAGACGACCGCAATACATTTCGCCGTTTAGTCTAATAGTGCCAGTTAGGGAAGTGGGTGCAGTTAGACAAGAAGACGCATTCAGCTTCGGTAATACATTTTTCGCCTCGTAGCTTGTATTCCTGCCAAATAGCGGGACCTCGATTTGATATCGTCGATATTTCGTCACCCGCGAATTTATAACGTCTTAAATTTTTGCTGTTGGCCATTTCTCAGTTACAGCTCTATGTCGCTCTTTCCAAGTATCGGGCCCCTTGACATCAAGTGCATCTATGAATAGTAACATATAGTAATCACGAAAAGTAATTTAAGTTAAGTGATGAGAGTCAATGGACACTTACACCCTATTACATGGCCTTCCCAGGGAAAAAAATACCTATAACTTGAACGTAAACGTTCTCTTTTATGAAGAATGCACCTTTATGCACGTACGAACAAAATTCTACGCATTTTAAAGCGCACTGATTATGTGTTGTATACATGACGTCACTAAGTACATCTGAACGCCCTATATCTTGTACTTGTTCTTGAAAATGTAAGCAAAAGCAAGCAAACCATTTTGGGACCTATTTTATACTATGTATTCCTTCCTCAGCTAGCTGAAAAACTTGACGATAAAATAGAAAACGTGGCAAACTAGATAAAAAAAAAATGGCAAAATAACTTATCTACGCAAACACTGACGTCGAGATTTCGAAGTGTTGGTACTAAGTATTAGGTATTAGAGAATTTAGTTTTGATTGGTTGCGAAAAGACTTTCTGGTGTTTAAACAACGTGATTATTTAATTGTGAAGTGATTTACTGTAGCTGACTTTTATAAGTTGGAAGCAATATATACACTACAGAGGAGAATGAGGCAGCTTGTCACTGTTTTCTACATAATGTAGATTTTTTTATTGTTGGCTTGCGACTTCTTCAAATATTTGAAGTTATGTGATGTTAATCTCGTGTATGAAACAGATAATCTTTCCTCAAGTAATAAATAACACTAGGCCTGACAAAGACACAAGGGAAGCCGGCCTGTCGATTACTTTTGAGACAATAAATGAAAGCACTTAGAAACGCTAATTTTTTTCTCACAGTCCTAGTTCATATCATTTAACACGTTCGTTAGTAACAAAGTTGAATTGACTCTTTATTGATCTTGAAAATGATCAATTCTAGCCTTAAGTCAACAAGACGCTATTATCCCATTGAGACTGTTATAAAGCGATTGAACATTTAAGAAGCCATTGAATTGATAAGAAAGGTTAACGTCAATATGAGAAAATTGGCTTTGAGAAACTTTGCAATTAATCAGTTGATGACTAATATTTCACTTTAGACACTGGAAATTGTCGAACAACATGTCACCATGTCGTCTTTCTTCTAAAATTTGGATCATATATGATCAGACACCATAGCTCAAATCAACTGGAAATTCTCCTCGAAAGAAACCCTTTAAAGAGGGTCTCAATGGGGTTAACCCATAGGCGTAAAACGGCCAAAAATTTAGCCGATAAACGTACAAATTGAAAAATTTTAACCGTTAGCCGTAAATAGGGTAAAAGAGAGTTAGCCGTAAAAGAAAGTGTTCCCTAGATTTGCTACTTTTAAGGAAGGTACTAAACTCACTTATGGTTGCGTTTTTTATTTCCCGGCTAGTGTGACTCCGTACGCACGTTAGGCGAAGCGCCTTAACCAAGACCTAGGCTCCACCCGGCGTTCTCTCGGGGAACTAATTTTTTCCATAGCGAAAGTGTGGCTTCTTTCCGGAGGTCGTGCCCTCGAAACACTAGTGAAACAGCACGCAGAGATGTCACTGTTTGTAAAACACGCTGCCGATAAACAACATTTCCCTGTTTTTCTCTGACGCTACGGTAGACATTGCCATGCCTAGTCCCTGAACGGCGTCTTCCCACGCAATCTCGGTCAAGGCATTTCGGTGGCGAGCTCGCTCGGACCACGTCACCCGAAACTCATTAGCCGCGCAAAATATTGCGGGCTACGGACAAGGCAACGGCAGACAGTCGTTCCGTACAGTCCTTCTCTATCATTAAAAACACTGGACACGGGAATTTTGTTATTGGCCGTTTTCACACTAGAGCTAGAAATGGATCATCCGTCTGAGACTAGCCCGTGTACAGTCGCGTCCTCCTCACAGACACCCTTTCTCCGTTCTTTTTCCGATGGGAGGGGGCGGCTATACACAGGCTATCTGGAACGGATATTCCCGTCTTCAAAAGTCAGGCGGATTGTTCATTCAAACTTAAAACTATTCCATTTTCAAATTAAGACGTATTACCTATCTGACGCGAATCATCAAACGGATAACGCGTCTCACACGAATAATCCTTCTCTAGTGTGAAAACGGCCATTTCTGTTATAATGAATGTCGCGCCCGGCCTTGAGTTGGCCGTTCGCGTGTCTTCTTTTGCTTTTTCACAAAGATTATTTTTAAATTGACTATTGGCATTTCTAAGCGTAAAATAATAGTAACAGCGTTGATGGTGGTGGTAGAAATAGAAGTAGTGGTGGTGTTGGTGGTGGTGGTGGTTGTAGCAGTGTGTGTGGTGGGGTGGTGATAGTAGTTGTGGTGCTGGGATTGTAGTGGTGATGGCGTTGTTTGTAGTAGTAGTGGTGGTAGTGGTGATTGTAGAAGAAGTGATAGTGATGGTGGTTGTAGTAACGGTGGTGGTGGTGATGGTGGCGGAAGTTGGTGGTGTCGTAGTCGCTACGAGTTAGCAGCAGCAATTTTTCTGACTGACCGTGGTGGGCCTGGGCACTAGGTCTGTTCCCCGCCAAGTTTCATTGGTTGGTTAGCAGGCAATGATTTTGAGAAAACACTCTTGGTAAGGTCAGGTGCAATGGTTGCCAAACTGGTAGGTGCTTCATATACTTCATATATGATATATCGCTTTGTGCTTAAACGTTCGGTACAAGTTGGTTTTTAAGACGTTTCACATCCGCATAACGCATTTTACTTGAATCATTCAGCAAACGCAAAGTGTAAACGATTTACTGACACATTACGAGTAAGGCTCATAAGTGTCAGCTCAGAGCTTGCCGAGATCATTGACCTTGACTAAAAAGGGGCTATGTTAAGCTATTTCCTATCTTTTAAACAGCTAAAACTTGTCTTTTCATCAATTGCATCTCAAAAATATAGGTCCAGTTTTGTTATTTAAGCCTATATTAAGGCACTGAAACAGTTTCCTGTCATCCATTGCTACGGATGGCAAGGATGGACACGGATTGAAACTTGTAAAAAAATGAGTCAACTTTTTGAAGTTTTAATGCCAGGCCTGAATAATCACCCCAAAAAATAATGGTTAGTGCTCCTTGACGAAACTGTTTTGATATCTTCTTCATAACTCTACAGGAGCAGTATAGCTTGGGCCACTTAGTAATGACTTAAGCACAGATTTGACCTACAACAGCAATATCTTCGTGACAAAGCCCCTTTAAAGTCATGGTCAGTTTTATTTCTGGAAGCCTGAATTCTCTTAATTCAGTACAATTTTCAGTCATGTAGGCTTCAAAAACATCTACGCGAAATCCATTCAGTGATCAAACCAAGGTTTGACTTGACCTTCCAGATGTCGTTGGCTATATAACAGTAAAATCGCGAAATGTTTTTTTCTCCCCTATATCGACAATCAGTCAATCAGTTATCAGTCGTCAATTGTGCATAAACCAATGGATATAATTATTCTTGGTATAAATATGGGTAGCCGGACATGTTCGAAAACTTCTCGAAGGAGGGGGGTGGGGTGCAACCCCCTCTACCCTCCCGCTGGATCCGCCCCTGTGGTGAGTGAAGCGTTGAAGATGGAATACAATCTTGAAGTTCCACTGTGAACTACATAATTTGCTGTTTCTGTCCTTCCTTTTTGTTAGGCACAATGATAACATTTACCTTGTACTCAATCGTAACTCCCCGCCCATAAATTTGTTGTGTAAATCCAGTATTACCCACCATGGTTGAATTTATTGTACTTTATAGTTATTTATAGACAGAACCATGCTCTTTATTTTTATTAGCCCAAAGGAACCGTGATATCGAGGCTAAGACATTGTGGTACTGTTTGTTTACTACTTTAGTACATCTGGAGTGCCGTGTAGTACACATTTCAAGTGAAAAATAATTGAAAGCACGATTTTATTGCAAGATTTTAGCAAAACTAGTTTAATGGAGCCGATACGTCATGCACACAAAACTACTCAAGAGAAACGGTGTCGTAGCAACTGGAACAAATAGTGATTATTGTATTCCAAAAATTTGTAATAACCCCTTCATTTAAATAAAAAAAAAAACAAGAAAGGTGGTAAATGTGGCCTTTGTGGTCTCTTTTCAGGCTCCTGTTGAAGTCTTAGTAGACTTTGCCTGTTTCATAAGGACACTTTTTGAAATTGCCGGTTTTCGTTTTTACTGAGGAGTCTAGCTTTTAATCCGGATGTTATCAAATGAAGTACGTGCTTAGAGATTTAACTGAGATTAAGAAAACAGCTCAATTTTTCTTATAACAATATAACCATGACTCCCTTTGTGCAAAAATAAATATTTCTGCTAAAAGCTGTGATCGTAGACAAAATATTACGTCTCTAGACTAAACATCACACGCGAAACAAACTATATACAATATGCACAAAAATCTACAGGTACTACAACACGCTGCATTTATCTTTGGATTGTCAAATATTTGCTCCAAAGAGTCTACAATATAAAATTTAAACAACCTCATACATTGAGGATAAGCGACATTTATCCTTATCGCCATTAGGATCTATGCCACAACGAGTGTAAAATAACTCAAAATCCAATTTTCTATTCAGTGGGCTAAGTAGATATAAGTCAGACTTTTCAAATGGTTTTTCCAGGTGTACTAGACGAAACATACCTTTCAGTAACGAAGTGCTGCGAGGCTATAATATATAGCTAGACTCCGAATGCGACTTTGTCATCGGAAGGCTGTTTAACTTGTAATAATGCTAATAGACCTAATAGCTTATGTGCGTGACTCAGTATAAAGAATTTAGTGATTAATGACTGTCGCCTACCCCTCTAAGCTCTAAGTAAAGGCCACAAAAGGATGCTATTTACGATTGCGGTCGGCTGTGCACGAAGAGGCTTGTAAAGATAATACTCATTTAGTTTAATCTGATATTCATTGTTTTATTACTTCCTTAAGGATCGCATCGAGTGAACACGACTCTCTTATTGAGATGAATTAAGTTTTCGTTTTTGACTATTCAGCCGTCTAATCGAATATAACCTAACTGGAAAGGCAACGTCGGTCGATGAGTAATTTTGAGACTGGTATCGTTTTATATGGCTAAAAACAGTCCGACAAGTTAATTTGCGTTGATGTTATGGGCGCTAGAGTAATTGAACTCGGCTCTTGATATCCGTTCAGGTTTCAAAGAGGCCAACAAGTAGAACCTTGTGCCCCCTTGCGGTTAATGCACTCCAAATCAATTTGTTGAATATGATCAGTGGATTCTACTATGGTCTGTACAGCTGTATTAAATTGTTAAGCAGATTCATAATATGGCATTTCTTGTATAGTATATATTTGTACAATAATTATGCTTTTTAAGGAAATGACCTCCCCAGATCATAACAATTCGGTCAAGCGATATTTAGTAAGTTTCCTTTGAAAAACATACAAAGAAAGCTGCGTTGAAAGGACTTGTAGCCCAGCTCACGCAATTTTCTCATTCGAGGTTATTGTACGTGCATGTGCTACACAATGACAAAAGTTCTTATAACAAAAGAAGCTATTAGCTTTACATTGCTCGTTACGTTTACCGTGTTTGGAGACTTAAGTAATGATTCGATATTGATGACTTAACACCCAAGAAAAAACTGAACTCTAATTGTCTTCATTAATTTGCTCAGAGACTGAATAATATATCCGTACTTAAGTCAAATTTAAGACTCAAATTTTAACGCTCCACACAAAAACGCTACTATCCTGACTCCAATCTCTTGTCCCTCGACGGTGGAATAATGATAACAAGGATAATAATGGTAGTAATATATAATAAATAAATAAATATGTATGTATGTATGGAGGATAGCCCAATGTTCTAGTACTGATTTTCTAAAGTATCGGATCCCATCTGTTAGCAATAGGGAAACTAAACCCAAATTATGTGCATCCCCCACCCTATGATTAACTTTAATAATGCCCTTTATAAATATGAATTTAGTGTCTGTCAGCGCACTTGAAGAGATGATGGTTTTCATTTCTAGGGGGCGGAAATTGGCCAAGCTACATTTGAGATCGTGCTTTAAAAATAAAAGAATGAATTTCCCAATGCTTTTCGGTCAGTTTTTGAGTTCCGATATTTCAATCTTATAAGTTAATCTCAATCCAATGACTGCGAGCCCTTGAACATTCACCGATATATTTCATTTGGAGCGTTTCTAATAGTCTGGAATGTCAAAGCGTGTCCTCCCCCTAACCCACGGGTTAACCTACGTTTCTAAGTTATTTTAGTCGCGGCGGAATGCTGTGATCACATTTATTTCTCGTGTGGTTGCCCCTCCATCCAATTAAGGATGCACTACTTGGTTACAAAAAGGACTCGGAAGAGATTGAAATACAACCTTGTTAACACAGAAACCAAGGTTGCACTGCCTGATAACAAAGTTGTCCATATTTCTTAATAGGACAACATGCGAAGTTCTAAATCTTGATATCGATGGGGAGTTAAAGAGGTTTCCTTTTAAAGAAGGGTTCGACTCTACATTCAGTATCGCATGAACTGCTGACAGAATTAATCGATGAACCTTAAAATTGCAAAAATTAAATAAAGGTCCTACCTGAAGCAGATAATGAAGAATTCATCTTGTTAACGATGTTTTATCTTTTCTTTCTTGTTTCACTGTTTGTTTTGATTGACGTCGGTCTCCCGTTCACCCTTACAAACCTGAAAGTATAAGTAATACAGGGCACTTGTTTCACAGAGTAACAAAAGTCAGTTAAGCAAATTCCTAAACTGAGTTTTACTAAACCTTTCATGCGTGAGCCTTAAATATGATTAGTACATCACTAGTTTCCCCAGTTATTGTCTGGAGAGCGCGAATGGATTGACTGCCCTGGAGTCCCTATTAACTGTTCTACAAGACACGGAAGGGGCTGGATCTCCCTTCCCTGAGTACAATCTATATCAGGAGAGAGGCCCAACATACATTGTAGGCAGTCAATTAGTAAACTCCACCAGTTTTTATTGCAACTAATGGCAAGTTTTATTTTGAAGCGCTGTGAAAATCCTGTCACCAAGCAATTAAAGGATTGGTTTTGGAGTTTTGCTTAATAATAGGATTAATTGACAACAATACAGTCAAGTATCTTAAGCGCTCTATGACTTCACATTGAACAGCGCCGCATTTGTCTAGTAAAAGGCATTTGTTATCCCAGATTTGTTACTAATTAATCCTGTTAAGACTGAGCAAGACAGCTACGGACAAGCAGTCTTCTAAAAGCTATGTAAAGAGAGAGAGACTGAAGCAAAGCTGCAAAGTTAGCTGCCGACTAGCCTGCAACTGGGCGAAGTTGATGGCTTTCTACTCTCATCTCCGTCCTGTTAGTTGAGATAACTATAATAGTTTTTGGCGGATAAATTGGTCGAGTTCATACCAAGAAAATATCATCGGTGAGATCCAATAAAGATAAGCCACCCTTAAAGTTCAATGTCAGGCAAAAGGAAAACCTGAAAATCTTCCCTTGATCATTTTCTTCCTGAAACGCCGTTTCAGGATTGCTAACAGGTTTTTAGTAGCCGTCTAAATGAATATCAGTGATAAGAATGATCCAGCCTTGTTAAATTCAAATAAATAAATATTCATTACTTTAATTTGATCATTACACTTAAACGTAATACTAAGAGTAAGAATCCAAACAGGACTGATAAGACAGAGTAGTTTGTCAGTTATTAGCAGTTAGCAGTTGGGGTCTCAATCAACAGTGTTCTTGCCGTTAAGTGAAAGGAAACTTTTCCACAGTTAAGAAAAAAAAATTGTTCTGTATTTACAGATTTTCAAACACAAAATTGCGGAGTCCTTTTCAAACTCCTTGGCCTCTATTCTATTCTAGAAATATTCTTGAAATATCAAAAATTTCGATCAGCCGTCGATATTCTTATAAAATATTTTCTTATAGAAAGAAAAAATAGTATAAGCGTTATTTTTCATATTATTTAGCTGCTTGAAATCGCTCACGCTAACCCATAGGACAACAGTCTGTTTACACTCACAGCTATTGTGAGACATAAATATTACTAGGCGATAGCAAGTAATATAGTATGCTTTGGCATTTAAAGCTTTTCTTAAACATGGCCTGGCAAACAACAGTGTTTTGCTTTTAGGCTGTATTGACGGTGATCACTCCGTACTGAGAGAGAATTTTCGAAGCACAATGCCCTCTAGACCTTCTAGGATTCGTGCTAGAAATGGCACCTCTTCCAAGGCTCGATTTTATATCCCTACGTGCCGAATGATGGTGTTGTAATGAATACTTTAAAGCTATAATAATAATCAGTTCCGATTGAGAAAACTCGATTAAGGAGAGTTAAAATAAAGAGGATAGTTTTAAGTGTTAAGTGTTTTCAGCTTAGAAAGTTCAAAAGCTATAGCGTTACCAACCCTAGTTCTCGGTCAGAGCGAATCAGGTATAGTGGAAAATTGATGTTCGCAAAAGGGAACCATCGATCGTAAAAACGTTGATTGCAACCTTAAAAAAAATTAGTATATTGCCCTCGAGGCTTCACCTTTTAAATGGTAGAAAACTTGAAACTTCCGCTTTGTAAGGAAAAGCGCAGTTGTTATTTGAATGCACAGTCAGCTTCGGCCGCTGTTAAAAAAAAAAAAACATGGTTTACGTGCCTTTCGACAACAAACCGATGTACTATAGGTACTCTAAGAGGGAGGGTGTTAATGATGAGATTGCTTTTGTCTCTGAAGTGGTGTACGCCTTTATTACGACTAATCATTCAGTTCTTCTTACTGATAACAACCTGATTTGCGCGTTCCATCATCTCTGGCTCATTTGAAAGCTTTTACGACTCTTTTACGCCGACCATGGTTATTTGCTGGTGTGAAGAAACGAGGAAACGTAAAGGCTACCTTTTTCTCAAAGGTGAACACAAAAGTTCATTACAGAATACACGACTGGTTGCCGTCAGGTCAGTGTAGTTCGATCTCTGGTCATTCAAAAAATAACCATAAAAGGGGCACATTTCCTTCTTCTTAGTATGTTTTACCAACCTGTTTACATTCACGGCAAGTTTTTTTCCTTCGTCCTGTTTTTTGTCGGACTATTCTTCCAAGACACAGCACATTTTCACAAAATGAAATCTCAATCAGATATCTCCAATTCACCACAAAACTGATAGCGCACATCTCAACAGGGTTAAAAACAAGTACGTATATAGGATTGCGGTTATGCTTATCTTACATCATACATTTCTATCAATCAGCAGATAATGTTGATGGATCGCAAATTCTACGTATGTGTAACCGAGAAGCCGGAAAGTATTCAGTCATTGGGTTTCAGCACCGAAGGATGTTAATGGGTTATTTACAGTCGTGAATTATCGGGTGTAAGTGTTCTCGCAATAGAAATCTTCTTACCTACTAAGCGAGTGATGCACAGATAATGATGAAAATAATCTGAAAGTCTTAAATAACTTCAATGAAGCTACATGTAAGACTGCATGATTTCTACGATATGATTAAAAATATATATTTTAAAGACTTGTAAAGAGGATCTTGCATGTTAGTAACACACGGCAAGTGCTCGGAAGATGTGAGAAAAACGGTTCAAGAGAGCATGGTTCGAAGTACTTGTCCTGGTTAAACGTGCAGACATCCAGATACCTAGTACTAAGAGACCATAACCCAGCGAGAACGTAACAACATCACACAGGGAGAGAAAGTCATCATCTATGATTAGATAATTAACAGCAGAGTCACAGCTTTTGTAAGGGAAGTAAAAATTTTGATGTTCATTTTCACTTAAAAACGAACGTCATTTCCACATTTCCAAAATTGCGAGATTTATACGTCGTGCTACCGTTGACATGTCTTCTTTTTGTTGGTACGAAAAAGGACGATGAAGCAAAGATCAACAAAAGTAAATGGCAACAAAATGCCGTTATTCCTACAAAGGAACCTTATGTATCAAATCAAACCAATGATAAAACTTAAAGCATTTTTATCGAGCTTGAAATGTCTACAAACTCTCAAACGATTTTTGTTGTTGTGAGGTAAAACGAATTCTAAAAGAATTAATGAGCGGAATAAAAGATACTAAAAGATTTGGGCACAGGTTTACTAACCGAAAAGCAGTTGTCTCTTTACTTATCTCCATGCGGGGTAAGGCTAGCAGATTGCATATGCTGCATATAATTTTACTCTGGTCAGTGGTTGGTGTTTTTAGATACCAGTTTTGCCTGCGGCGATCACGTACTGGGGCAATCGGGGTTATTGTTTGGAAGGTTACAAATTTTTAATATGAAAAATATCTTGCCTTTTTCAATATTGAAATTTGTGGCTACTCAAAGTATTTACTTACGCAAAAAAAAGAGAAGACTTCAGGTTAAGTTAATCTGTTGCAGATTAATAGTCCCCTGGCCTCGAATAGCTGGAAACTTCCATCGATCGAGCAACATTGGCGCAAATAGCACGTGGCTCGGGGCTCGGGGCACGGGGGGGGGGGGGGAGGAGATGGGGGGTTACTGAGTAAAGTTTTAAAAAGGAACGCTCTAAATCTGAGGTCCAAGCCCTGCTTTCATATAATTATTATACAACTCGTAAAATCCCTTCCCTTTCATATATGCCTTAAGCCTGAAAAAGGTATCGGGAATGCTCCTACCCCCTCTCCATGTGCCAGTAGTAACAGCTTTCCAAAGAGTTCGAGTTCACGCTTTCAAAAACAGTGTGAGACAATAGAAAGTATAGTGTCCCGAATCTGTTCAGAACCGCGTGCCGTGGGATAGATGGCATCAGGGCTGAGCACTCAATCTTGAACTGAGAAGATTCCAACCATTTTTTTTTTTTGGACTAGACAATATGGATTGTGATTCCAACGACTCAAACAGTCATCCGACTTGCTTCAACATTGTTAAGTTTCCTCAGTTTAGTTTTAGTATGCACGCCGGTACACCTTGCCAAAATATGGTGACATTCCTGAACAAACTGGCAATAATCTTTCCCAAGTTGTGCAGAAACAGCCGACTAGTGGCTGCTAAAAACCACTTTTAGGGCAGTTAATTTATGACAAATCTCTCAATGGGGCTCTTTCAGTTCTCACAAGCCAAAATATGAAACTCTCTAACGAGAAGGTTGCGTGCTCGCATGCGGAAATATGGGTAACTACAAATAGTCTTGTTTGCCGAGTCTAATATGGACCTTGAATTGCCGCCAGAAGCTAAAGAAAAATGTTTAATATAGATGATTAAGGCAAATCTTTCAATAGTGCACTTTTGTTTAAAACATTTAACGAGAAGGTTTTTAGCTTTCATGCGGAAATGAGGGCAACTTCAAAATGAATGGTTTTGTTTGCCGAGTTTAGTTTTGTCCTTGAATTGCCTCCACAAGCCGACTGTAGAATTAGATTTAATATAAACTATGGTTTTCGGGTTTGATGGTAAGAACGACCAATGCATGATTTGAGGGAAAAAGGTGTCGTCTTTTGCGATCTGCTGCTTGAAGGTGCTTGATTTTCAGCGGGGTTAATTTGGGGTCTTCCTCCCGTACAGCTACTTTGCTTCAGCAACACTCAACGCCATCGATATTATCGGCTTGAAGTGGTCCCATTGACATCTACTATATCTATAGTGTTATATCGTTTGGCAATTAATTTTAAACGATTCTAGTCTGTAGCAAATGCTTTTTCAGTTACATTTCTGTCATACCTCAGTGTTTTTCAGCCGTAGATAAGACCATCTTTCATCTTGCTAAGTCACTGTTGCGGATAAATGAAGATGCACATTCCGGATTAAACTAGCTAACAGATTCAACATGTTCACTTGATAAACGGCTTTAAAAGATTGATCCAGTTGACCTTCTGTACCCCAGCATTTCCCATTGACTCTAACTTGCCGATGTTAATTGTATAAAAACCGGACAGCGGAAGGTTGGAGCCAATTAAGTTTGCGGCTGTTAAAGGAAATCATCAGCGCCTACAGTTTATCGTCTCGTTTGTTTTGATTCCATCCTTGAACTACCGCCAGAAAAAGCAAGATTTGATATATAACCTGTGTACTGAGTTTAAGTGAAGCAGAGGAGGGCCTTGTGGATTGTTGTTTTCCAGTGATTCGCTGCTGCGGCACCGAACGCCACGGATATTACGGCTTGAAGAGGTTACAGATATCTATAAGAGCCATGCTATAATCCTTTAATTTAGCAATTAATTGCGCCGTATTTTGATAGGAATGAATGCTGCCTGTTACCGTTTGTCCTACTCAGTTTCGGATGTAGATAATACCATCTTTCATCTTCAAGTGCCGATATCAATGAAACCTGGATAATGCATTCAACATGTTTATTTCACTGATTACCGACTGTACATTTAGCCTGTATACCTTTCCCAAATTCCAAGGCCCCTGTGCCCTAGCATTACTAGTCTACTGGCTTCAACCTCGACGGTTTATTAACACCCACGCCTTTCTTTACACATGAACCTTTCAACCTTTCAAAAACAAAAAACTTGTGTTTTTCTGGTACCAATCAGAAGCCAGAACGGCGGCGACCGTTTGGAACTGGTCTGGTAAGACATTGTCCCCAGGGGCTCTTCTCGCCGTTTTTTACTTTTCTTCGCGCCACATTTTTCCGCCCGTTTGGACTTTCCCTCGTCCCCACTATCTGCCCCTGGGTCTCCGAGGATGGATGTACCTGCACGTGGTTTGGTGTACGCTTTTGGTGAAAAGAACTGTGCTAAAACATTCGCACAAAAAGTTATTTGCTTTAATCATGAATTTGGTTCTACGTTTATAAAATAATTCTATAAACTATTTGTATTCTTTTTAGAAGCAGTCGCGATTTTTTGAAAACGTCTTTTATTAAAGTTCCATGGGTATCTGGCCTAGGTGTTCAGTGAGTAACGGCCGGTATATGCTTACTTCACTCCGTAGCCTGTTCAGTACTGTCTTCGAGTATCGTGGACTGCAATGCATACCTGTCCAGCACCGTTGTGTAGGTAGGTTTTACAAAACGATTGCAATGAAGAGTCAGCGGCCTCATTTGTATCGGAAGAGGAGAAAAGCCCGCGTGATGCCAAGAATCTAAGATGTGATCGCAATACAATCGACTCCGTATAACTCGAACCTCCCGCTAACTCGAACAAAAATCGAATTCCCCTGGATTTCCTTCACACATTTACTGTAATTTTACCTTGGGAAACTCGAACCCTCGATAACTCGAACCTCAGAGTTACAAGCTCAAAGTTTTTAGCCTTGATTTCTCTGATTCCATATTTGGCCAAAACAATTTTCCGTGCTTCTTATTGGACGGCTGCGTCGGCTAAAATACCCCAGCATGGTTCTAAACAGATAATGGAAAGTTAGACGCTTCGGGGTTATATGCTTCTGGTACAGCAAATTCATGATCACAGGTCGTGCCGTTAATATGGACGTGCTCGCGCTAATTTGTCGTCAATTATTGATAAACGGTTTTCCAAGTCATAGAAATTAAACGTTGAGTATCAAGTTTGTGACAAAGTGTTGAGCATTTATAGACATTAACAATAATGAGGTTGCCATTTAGCTAGATGTAAGGGAACAAAATGGCACATAAAGGAATTTCTCGGGAGAAAACATATTCATATTTGATGAAGCGTCTTTTCGTTTACCGGTTCCTAAGTTTAAAATTATACAAGGTTACTTTATACATTGCTTCTGCGTAGCTCTCGGGTAACTAATACAAAGTAGTGCCGCAATTCAGAAAACGTCTCTAATTTGAGGGTTATCCCCGTGGTCAACGATACATAAAAAGGAGGATTATTTATAGACTCAAAATGACCCTATGAAAATATTAATTCAGTCACTGACTTAGAGTTAAAACCCAGTTAGGGTAATGAAAACAACAGTCTTATCGCGGCAAGTACTAATTACAGGAAATTTAACCACAGTCACTTTTACCGAAAGCACATTACTCCTTATTACTCTTGGTTTTACGTGATCGATCCATTTTCACATGTAACCGTTTTTGCTATCAACAATGACAGCAATTTCACCTCTCCCTAAAAAAAAAAAACAGTACGTACGGCTTTGTAGCATATATAATGAACGGCTGCAATCCTAGTTTCATGTTAATTTCTCCAGTTACCGAGTGACTGAATATCAGTTTCCGCACTCGGTTATCTTGCTTTTTTGTCATTTATTACAATTTTTACTAATTAAACCATTACAGAGAGTCCTACCTCGAAGGCTGCTCAATCAATTTAGGGGATACAACCCAACGTGTATAATTGTCATGCTATCCTAAACAACTTTGGGTAAGGGGAGGGGGGAAATCGGGCATTCATCTGGCGACGGTTTCAGTTTTTGCCAGGATGACAGGAAAAAATAGTTATCAGTTTCGTGATGTACCTCAACAGCCTGGGTTTTGTCCGCGGTTGCAGAATATTTCAAAACGTTACCCGACTCCTTCTTGGCCAACGTAAACACGCGGCTGGAGCAGTTCCGCTATGGGCCAACTCGTAGACATTTCCCAGAAAGACACTAGCCACTTAAGGACACTTAACCTCGAAGAAGAACTGGATGAGCGCGCACATCGAGTCGGTAGAAAATAAAATGGCACAGTTGGCTTTCCTAGAAGCACAGTAGCCTCAGCGGATGGAAACAAAAGAAAAAAAAATCATCAGAAGTTCAAGGAGAATCAAGCCCACTGGCTTTCTTCAAAACGCGGGTATGACGAAAAAAATCATGGACAAAGAAAAAAGTTGCTGGCTACGACTTAATTCCAATGTCTGTGATTAGTCTATTCTTCCTTTTTTTCACCCATAAAGTTCTCTTTTGATTGTCCTCGGTAAAATGAAAATAGCTCGGTAGTCGCGTGATCCCCATTTTAAAATCTGAGGATCAACCGCTGTTCACCAATTATCGAGACATATCATGGCACTCCTTAGCTTTTGAAAATTGCTAGAAAATGATACCGTATCCACAATCGCTTAATAGAATAACTGAAAAATTTCCATATCCACTTGCAGTGATCGACTTGTATGATAAGATCTCTACAGCCGCCTTTGATCGAGGTTTGTCGTCGGTGTTTTATTTGCCCCCCTCAACTGAAGCCTTTGATCCCCCTTAAATCAAACTATTCTTCTGATAAACTCGAACATAACCTCATAGATGGTTTAGCACTGGACTGGTAAAGAAGTTCTTTTTCGAACAGTACACTATATGTTGAATTCAATGGCCATCACTTGTTAAAAACTAAAATCTCTTCTGAGGGCCCCCAGGGCACTATCCTCGGGCCTCTTTTTTTTTTCTTAATTTACATTCATGACATTAAAAATGCCTCCAGTTTACTAAATCTGATATTGCTTGCCTACGTTATCAATATCAGTACTGTTGTCTCATCACATCAAGACTATCTTTTAGATATATTTGATGGAGATGCGCAGATCATCAATAAAGAAGATTCAAACCTACAAAAGACTAAATGTATGTCGTTTGTCAAAATCGTATGGTTTAGGTAAGGTAAAAACCTTATTAAGAGAGGGTGGCACAAAATAGCTATAAAATTAATAAACTAGTGGCCCTCATGACAAAGTAATAGTAAAATACAATAATTAATAAAGATACAAATACCTAAAACGACTTAAAGTAAAAATAGCTCGGTAGTCGCGTGATCCCCATTTTAAAATCTGAGGATCAGCCCCTGTTCACCAATTATCGAGACATATCTTGGCACTCCTTAGCTTTTTACCGTTTCCGCAATTTTAGTTGACGTCATAAATTTCTGGCTGCGCGATACCCAATAATATTTCCCATCTATGTAGAGCGCCGGTGATCGCAGAAGCATCTAAAGGTATAATCCTTCCAAAATGTTTTAACAAGCATGGGGTATATGCGTAACTGATTTAATTAGATGAAACGTTTTTCGGCGTTACACCAGGGTACTACAATTTAAACTATGCGGATCCAAAGAATTCCCAGCTTTGCAGGAAAGAAACATTTTAGCATAAACATTGATTATAACCAAACGGGGGTGTTGTGATTCAATAGCAATTTATTAACAAAATGTGTGCCAAAACATTGAAATTAAAGAAGTTAACTATAGTAGCAAAGCTACATGTAGTTAATAGCCATACTACTACTCACATTACGTTTTCTGTCTACAAAGAAATTATTCACATCAACTTCTTCCTTTTTTTCCCTGTAAGTTACGCATACAAGGTATCATCTCTATTTAAAGCAGCCCTGAAAGTGGCATTAATTGTGTATTTTACGTAGACTTTACGTTCAGAGAGCTACTCAACAAAAATAACTCACTATTATCTTTAACACACACTCACCTTTGGAGCCAACTTTCAATACCATTATTTTTCTTCTCTTTCTAGGAGGCTATAGTCTCTTTTGTAGGTAAACCAAATGTGCTACAGCCATGCATACACTATGACGAAAAACACTGTTGATTTATCAGTGTTAAGAGGGATTATTGGGGGAGTGACCTTTGGTGAGGTTATACTCTTTAGTGTTTACGATACCTTACTGCATTCCAAGCGACTTAAGCGCACGTACACGGGCCGACAATGTATGATCGTCGATTTTTAATTATCACTTAGGGTTTTTTACACCTTGTCATAACAAACATGGCAAATCCAAATTATTTCGATTTGTGTGTGAACTTAGCTTTCCCTCAATCACCTTAATTGTTGCTGAATGAGTTTGTTTAATGTTAGTCAAAATTTTCAGCAGTATAAATTAGATTAATTGTGGTTTTTGAAGAGTGGAACAGATAAAAAAGCCGCTTACGCTTCCATCTGTGAGGCTGATCAGAAGAATGCTCTTTTGTATATATATATATATTTTTTAATATTTATTTAGTCATTTACTTTTTATCTGTTTCTGGGCTTTCGAATGATTTTTGCTAAGATAGTATCCAAAAGATGTTTTGTACTTATGGCAAACGGTTCTGCATTAAGTCAGACAAATAAAGACAAATACAAAATCCAAGGCATTTACTAGGGATAATAACATAGCAGACCTATCTAACCCACCATATGCTGACCTTCTAGAAATGAAAGATAAATTGCAATGGATTAGCTAAATCCCACCCTTCTTATTCATCACGAAATTCTCAAAATTCATGAATGGTTGTGCTCCAAGTACAAACTGTAACAGTAATAACTTAGTGAGATTTAATTGTTTGCACACTCCGTTTGTACACACTTTAAGAGAGAACTAAATTTGAATCTGCATATAACTGATAAAACATGTCCGGAACTCCTTAATTTGTTGTTGTTGTTTTTTTTTAATTTCCTTCCTGTATCATAATTATCGTTTCCTATCCTTTATTCTCATAAGTAGATCGTGGACAAGATACTGTAAGAACCTTTAAAATGAGCAGCAGATCACGAATGGGAAAATTTTTACCAAATCTCCGTCCAAACTAAGCTAGAAATCATTAATAATAGGTTCTCTCACATAAAATAGCCTTCTAGGGAACAACAAACACAAAATGTTTCAAGCGGTGAGGACACCTTAGACGTTTCAAGATTTAGTGCACTTCCCTTACCCTTTCCTTCTTCAAAAAACCTTGAAGTTCTTAAATCCTTGCGCTAGAATATGATAGCCTTTAGACTCCTGCTTTTGGCAAGACCATTCATTCATTCATTCATTCATAGTTTATTTGGTTAAAGCAGGTTAAGTTAAAAGGCAGCTAAAGCTGATGTGGACCTACCGATAAACTATCTATTGATGATACGATATACAAATAAAATTTTAAAAAATGTACAGAAAATAGGTATATAAAAAGAATAAGTACACAGTAGTAACTTAAAAGACTAAAAAGTAAGAACGATTAAAATACTATTTCATCTTGTTGAAATTTATAGTCGAACAAGTGTCTGTTTTAATTTTCTTAAGACTTGGTGCTCTTTTTATATTGTCTGGAATGGAGTTCCAGAACAAAGCTCCCCTATATCTTAATGAAATCCTGCCCACCTCTAGGTTAAAGAGGGGAACCTCGAACTTCATGCTATTGCGTAGATCATAACAACAATTGCTACTACTAAAAAGCCTAATTATGTTATCTGGTAGCTCAGATTTGTAAACTTGATACATTAAAGTCAGTAACTTTCTCTTGTACATGGAATTAATCGATTCCCATCCAGCTATTGTTATAGCTTCTTGGTTGCTAACATCAGCTAGCCTATAGATAATCTTGGCTGCCCTGGCGTAGATATGCTCCACTTCATGCAATAATGTAGGTGAGCAGGTACCCCAAACTAAATTGCAATAAGTGACGGTGGGAATAATACTTGTAAAGTAAATAGACCCTAAGGTATCCTTTGTTAAATACTTGAGCCTTTTTAGCTGATTTACTTTCTGACCAAAGGACCTACAAATTAATTCAAAATGGCTAAGCCAAGACAACTGATTGTCAACAATAATTCTTGAACACCAGGGTGCTCTCAAAGCATTCTATTGATAAAACATTACGCTTTAATGAAACTTTCAAGTAGCGCTAACCTTTAACAGCACATTTTCCCGTTCCTTACGCTCCTAATTACGGTTACTCCCAGATCTCAGAATAACTCCACATCTTTGTAACATCCGCGTTAAGCATTCTGTGTGCGAGTTCCATCACAACTACCAAAAACAGTGTCCATTTGTCGAGACTTAGTTATTTCACTGTAACGGAATTTTGTTACGCTTATCATTGAAGTCAGTTTAGCTTGTGGCCAGTTTAAGATAAATGCAGGGCAAACTGTTTACCATAAAAGTGACTCGAGAACACCTAATAGTCGTTCAAGTTTCAAGTTTTAAAGCTTTTTAAGTTTATTTGTTTTGCAAAATAAAGTTTACCGGTATTCAATATTAAACCCAATGGAGAGAAAGTTTGTTAGAAACTACAATGTTTGAAAACATATAGGCTTACTGAAACATACAGGTTAAACGACGGTAGAGCTACTTCACAATATAAAACAAGTTATTAGAGGCGGTATCAAGCAAGTTTAGGCTAAAAAAATAGTAAAACGAAAAAGGAAAAAAAATTGTAAAAGGGGGCAAAGAAATGTTTAAGATAAGAAGAACGCTGGCGCACGAATGTTTTAATCCGTTATACACCCACATACAATTAAGCAAGAAACGTCAGAGCGCGGGAAGATGTACCTAAATTAAAAAAAGAAGGAATGTGGTCTTTTTACCTTTTAATTCCCTAAATAAATACCCATTTACAAATTCCTCGCTTCAGACTGATCTTCATACATTTCGTTGAGAATTTGTTTAAAGATCAAATCATACAACTGGGTGATCATTTTGTGAAAAACTCTCATTACGTTTTCCTTGTCGCTTGATAATGGACATGTATAGATACTACAGTGTTGGGAGAGAATTTGTGTAATTGTCATTCCTAGGATTTCAAGGGTTAAGCAGATTAGTGATAATTCATCTCTGACAAATAGGCACTTAGAATAGCTATAACAAGTGCAAGACGGCCATTTGAACATTTTTAAGTCCAGGCGCTTTCTGGTCTGCTGACCATGATAAAACGTTCATGTCTATGGAAATTTCGTCTAACAAAGGTTTGTTAATAAAAATGTTTTCTTGATAGTCTCCCGATATCAAAAGAATTGGCGCCCAATTGGATCATTCGGATATATTTTAATCTTTTTAGTGACAAATAATAAACTTTTTCCTCAAGAAAATTAAAAGAAAGAAAAGTTTTCTTCCTTTTAATTTTTTTCTGTACTTGTGCTTTAAATGGAGGAGTCACATTAAAATAGACTGAGTTCTAGCTCGTAGTTTAACATTAGCGAAATATTTATTTCGCAACAAAACAATGAAATCCTTTATAAAAAAGGAGAAACATTAACAGTACCCTGAGTGTAACGAGGATGGGATGAAATGGCATTATTCGTTAATAAATGTTTTCTGAATTCATATTTGTGATAACAGCAACATAATCAATGGACAGAAAATCCATAATGATTTCGGAAAAGCGAGCAAGACGGAAAAATCAGTTTGAGAAAATAATAACAGATAAACGAATTTTTTTCTGATTGTAACACATGCGCAGATTTACTCAAGGATAATATATGAGGTAAAGTCTTTATAAATCGAATAATCCTACATGTAATCTGATTACTTTGCGCTCTAGTTATTGCTTCTCTGAAGTTTGGTTGGCCGCTTGTACTGCTTGACATCATCATAACAGAATAGCAAGTTTGCAATCTGGCCACACAGGCTGGTCACCCGTGCGCATAAAAACATTTCGATGCAAAAGTTTTTTAAACAGTCAAGTTTGTTAAAGTCTTTACAAATGTTGTCGCAGTGTTAAATTCCGTCAGAAAAAAAGTTGTCTATCAGTTAGCAAGAATTTTCATGCTGACTTCTACGTTTGTATTCCTTAAATTTAAGGAACTTCTTCTGTATTTATAATGTTTTTAGCATATAAACCATGAATCATGCAGAACATCTTGACTCGCTTAGAAAAAAAAAGTATAATTACGTCGTCCAAAGCGGATAGCAATTTTCAGTACCTTTCTCACTAACCGAAAGAATTTTTTTTTTCTATGTAAATAGACAGTCAATGCCATTGCACCTTCAATGAGTAATTGATTTTGTATCAAGTTATTCTTCATTTCATGTTCAGTCTCCTCCAATAATATTACATAAAAGCACTAATTAGGTGCAATATTGGAAATAAATGAGAACTAGAGCTGTTTGAAAATGCACTCACCTGCACCTTTTTTTTGGCTGTAAGCTCCAGTAAGACACAATTCAATATATAAACTACATTTCTCTTTAAAGAGAGTACTGTTTGTACTAGTTCAATCAACAGACATCAAATGCTTGGAGCAAGCTTGGCACAAGGCATGTATAATTCCCTGCCTTTTTTTTATTCATTCTCTCTCTCCAAAATGTGAAGTAGGCTCCAAATTCCCATTCTGGATTATTGAAGTTTCAGCAGGAACGTTCATGGTTGGCAGTAATAGCTTACAGTTGTTTTGCGTCACTTTTTAATGCGTTTTTAACACTCACAGTGCTAGTAAACTTTCACAAACTACTGCGAGAAAAATGCTCAAATTCGAAACTACCCTGGCTGAAAGATGAAAAAAGAATTACTTCTTGTATTTCAGAATTTCTATAAGCTTCTGCTGGAATTTTCAGTTAGAGTATACACTGAAAATAAAGGAGCAATCACACAAAGAATTTGTGAAGCGCATGACAACTTAACAACGTAACAGCTGAGAAAGGTCGACTCAATGTTACCTCGATATATAAACCCGGCCCTGCCTAGTTTCCAGTCGCTGGCGATCATTTTTTTGGGGGGATATTTGAGTTACGTGTTAAAGGTTGGTTTTCACCAGCGACGGAGTCGAAGTCGGAGTCGTAATCAGAAGCGTAGAACTTTACGATCTAGTAAAAACAGCGTTCTGATTCTGCTTACCACTCTGTCGTTTCCGATCAAATGAAAACTAGGTCGAGGGTGTCACAAGTAGAAGCGGAAGAACTAAACCAATCACAAATCGTGCGAAAGTGCATTGCGATTGTTATCCTTCCGCTTCTGCTTCCGACCCCGACAATCTGGTTTTCGCCAGTTTCACTAGATAACAAGAGGAACGTAAGCGACGGAGTCGTAAGCGGAGTGGCAAGAAAATCAAGAGACGTTCTGATTCTTCTGACTCGGATTCCGTCGCGCTTATGAATCCTCTTACGACTCCGAATTTTGATTTTTACTAGGTAATAAGGGCTATTAAGACACCACTTACGACTCCGACTCAGACTCCATCACCAGTGGAAACCAGCCTTAAGGAAAGCTGAGGCCTTCTCATCAAATTTCGCGCATGCGCAGTGCAATTGCTCCCATCATCCTCCTCACGCGCTTCCCGCTTGTCTTCAGCTCTAGTGCATCTCGCTTGTCTCCAGTACCACCTTTTTTTCTTGTGGTAGTTTTTGTTACTGTCGTTATATGTCTCATATCTACGAACATGTAGACTTCAATAAGCCGGCAGTGGTGGCTATAGATATGCCAGCTCCAAATACTGGCACTAAGGAAGCGGCTGAAAGGAGCACTAGATTTCTTGTTGCGACTTAACGACAAAAGCAGCTGCCCAGTGCTTAGAAAAGGCTACCCGTTAGCCTGGAAATTAGGAGTAGTGCGTCAAAAATCCTTTGCCAGAGCTACTGATCTAGCCAAGCGATTTAGAAAAAAAAAGATTTAAGGGAAGTTTTTATCGTTGTTAATTCGTAGAAATCCTGAGCAACATGCAAAAGGTGGCATATACGTGAATCACTTTTTATAGTCAGATCAGTAGAATGTATAGCTAAGATTTAGTGAAATCATAAGGAAGGCTTACGGCTTGTCAAAGCTCTCTACTGTTAATACCAAAATTACAAATGGCGTCTGTTTGATCTCGCTCTATGATGCCAAAATAAGTCTGATATTTGCATCGACAGTAGAGGCATCTAAAACCACATAATTTTATAACGCATTAACTATCACTGACATTGCCGTTGATATCAAATCTTCAGAATGTATCAAATTCTGAAAAACGGTGCGGCAGAGCTCGTCGAGTGCGCGTATGAAAATAAAAACAGTGGGGGCGGGGGATTAATAGGTACTCCTTTAAGTTCGTTAGCTCTTTAGCCATCACACCATTATTCTCCTTTAAATTCATTAGTTCTTTAACCATTACACTATACCCCATTCATTATTTGGCACAGCGGCATAAACTTCGATCATTAATACAACTTTGAGGTGTCGTTTCCTTGCGGTTTATTTGGTTATAATAGTTTTTCCATTTTGTAAGTTGCTGCTGTTTATATATGTTTTTAAAGAGCAATTCGCTAGATCCAATTCATGTTAAATATCCTATTCCAGAGTTATCCTGCTGAGTGATTTGAACAACTTTTTTTACGGCAGTACCAGTTA
This sequence comes from Porites lutea, assembly GCF_958299795.1. NCBI lineage: Eukaryota > Metazoa > Cnidaria > Anthozoa > Scleractinia > Poritidae > Porites > Porites lutea. The sequence goes on from NC_133204.1 coordinate 14,523,414, forward strand.
AACAAATCTAAATTAAAACAATGTTTCAGTTACAAAGAAAGTTATTAAAAGTGAAGGAATCTTTCCAAACTGAAATTGCCACCTGTTTCGTGATAAATAACGCGATAATCGAAGACGAAATACCCAAAAATGTCAAACAAAACATAATTAAAAGACCATAAGGCAGATGCCGAGCGATAAAAATAATTTCACTGTTCAATTCACATTATTTAAATCCCCTTGGCTGGGTCGCTTCACCTTCAGTTTCTCCACTGGCAGCAATCAGGGACTCTTTCACTTTTTCACCAGCCTTGCAACTGACAGTGATATTAGCAACTTAAATCGTGTAAAAGGACTGTGCCAAGGTAAGGTATTGTTAACGAAGCTGTTGAAACTTTAAACTGCCTACGGATAAGAAGCAGGGATATGTTAATTATCGTTTTCAATCAGCCTAGTCCAAAATCAGTTCATTCTTGAAGAAACTAGTTTACGTTGGAGTCTGCATGGAACACAAAAAAGCAGCCATTTAATACTCAGACGATAGAATACGACGAGGTTCTTAGTGAGGGGTGAAAAATTGTTGGACGAGCATTTGAAGTATTTGGGCAACATTTTAGAGCTTGAACTATAAAAGTTAAGGTAAATAAGTACATCACCATGAATCAAAGGTTTTTTTTTTTTTCCATGTTTAATTTCGTAATAAGGATTGTGTTTTACCCATAGGTATTAAAGGTCAGGTTAAAATCACCCATTTAGTTGATTGTTCAAGAAATATTAAGGATTTTTTACTGGTTTGCGTTTAAATTCTATAGTCATCGTGACCTGAAATTGGTTATTTTATGATCGAACCATTTCCTTTATAATTGGAAAGATCAACTGAGCTGAGAAGAAAGGATAACCGCGGTTATTGTACATGTAGATCTTTTTCAGTATGTTGAAACGATTGTAAAGGCAATTAGTGGCAGCCACTGATTACATTGCAATTCGCTGGCAATGTTTCAACGTCCGACACTGAAGACCATACCTGGTTCCACAGCCGGTTTACTTATTAACGAAAAACGATGACGGGACGACAAGAGATCTCAAGAATCTCACATATATTACCTGCTAACGATCAAACTTTACCTGATCAAATTCTTGTTTCATATTTCGAATCACATTAAGTTTGATGTCTTCCCTACAAAAGTGCGTCATATTTTGGAAATTCTCCGTAAAACCGCATATTGGTGAATTTACCCCGACATCTTTTGTACTAATTAAAGCAATATGGTCTCGGTAATGAAATATGAATCATCTGTACTGAGTGAACTTGACTTTCCGAAGGTCACTCAAAATTAAAAACCTTGATTTGCCAGTTACTTTTTTTATGCACTTTCTTCATAAAAAGAAGGAATAGATCCACAAGATCTTGCACCAAAAGGTCTAGCAGAAACAAAATTACTGAAACAGAAGAGCATTAATATAATTTTTCTATTCAGTGTAAGCTTCGCCCAGGATTACCTTGTTCATAGTGTATATATATGCATTTGCGTTGTAAGTAATAACATGCAGCAATACAATATATGTACGGTTAGAAAGGGTCATCTCTTGGAAGCGGAGGCTAAATTTTCATAGAAATTAATATTGACTTTCAGGGGGAATTCTGATTGAACGTTAATTTGCTTTTATCTTGTCAATAGTATTATGAAAATAATTACGGCTTCTCTCTCCTTAGCAATTGGATGAAACCGAATCTTGTCCACAAAAGACATAAAACACTGGGTAACGTGCATTTCTATTTTAATTACTTAATTGGATTTTTAAATCTTGTTACTATAATCCCTAGTTAATAATAGTAAATTGTAAATTTTTATTTCTAGATTGCCGGAAAATCGAAAAGTAACTTTGATGTTCGATCCGTTTATAGCACTCTTTCTTCTGCAAAATACATACCGGATATTTCTTAAAAGAGGTTTGATATGCTATTGCAGGATAAGGTTAATCAATGAAGTTTCTCTGGCTGATTGATCGAGTCAAGCGAAAGACAAGGGTTGCAAAGGTATTGAATGAAAATACTTGCGCGAACTCATGTCTTTTGCCTTTTTTAAATTTCTAGACTTTTAAAACGTTTGATAATTGTTTTCTTTCTCCTGCTGTGAGTACAAGGATTAAGGACACCAGGAATACCAATCCTTAGGGACTGGTTGTTTGTTTGTTAGGGAGAGAGTTGATACCGCAAATGTAGACCGCTCATCGCCAACCTTCCCATTCTTTTAGAGGTATGAGGTCCAAAAATGTCTATCCGTTCAAGATGCTAAATAGTGGAATTGTATACTTCGTTGAAGACTCAAGACCATTAAGCGGTCAATGGCTCAACGGCTGTTTTTATCTTCAAACTCGCGCATAACAAGAGAAAGAAGAGGTAAAAATCGGAGGCCTGCGAACTGCAGACCAATCCAAACGATTCCTCGCTTCATAAGGAGGCGCTATTGTAGTTAGGCCCAAAATTAAGACTGTTCGAACAGTTTTATTAATAACAGTTATTTTAAATGTTCAATTATTGATCATTTTTTCAAAGTTTTTTTGCGACTTTTTTCGCTATTGCATAAAAAAATTTTTGCAGAGGAGCTCCCATTAATATTTACTATAAGAGAATTATTCGGAAAGAAACGTCAAATTTTCAATTGCGTGAAGTTAACCAGCAGTTCTGCAGCGTAACTTTTACGAAATTCTAGCAAAAAAATTCTGGCGATGCTGGATCTTGATCAACATGAATCCTACATCAATTAGAATTATTTGAGTACCGATGATCTTAAAGACAATGTACTTCTAAGTGAGGGACAAATTTGGTTAAAATATAAAGTCTGTTGGGGTTAATTCTATTCTTGGTTTCAACTTGTATTTCCTTTCCATAAATTACCATTGACACCATAAAACAATAAAGTTAACCTTTAATTCAAGGATGAAGTTCACCCACAAAAAAAAGAAAGAAAGAAAAATCATGCACCTCTTTTGTTTTCGTCATTTTGAAATATTGGAATTTAATTCCTTAGAATTGACATACATGAATAGAATAAACGACGACTGTTAATATTCAAAACTGAACAACACTGTGAATGTTGTTAACTTTTAAACTCTCACTCCCAGCATGCGCATTTGATATGGTAACTACAGTTAGATATGACCTTTTTCTCTTAGTGAACCGTGCTGGAAAGTGAAATAATTACACTGCAAAATATTTCTAACGCATTGCTGGCGTTTGCAAAATCCTGATCTGCATAAAAAATGTACTCACCGAAATATAAAAATGCATTAATGATCGAAAAGGGAGAGACTGTTCCAGAGTATTCCAGAGTCCACAAATATTCAAAACTCTATCTCTAAAACCCCATCTATAATTCTCAAAAACAATAAGCAAGCATTTTTAAAGGTATTTGTGTGAACATGAACCCATGGTATTTACAATAAACGCTATTTTTTGTTGTCATTAATAGTTGTTTTAACCTGACAGAATGCACAAGATATCCACTGAGTTGTGGAGTCTTATGCGTTTGATCATTGATTGCAGCTTTAATACTGTGGCCAAGAACTGATATCATGAAACCAGCGCAAATCAGTACAAATCCTTAAATAGATATGTGCATCTGTAAGGATTTTAATCAAAAATTAAAGAGATATATATTACTTATTGCATGTCTCTAGGTAAATCGTACAAAATGGATTTTCCTTTCTGTTACTGAAACATAATTTAACCTTGGAATCACTACAATGTAACTACATGATAAACGTATATCATGAAAGGCTGCTCAAAACAAAAAATGATTCGTTGGTGGCATAAAATCAAAGACATTTTCTACTGAACTTTTTAAAGAAAAAAATGTGACCTTTCATAGCATTATTACGCTGGTACTATGAGCAAAGAAACAGTATCAAGAATCAATATTGCTAACATTGCATGAATTGTAAATATTTTCAAAAGATAGTACGTGATTCATTAAGAGACAATTAGAAACCCTTCCTCAGCCTGCGGTAAGCAAAATGTATTTTTTCAAAATTTCCGACGAGTTAATTTAGCTTGGAGACACTACGTCTCAACCGTAGAAATTAAGAGCTTGTTCTCAGCGTCTCAAATACACCTTGTTTTACTCATGTGTCCACCTCGCTCATGGAGAGAAGGAGTTTTATTAGAAGGTAGAAGGGAAATTTTTTAAAGAAATTAACTTTTTTCACCGGTAAACTGTAATTACGAACGACATTTAAAGAGAGGAACCAGAAAGAACACAGTTGGTTCTGGGAACCATTTCTCTTGGTACTCACGCTTTTTGTTTCTATAAGTTTTTCTTCCTTCTCAGTGACTAGAGATTGAGAAACATTTCGACCTTCGATATATTAACCTTCTAACTACAAGATAATGATTGTGCATTATCCCTTAAGCCATTAGTCTGAAATCCCAAGAAATCTTAATTGTACATCCGAAGTCTTTAAGTGATACTTACGGCAAATGAAAGCATTCTTTTGAAAATCACTTCATTTTGATTTCTTCTTTTTAAATTATAATTAAGGAAAAATAGACTATTGGGGCGGATTGAACTTAAACTTATAGATTAAAAAGTTCCCAACCTTAGAAGAAGTTAATACAAGGCTTTGATTCAATCACTGAAATCATCTCGTTTTTTGTTTTTTTTGTTTTTAAATAATTTTAGAAGTTTGAAGGCTACGGCTTATTTTTTGTGGAAGTCTTGGAAGAGATGATGTCAGTTCAGTATTCTTAACATGCAACAGGCCACTCTTGCCTATTCATTAGCCTAATGGAATTTTCATTCTTAAGTGCCAGAGGACCAGGTTAACAACTTCCACTAGGCAAATCGATCACTTTCCGCGAAAAAGCCATAAATTCACTTCAGGAGAATAAAAAGTTAACATTTGACACATATCAACAATTTTTCTTTGATAACTGATAGTTAATATACTTCATGCCTTTTTTCCCCTTAGATTCGTTAAAGTAAAGTCTTACCGACTTTTCGTGGATGTTTTAGTTTACTAATTGAAAAATCCTGAACGAAAAGGCCATTATCCCTTTCCAATTGAAATGAAAAGCAACATATTACAAGCGGCGGTTCCGATAAAATAACCTTTATTAAGCGCAACCCATTAACGTCTTTTTTTGAAACGCTGACTGACAGAATTCTTGAAAATACCTATGACTGTCAATCATGAAGTGAATTTGTTTTTAAAAAACCCTTAACATTTTTATTTTGTTGACAGTTAAGTTCTTGGAACAAGATGAACTATTGTAGCTAAGACTGTCTTCAGGTCTATCACATCCTCTCCAGTCATCAATCAGTCGACCAATGTTGAAGTTGGGCAAGCATAAAAAAACAGAAGTAGAACCAGCATGGAAAGTAACCGCACAGGTATAATTTTGTAGCAGTTTAATTCTTGGGGTTCGTTGGAAATTGGGAGGTATAATCCTGTTTTAGGGGTCATCTAAAGCAACAAAAGTTGGAAGATAACGTCTGCTGTTAGGATAAAATATGAAACAGACTCAATTGAAGAAAGACAGTTGGATCAGCGAAAAGAGAAACCTGTTCGATGAATAAATAATCAGTAAAAATAAAAAAATAAAGCTATTCAAGGCAAAGCTATGCCTTAGTTTAATTCTGCAATTAAGCAATGATTTCGAAATAATACCTAAGTGTGCAGTTATATAATTATCAATTGTGAAATTTGGCATGCGCTTCTTATTTTGTTCAATCCCATGAATCTTTCCTGCCAACTCCAAAGGTTTTTTACATTTAATATTTTCATGAATGCCGTTAGCTTTTTGGTTTATTTATCCCACCTCGGTTTGCTGACAGAGATTACCCAGTCCAACGAATGTTAGATGATATAACACAAAGCCAAAATTTGACAATCGGCCAGTTGGCCATAATTAGTAATTTATCTACACCTACGAAGCCTGCATCAAATAGATGGAAATCTTCGTAGTCAAAACCTTAAAACTTCTTTGCCGGGTGGAAACAGAGCAGAAACCATAAACATTATTATTCATTCAAAAAAATTTCTCTGTTTCTGATTGGGTTAATTTCCCGTTTGTTTATTTTTATGGCGAGCTAATGCTGACCAAATTTGAAACTTTTGCGTCCATCGTCCACGCAAAATTGACAATATTATTGGGCGAATAGAATTATCTGATGATTAACGATACGACAAAGATAATGGCGAGGCAACTAAGCTGTTTGAGAGTGCGGGGCAAGAAAAATGCCTGGAAAAATCTCGAGCGCATAGGGGAGAAGAAAGAGCCGAATAACGTCTAGAGACCGAAAAAGTAGCAAGAAAAAACAAGACCCTTTAATGATGTTTAAAACTATGTAAAAAAATTTCTGTCAAAAAAAGAAAGAAAGAAAAAAACACATTGATCCATTCATATCCTGAAAAGGCTTTTGACGAAATTATTTTAATAATTAGGAATAAAGCGGAATGAATCATGTATAATTATGGGATACAGATTCCCTATATTATTTCCATGCATCATTTTATGGAAAAAGCTTTCACGAGTGCAAGGGTCACCCTCCCAGCAGAGGCAAATTTAGCGAGCGTTAACATGAGAAAAAGGGTCCCAGCCAATAAAACTTGTGCATGCTCTGATTGCCTCACCTTGAGCGATTTGACTCGGCTGTGAGCCAAAGTGTTTATATCAATAAAATCGTTGGCCCGGCTAGGAGGGTAACCTAGTCGGGTGTACTCTTCTACCCGTGACAACCTTTTACCATATGAACAGAGCGTTGACCAGTCTAATCCAAAAAGTGTTTATTTTTCATTTCAATGCTTTTTTAAAACGATTAATATTTTTTTTTTAATTGTAGAAGCAGCTGACGCTAATGGCTCTGATCACTCGGCCGGTCTTTGTCGGAATCAACCTGTTACACAATCCACCACAGTTGGTTTAACCATTGCATATTTCGTTCTTTTCTTTGCGGCATTGCTTGGCAACTCGATAATCATTTATGTGGTTCAGCGCCACCCAAAGCTCAGAACAACGTTTAACATGCTCATTGTCAATATGGCGGCGTCTGATATTCTTGACGTCATCACTGCCGTGCCGCTCTCTGTGGCGTACTTGTTTGTGAGTGTCAAGTGGTTTCCTGGAGGATTTGGTGTATTTCTTTGTAAGCTGCTACCATTCCTGGCATATCTCTCCATGGGGGCCTCTGTCCTGACGTTGACCGTAATGACTATTGACCGATATTTTGCCATTGTTCGCCCGATGAGAAGACCGCTGTCCAAACAGTTGACCATGGTAGCAATTATCTTGACGTGGCTCATTTCAGGCGCCATTTTTGCAACTGAGCTTTACAAATTCAGGCTCTTCAACGATTCCGGTCAAGTCATATGCGCACCTAGGTGGGTTGAGAATATCCACGACTCGCACAAGATTATCATGTTCGAGAAGGTCATTCGGTTCGTGTTGTTATACCTGGTTCCGCTGCTAACTATGGCCATGTTTTATTCCAAAATTGTGCTGCATTTGTGGAAAAGGAAGGCACCTGGAGTGCACATCGACAAAAATCAAAAGCGTATCGAGAAGCAGAAACGTAAGGTGGTCACAATGCTTGTCACCATAGTGACACTTTTTGCCATTTGCTGGCTTCCAGCGCACGTCAATCACTTCCTGCTGATTTTTAACTTGAAGGTCCACAGTTGTCTGCCTCCTTCATTGATCCTAACATTTTACTTCTTGACTCACTCTAATGCAGCCATCAACCCGTGTCTATATCTGGTCTTCAACGAGAGTTTCCGTGAAGGATTTAAGCACCAAGTCTACAATCGTTTGAGCAGAGGGAATTTCAATGGAAGTGAGCGTTTGTCGACTACCAGAGCTGAAGCTTTTAGCGCCACTACATCTTACAATTCACTTCTGTCAACTAAGCATGGGAGTAGAAGGGATTTTGGGTCTGCGGCTTGTCAGACTATGCTTTGAACAGGTCATTCTGAAGGGGGCATTTCGCTTGTTTTCCAAACCACCAAAAGCAAACTTTTCTTTCCTTTTCTTATCATTCATCATGGAACTGACCAAAGCATTTATCAATTTGAAATGGATTGAGTGATCCTGTGCCAATATAATCACAACAAAAATATATTGAATATGTACACACCTATATTTATCGAGGACTTCAAACCAAGAAGAAGGTCCGTGGGCCTATAGGTTGGACTGTATTCAGCCTCAGGGCTTGAATATAAGTGATTTTTTTCATAGCCAGAATAGGGAGACCAGGTCTCGCCCTTTGGAGCGCGTACAAATTTTCAAATTGTTCGTTATCATGTAATAATGGTGTGTAATGCTTGTAACGGCCATTCACCCTGACGAAGGCCGTTTTCACGGTCGAAATATAGGTGAGAGACGAAAAACATTGTTTTACTCTTCACTTGTGGTCCTGTATCGAGGACTTAAATATATACTTATACACTCTATTATTGGTTAAATGAGATCATAGAAAACTGAAACAACTGAACTTACATCGAGTAACAGTTCGGAATCAATCAAACGATGACCCAGTGTAATCCGTTCAGATTTCATCCAGGCCATCGGAAGTACTGTACCGGTTTTTGTCTATAACGACTGGTATTTAGAAAAAATGATACTGACTAAGGAGTACATTCAAATTTCAGAATCTTTCGATTTTCGACAGTGTGTGTGTGTGTGTGTGTGTGTTTTTTTTTTTTTTTTTTTTTTTTTTTTTGTAGCTTACAAGAAAGTTAGTTGCCTTTATGTGTGGGAATCCGAATTCCTGAATCTGAGAAATTTCACTTGTGGATTCTGGAATTCTGGGCTTTGCAATCCAGAATAGAAAGTAAGGAATTCGGAATCCACGGGGTGTAATCCAGTATCAAGACTGTCGTGGATTTCTTTACTTGGGGCGAAACTGAGTTAGGTTCTGTCCTATATAGTCTAACTTAAAAGTAGGTTTGTAAGGGTCTTATCTAAGTTCAAAAACCGCATATAAATGGATCTTTTCCAAATATGTGCTAAATAATTTGTCAAATGGTCTTTTAAATAATGATCTTGCTTTAAAAGTATGGTTAGGGTAGGGTTTAAGTAGACCAACATTTTATCGTGGAAACCATTATTTTAACTGAAAAAAAAAAAAAAAACAATATCTCGGAAGGCAGGATCTTTATCATGCTTTATGAAAAACAAAAAGAACATGAAGGGCCTTGCACTGAGTGTATTTCAGGGATAATGATAATGATAAAATCAAAGGCTTTTTGTTGCTTGTACTTTTTGATCCAATAAGAAACATTTTAATGTTCAATGAAATACAATCTTATTTAGTGAATATCTAGCTGGAAAGGGGATATATACAGCACCCGATATTTGCTAGAAAGGCCAAATTAAATGAAAAAATAATAACAATAAAGCAATATACCATGTATTGATTCGAGTTACACTAGCTGCTTTTTTTCTTTTGAAGCATATTAAGTCCTAAACAATGTATTACCATGTTAAGAAGGGAGTATAAATATTAGATAAATAAAGTTGCCCTTATGCTTTTATCTAGTTCATATAATATACTTTGTACCTATTAATATAATTTGAAGATATAATATTGATTCACCCATATTACTGTTGGTCAGAGTTAGCAAAAACAACGCTACCACGTTAACGACGGCTCGCGTAAATTTAAAAAATCGGTTTGACCAATGGCAGAGCGGCAAATTGAGCACCGCAAGTCGCGTTCAGTCCTTTCCGTGCGCTTTCTCTTCGGCAAGTGACGTTCCCGCTCTGTTACTAAATCAGCCTATCAATGAGTTAAAGTAAAACATTAACAAAACTTGAAAGCTATGACTTATAGATTGTTAGTTTATTTCTCAAACGTCTCGCGCCTGGGGCACGTTCCTCGAAAATCATCGTAAACTTTCGGGCACGAAATCAAATATTCAAATCAGAATGTTATAAAAAAAGTTCCGGTCATTTTGTCTTGTTAACTGATAGCTTTATCATAAATTATTATCTACACAACTATTGAATTCGGGACCCGTTAATTATTGGGACTCTCAAACGGGCCCCTTGGCCCTTTATCCGTAGAAGTACACTCACCAAGTAAGTTATAACGAGTGCAAGGTTTGTACACACCATTGATTATATATTAAAAAAAAATGTATATGATGTCTCATTGTACGCCCAGTCTCGCCTAAGTAGACGGCCGGGTAACGGCGGCAGGCGACACAGTGGACTAGCCTTTACACTTCTTTGTCTTGATAAGTTCAATTCTGGGAAGCATTTTGATGGAATACAACTTCTATTTGGCATAAACAAAATCAAGAATTGTTAAAAAGCAAAGAGCTAAAAATTGATCTAACATTAGAATAGCGATCCATTAGCGTCAGTAAGTAATAAGAAGATGGGAAACAAATTCCATTTGGCGTAAATATTATCAACAGCTAGACCTATAATGAGATATCTGGAACAAAGCAAGATGTGTGGTTTCCGAATCATGATCAAAATCATATCAAGCGTTTGGACTTTCACTTATACATCTTCAGAATGCAACTGTGATGTCTCCTCCATCGACCTTATTCACCAAGAGATCCTATAACTAAGCCATCAAGTACGTAATCAAGTTACCTCGCCTGGCAACGTAGACTCCAATTTGCTGAGAGTTCTCAAAAAAATATATTAGAATGACTCTTCCTTTAGACGCAGTCAAGTGCGTCAGTGATTTCACTAGCGCAAACACTCTTGTGTCGTTTGCCTAAGCTCGCCTATTGTAATGGTTTAAGTCAAATATTCTACCTATTCCTAAGCATTCGTACCAGTTAAAAGATAAAGCCTGATCGTTCAGAGTGTAATTTGCCCTAAAACAAGTATGAATCGTCACAATGACTAACCTTTTTCGGCCTTATTTCGAAAACCAAAAGTCGCGTACTTTCGGTGGATGATTGTAACATTTTGCTAATTTTCAAATTTAAGTTTTCTCCTTATTTTTGTTTTTCTAATGTTGTAGGAGTGACCAAAACCAAGGATAATTTCCCTTTCTTAGGCAAATCTAACTCTCTTGTGGGATTGTTTTGATATCGAAGAGAATGACTGGAGAAGAACGAGGATGTTTATTCCACTGTACTGATGCATCAACAGTACATCTTTGTCTTAGTCTTGTATCAAATGGCTGGAAAAACTCATAACTTACGCAATTCACGCGGTTTGACTTGAAGCGTAGGCGACAGCTTAGACTTCTAATCAAATCCATTAACGTCTTGCGAAACGAACCATTTAGAAGGATTACCACGCAGGGATTGAGTGCACTGTTGGCGTGTGAGACCCAAAATAAGAGCAATGGAACAGACTGTGGCAATGCCAAGTAAATGTCTTCATAGAAAAATATTAAAAAGTGTAACAAATGAACAGGAAGCCAACAAACTGCAAAAAGTACAACGATGGCCAAAAGCAACCGCATAATGTAGCGATTTCGTTTTTTAAACTTCGCCTCTCTTGTTGTATGGTGAAATGCACAAAAAGGTATTTTCTGGTCTTTCAACTTCCTCATAATGATCGCCGACGAGATAGCAATGGCGGTAAGAGGTAAAATATAAAGCGTAACAGCAACTGTGGAATAGAATATTCTCGGACTCAGATTCGCATTGTTAAAAACGGCTTCCCATTCTGCATAGCAATGAGGTCCATTGATGTCGGTCTGCACGTAAACGAAGAGAAATGCGCACATGAATAAGACAGACGAAAGCCATATTGAAACTGATAGCAAGATGGGCCTCCTTGTAAATGCCGGGTACCAGAGGGGCTTTACAACTGCGATATATCGTTCACCAGAAATTGCTAATAAAGCAAATATAGAAGAAGCGATTGTTGAGCCAATGACAAAGTGCAGTAGCTTGCAAGTAATTTTGCCGGCGATGCCACCAAACCAGTGGGTCTGCACATATAGAAACGCAACAGAGTATGGCATTGTGAATAAGGCTGTAAGAAGATCTGATGCTGCCATATTGACAATCAGTATGGACATTGGAGTTAGAGGACGTCGCTGCCTTATGATGTATATGAGGAGTATGTTACCAAGCAAAGCAGTAATGAATGTTAGAGCGTACAATGCAGTTAGGCTTTCTTGAAGTGTTTCACTTATTCCAAATCCATACGAGTCAAGAGATGTATTTTCAGTTCCTGTAAAAAATGGCAAGAAGAAACTTAACTCAAGTCTTGTTGATCTTTTTCTTAGGTTAGCATTTAAACTGAACGATCTCATCAGAGGCAAGTTATAATTAATTGCTTGCAAGTAATTATAGTAATTATGTTAACGTTTGTATAGTTAATTTGGTAATGTAGTAAATGGCGTTCGCCTTTGGAAGTAAACCAATGGTTTTGGCCAAAAATTCAACCAATAAACACCAAAAACCTATCAAAGCCGTAATATTTGTCACAAGTAAAAATAGATCGTCGACATTGTTAAGAGGACGCTCTTCGTAACCGTGTTATGGACGTTAGCGATTCCCCTCTGGGATAAGGTACAATGAGATTCCTTCCAAAACGGGAACCTAGAACATACGCATTATACTGCTGTGGTAAAATCTATCCTTGGCTTATATGTTATTTTTAATAAAAGGACAAGAAAATCGAAATTGGAGGTAAGAATTGAACCATAGCATATACCTTCCTAGGGGCGGACGGAGGATTTTGTGATAGAGGGGGCCTAGAGATATAGTATACAGAGGCAATATGGGCGCGATAGCACCCATCAGGACCTCGAACGGCGCACTTTTCTAGGGAGTTTCAGGCGTATGCTACTCCTTGGAAAGTTTTGAGATTGAAGTTCTCTGACAGGCGATCTAATGCATTTTGGACGCTTAAATTCAGCAAATACCTGGATTCCATATTGAACATGTGTGGTTCTGTGGTAAAAGAAGTAATTAACACTTTATGAGGTTAGCAAGGGGCGAAGCGATTGCAGCGAGTGCAGAACCTCCCGGCAAAGACGGCAACATTGTTTTCCTAAAACGTTGTCAAATCCAGTTTCTTTGAGAAGGATATTTACTGCATGCATTCTGGGAGCTTTGGTCATTTGCGACTAAAAATTTAGGCTTCGAACACAGATTCCTTTATCGGATTAACAGTGTTTATTAAAGAAAATATATTTAAGTAACAAAGCTCGAAGTATCATCCGACACACGTTTACAAAGGAAAAAAATCAACGTTGTGAAGTTCCGGAGGGCTTACATACTTGAAAGATCATTATTTCGAACAACAAAAAGAAGATCTGCTCGTTATTACTGAGAAATGAAACATCGATCCTAACCAGATATTGATGGGACGAGTGCTTGGTGAGCTAGTTTATAATTTAATAAAAACGCCAAGATGTTCTCAAAATTCCCGAAGCCATTTTAATTATAATTTGCAGTGTCCTTTGCTGTGCTGTAAATGATTTTTCATGACTTCCCAATCGCAAATTTACTCATTATTATCGATTGCTAAAAGTGTGACTTTGACTGTAGTTTTTTATATACGTGATTCTCTGTTTACATCACCAAACGGCGCACGCCTTGTTCTAAATTTTTAATAAGGCTGAAGTTAAGCAAAGCTTAATAAGCATCGAAGTTGCGCTAGCGATCAAAACAGAGACAAGTCAGGTATGTACCCTTGTTTTTCGAGTTCATGCCAATGACAGAGCACTATCGACAGTAACTCTGTCTAGTCTATTTTATCTTTCCTGGTCGTAGAGAGCGCACGGTACGGTAGCCGCTACTCTTCTATTATATTACACGACACTCTCAAACACGTATAATTCAACTCTTTCCAAAAATGCAAAAATACAAAAATAGATATTTTCCTTTTTATTTACGGATAATTGGCCTGTTCAAATGTTCAAAGTTTTATCGCTAGAGTAACTTATATTTCCCGCTAGGAAAGTTATGTCATTATAGCACCTTTTGTGGTTCCTTATAGACCTCGAAGGTTTGTCCCCGTTTCTATGTGCTCTGGCTGTTAATTGAAAACAGCACTTTAACAGAACGGAAGTAATTACATCCAGTATTGAAAATCATATTACAACCGCTTGAATTAAAGGATTTATTTGGCGTTTAGTAAATGATCTATGATGAGTATCTCGACGCACTTTTTCTCGTTAAATTATTGAATTTGCTGTGAAACTGGCTCTCTCGTTTAAAACCGTTCCTCAATCCAACACATTGAATAAATATTTTCCTCGTATATTGGAGCGGAGGAGTAAGGGGCCTCATGACTCGGATACACCTTTGCCTTTACTTTGGTCTGAATTATCTACAGAAAATGCCTTTTCCAAGCAAATTCAGGAAGACGGTCAGAAGCAAAATATGAGCAGATCTGTATGGGCGTTTCGGCTGGCCATTAAATGCCGCTGCAAGCCCCTACAGATCGGAAGCGAGCGTTTTTCTCATTGTAAATTGAGACATAAAACGTTAACGGAATACTAATAAGCTACATGTAAGCAGGTGTTCGCATCAAAAATTAATTCTGCTGTCAAATAATTCATTATCTATGTCAAATGCAATTTATGTTGAAGTTTGTTTCTCTTTATTGCGGTAAAACAGTATAGGATGTCGCTTGTACTCAAATACTTAATTCGGTTTCCAGTTTACTGGGAGTCCTGAAAATTTACTTCCCCTTAATTCAACTTGGGTGAATAAAGAACACCTCAGAAAGTACTCAGATAAGACAAATGTTTGAACCGTGTGGTAGGTCCAATGCATAAAGCGTCTTACGATTAAGTGGGGCATAATAACGAACCGCGATCCTTGCGTTCTGAAGGACTAAAGAACTATCTATTGGTCTCGCTCATTGTACTTCCATTACTCGTTAAGTACTTTGGGCTGAGTTAAGACTGTTAGTAATAATGTGCAATCGTACTATTCATTCGTACTATCTCAAGTTGCTTTATCTGCAGCCACGCCCTGAAACAGTCTTCCTTTTACCGGCCCTTACGAGATCGTGTTCGACCCCTCCACTTTGAATTGGCCAAAATATACTCTTTGAAGTTTTTTTTCAAACAGTATCTCCGCGAAAGCCTTGAATTCCCACTATCCTTAACAGCCGTTTCGACAAGTTTTAGTTATCGACGTACTTACCGTGATTTTTTGTAGTGTTATTCATCATCTCCATAGTGGAGAAAATCCCGTGTTAAACACTTTCTCAGAAAGATATTGCCCAATATATCCTCCCTATACACAAACATAACGTTCTGGCTAATTATGCGAAGTCTCAAACCACTCAAATGAAAATGTGTCAATTTGCTTCCTCGTAGCAAATCCAATATAACTTAATTTGGGGTCACAACCCTCGAGGGGTTTGCAGCAAGCTAACGACAAATGAGAAAACCAAAAACAGAAAATAAGGGTGCTTTTCCATCTTTGTATGATATTACAGTAACAACTGATTCACAGTCACACAGTTTAATTTCTATTAACCATTAAAAAGAAGCAAGGCTAAAGAATAAAGACAAGTGATCGGAGGTCTTTTACTCGCTTGAATATAATTTTGCAGCTTTAATTCATTATTATTATGTGCTTGTTTCCTGGATACTGACAAATTAATTTCAGCTATGAACATCCCCCAGTAACCACACCGGCAAACAAACGAAGGTTCATCAGAAGAAAAAAAAAAGAAAGAAAAATCGTGCTTGTGAAAGTGTAAATACTTAACCTGTTGTCGAAAATGAGTCAGAACTGAATTGTAAGGATAATAAAATCGTTATCTTAATTATTATTGGCTGCTGTTGCTCTTCTAAATACCACCTTGCAAGGAATAATTGAGGAGTCACTGTCCACACTCGTTGGCAACACCAATATTTTTTATGTTTTATTGTAAAGACATTCTCTCGTTAAAAAAAAAAAAAAAAAAAAAAAAAAAAACTAAACAATATTTGACGCAGTGATGACAGTGGAAGACGTATGGTCACATTTCGCACAGGAGTGACCAAAAAAAAGTTAAGTAACTGCGTGCCATGCATTTGGTACGGGACCGTGATTTAATATTATTGACCGATGAAAAAGTAACTATAAATTTCAACATATTATAAGCCTTTTCTGTGTATTTTGGTTGTTTAAGGTTCCTCATCCTTGTTAATCATATTGTAACCTCAACCAAAAATGCACAGCTGTAGAGTCTCGAGTTTTGGTTTAATTGTCTAGGCGATTTGTCCTAATGCCCAGCGTAATGATCATAACGCGACCTTGAAATATAAGCAACACAATTCAGGTAAGTTTGAAAAGTGTTTAAGCATTTAATCAAAATAGCAACAGTACATTGAAATCTTCATTGTCATTTTTTTTTTTTTTAAAATGATATCCTGACCTACTGCATCCGATGTTTCAAACGTTTTTAGCTCAGTTTGAACCTCTAATTCCACCAAAGACAATCTAAGCAACAGCGGTTTTGAAGGTTCCCCCCCCCCCCCCCCCCCCTTCCGACGAAACAAAACAAAACGAAATGCTCCCAATAGAAATACTGCTAAAGGACGTTTAGGAGTCATGTAATGTCAGTCATAGTGGCTGTACAATATTGCAGTTTCTTGGATGGTATAGAATGCATCCGCTGATAGTTTAGCATATTGCGTCATATGTATATTTTATGCAGAAAAATACTTTGAAAATCATAGATTAAAAAATATAAAGCTATTTCGAAGATACACACGTATTATGCGGCAGTATTAGCGAGGCTAGCTAAGACCAATAGTCCAAATACTGTCTTTTCTCATCATTGGAACTTAAAGCTAGTATTTCCTTCACACTTTGACTAAAATGGCAGTTATAGAACACATTGCCTGAAAAAAAAAATAGTAAGAAAGAAAGTGAGATCGTGTAGAATTGTGGATACAAGAAATTATCCGGAATTTGTTTTCTTATTTATTTATTTATCGCTCGATTTAAAATTAGGTCTTTAATTTATCTTATTTCTAATTTTTTTTAAATAGGGCCAAAAGTTGCAGTCTTTCAGTCGCATTTGATCCTGCATTATTTACTGGTTTTAGAATTATAGTGTAGGTATTGATACTTAGCCTAGCTCTCAGAATTTTGCAATTTAGTGACTTTGCCTCGTTATGTACTCGGCATGCACTCTTCATGTTTTATGTGCAGTATAAGCACTTCTTGAAAAATCAGGTCATTCATGATTTACCCCACGCTCACCTTATTGCAATTATTTTAACACCATAAGAAGGATTATGGTCAGCGCCACAGCTGCTCCAAGAAGGACAACGAACGTAAACATCAAACTTCTAAGCATTGCTTCCTAATTGTAGAAATAAAGGAATATGATAATAATAATCAGATAGATAAAAAATCATAATAGGAATTTGTTTACATCAAATTATGAAGTTTTCCGTAAAATAATTGCCTTTTGAACTTTACTTTGATCCTCTTCTTTCGGCAGGATCGTATATCACCTTCATAACATGACACATTTTTTCATAATTATTAGATAGTGGCAAGGTGATAGTGGAGGAGACTGGTCAAAAAAGCGGCAAACATCAAAGATAAAAGGCAAAGGTGCTGCTTCACGAATTGCATGAGACGGAATGAATAAACGCTAAAGTTTAGTTAAAGTTATTCGTCAATTAGATAAATATTACTGAAATACTATTCAGTGTTGAAATTTTCTGATCATTAAGTCCATTAAAACATATATCAAAGGAGTTCGTAACCATTCCTCTATATTAACTGTCCTGAAGAATTAAAATGCCTATAGCAAGGCTGTGCTCTAAGAAGGCGGGTAGGAGAGAACCCTGGGAACGAGGTTGTAAAATTCTGAGTTCCGGCAGCATATGATTTCTATGCAAAAACTAACTTAGAGATTTCATAGTCGGTCAATAACAAAGGCAAGGCACCAGAGGCCTCTGGGCTTTGCTAGAGCACAGCTCTGTATAGTGTAAATTCCGATTAACCTTGATCGACATTTCAGGATGCGGCTGGGCGGTCTGTTGTCCTGTCGGTTCCATCGGAATGTCTGCAAATAAAGGTCAGTTTAAAGAGTGACATGAAAAAAATGTCATCTATTATTATCAATAGTCCCTAGGGACCAATTATCGCGTTCGTCAGAACGCATCCTAATCCGGTGTTTCTTTGGCACTAAGGCAGACATTTTCGAGCTGTCACGGGCGACTGCAAATTAGCCGCCCCTATTAATTTTATAAGGGGCACCCTGGCCCGAAAACTGGACTCCTTTCGACTCGATTTCGTTTTCGGAATATTTTCGTAAGGGACTAACAAGCATCCGTGTACCTCTAGTCATAAGAGGGGATTAAAAGAATGAAGCTGTAGAAACTATTATATATTTGAATTTCAGGGAAAAGAGCTGGATGACTAGCTAAGGATAACAATTCTTACTCCTCTTCCTACACCTGAAAATAAGGGAGAAAAACACACTCTACTTTTTCTTTCTCTATTTTTTTTTTTTTTAATTTCCATTATTATGATTTGGTAAAATTTGAGGGGCAGGGAAGGCAGAGCCTATGATCCTTGGATTAGCTGTGTCTCAAAGGGTAGCCGACATGTTATGTTAAAATAAACTTAAAATAAAAAGGACAAGACTAAGCACAAGCATAACGAGTAAAGTCTAGCTACTCGCTTGAAGAGTCTGAAAGCTGAAATGCGAGGAACTTAATATGGTGAATGGTGGTTTACGTACGGAAACACAGGTTTGTGATGCTGTTCAAAATTACTAGGAGCTTTGACAAACACTTTCCCACTGTAAAGGTAAGCTATACAATAAGCTATCGACTACTGCACAAGTTTTGATTGCAAGGACATTTGAGACAAGCACCGTCCACCAAAAGCTCTTTTAAACCATGGTCTACCAGGGCATAAGCCTAGTTCAACCACCAAAAATTTTCTGGTTGTCAAAGTAAATGTATTTTTCCCAAAAGAATTGCAACCTCTTACCTTCGCCATTGTTCGATGAAACAGTTCCCTTCTTCTTGTTTCTTTTTGTGATAAACAAATAAATCTCAAACAGAATTATCAACACAATTCCGATAATAAAAGCTATAATAGCCCGGAAACCTTCCTTTCCCAATTTGACCTGGTCCGTGAACAGTGCATAGTCGATTGACAAAACTGTAAAACAAAAATGAAAAAACAAACGATCAGCTTTCCGTTTCGCTGACGTTTTTGCTTCTGCCTCTCTTCTAGTGGGACAAATTTAGAGGAGGGCAAAATTTGTTACAATCACTTCAGAAGAGAACAAAATGCGTAATCGTTAGAGGCCGACACTAATAAATCCAGCCGTGGCTCCCTTGAAGCTTCCATTGCCGGATTTTCCAATATTATTTGAGGTCTAGCGCGTTGTGCTTTAGACAGATTTCTAATATAATTGTACGAGAAAAATCATCAGGCCCGAGTTGTTCAAGGCTGGATAGAGTTATCCATCGGATAAATCTCTATACTGTTGATAAGTATTAGGGAAACCAATTGCAGTATCCAGTGGATAGAGATTTATCCCGTGGATAGCGCTATCTATCTTTTGAACAACTGGGGCCTGGCTCTTAGCATGCCTAGTCGTGAACGGCTGAGCAAATGGCATTTCTTGGTGAAGGTCTACTCCTCTCATGTAAAGTAGGCTACTAATTATACTGTAAACTAGGCCTGTTCCAGGTTCCCAGATAGTCGGTCCGCTAAATTGAAAAAATCCCGAACACAAAACCGCCCCCTTTTCCTAGATGACGCGCTTATATTTTCCCGTGCCTTTCACTTACGCGTCATCCCTGCTATCTGAGAGCTTGTAACAGGCTACTGTAAACTCACGTAGACGTCCTACGCAAACCCTTCAAATGGCTTAAATTCGCCTTTGTTTCAGACAGACTATTTTGACTTTGATATAATAGGATATTCCCACACATCTCTTCTGAATTCAAAAATAAGAATGGTCACTCAGTTAGTGTGGGCGCCGGCTGCGCCAAATCCTTAATCGGATTGGAATTTCGAAATGTTGGCTTCTATAAAAGAACAATATTATGTCCAGTTCCCAGTTGGCCCTTGCTAGCTCAATAGGCTGAAGTACCGCACCGCTATCTTCGCAGAATACCGGCACTCCGGCAACCTTAAATCTTGAGGCTTTCTTTAAGCAGCTGCATAAGTTTCGTCTTTGGATTTATTACAAGTTATGCAAAGACCAAAATAATTAAACAAAACTATGTTATACTCTTTAAAACACTTACTTGCCATACCAAGAGCACAAATGCCGACAATTCTGTGAGACCAGTTAAAAATTTTCCGCCTTTAAAAATAAAGAGTTTCTGTCATCAAGTGAAAACTGAAGATAATGTTTAATTGACATTACAAGTAGCTGCAAATGTGCATTGATTGTGGTCATTACGAGAAGCCTAAAGGCTAAGCTCGCATTAAATTGTAACAGTTAAATACAAAAAAGAACTGCAAAGAAAAGTTGTGTTGATATGATATAACCAAAATATTTTATCCTATGGCGGAAGTCTGTGGTATTAACGCCGTACATAGCGACTGTGCAGAAGAAGTTTGTGTTTAGGATGTAGTGGCTTTATATCAATGTCATTCATCAAGTCTTGCACAAGAGGGGACAATTCAGACATGTTTTGGTTGTTAGAGATGTTGAAGTCAAAGAAGCGACCTAAGTAACGAAATGATTCGCCCATTTCCACATAAGGAATTAGAACTCCATTGACCAACAGTTTGGTAAATATTGGACAGATTTAGTGCACAGTTTCCCTATGCCAAAAGTAGAACATTTATCGACTCTTATTATCATGTTCGACCAATAATAATAATAATAATAATAATAATAATAAGATTGCACGACAAGTGTGAAAATTGGGCATCCGTGAGCCTGTACTCGCACATGACACTTTTCGGTTTTCCATTTATTCTGTGGCTGTCAGTTTTGCTTGCGTTCGTCAGTAAGTCGTTTGTGCGGTGCCAGCAACTCTGGACTACGATTAAGTAGTGTTCGTTCAACTGACGTGATACAACTCATTTTAACTCTATCCTGAGTTTTTCAAAACGTCAGTCACTGCCAACAACAGTCCTATTCAGGAACACGCTTACCCTGGTGATCATTTTCCACCTACTTATGAAATGACCCCTGGGTTCAATCCTTTCACAATTTTAATTTAGTGTTATTAACAACTCTCTTATCTTTGCTGTGTAAAAAGTATACACGCTTTTAATAAGTCTGGGCGCCATCTTGAATTTCCAATGAATGACGTCATTCGCGGAAAGATCATACACGTGGCCAAAATGGCTACCAAAGATGAAAGCTCTGTTGACGTTGATTTTACAGTGTGTTCATATAAAAAGAACTGTTTTTACTTTCAATCAAGAGGAATATTTTCTTTATACAATGTCTTTATGGGTATGTTATCGTAACTTTAAAGCTTTCGTGCAAAGATATTCCTGGATCGATGATCTCGAGGGAAAACGAGAGCTGATTTAAATGCCAAAAAAAAAAAATGCAAATGGCTTTATCGTCGTGGCTTACGTCAACAGACACGAGCTTAACTTCTTCCCAGGTAATCTTTTTTAGCAATGGTTTTGATACTATTTCATTTTTTATGCGGGCCCGCTTTGTTTAAAACGATGAAAACGATTAATTATTAGCGCTCGTAGGAGACTTAGAACTAGATTATCTATCAGGTATTAATAAAAGCTAATTGAAAGGTTTTTTCATGTTGCTATTCTGATCCTTTCAAAGTGTACGATAATTCTATCTCGATAAAAAGTTATGCTTTTCATCATCGGTTTTTAATGTTATTATGTATAGGTTTTAGGGTAAGAAAGAAGTTGGATAAAAGCGTTTATACTCCAGTCGACCATTGCATAAAAGTCACGGAATAATGTTTCACTCTGGGAAGGAGTAGCTTAGTAATGTCAGTAATCCAGAAAGCTATCAGCTCGACTCCTGGTTAGAGATGTAGCCACTAAAGAGAGCTGGAGCAGGGATGCATCAATTCTTCCAAAGTACTTTACTGACATTTACACATTGTTGAACAAGCAACGAAAAATCCAAAAAACACCCTCGAAAAGGGATACAAATTTTTATTTGAAAATGACTGTCACGACGATTATTGTAGGCTTATATGGGCAATAAATTCATGTAGAGGGGAATGCTTTAAATCACTGAGGAAAAACGAAAGGCCTCACAATGTTAACAGTTGTGATAAATGCCCTTGTACAGCATGAGGAAATGGTTACTGTAATCACATGTTTTTATGTGTTTGAATTGACTGAAATCCCAAGAACTGGAATGTGCACAACTCAAAACAGTAGCACAAACCAAGGGCCTAGGGTACGAACCCTAATTCATATAATGCACTGATATAAGCCATATAATGTCATCAATCCTTATTACAGGGAGAAATGCTCAGGAAGAAATGAGGGCTTTAAGGTGTCCCTTGTATTCGGCCAGGCAACATTCTGTCCAAAATAAAGAGAGGGCAAATTAGTTCTTTCATTCACTTAAGACAATTAACAGTCCTGCAATAGTTTCAACCAAATTAACTGGACACAAGGTTCCACGGGTAGTGAGTTAAACATGTCTCTCTAATAGAGGCAAACTTCAGTGTTATGACCACCATTCCAATTTGTCAAGACCTAGAGTTGTTGATGGCTCCTTTCCTGAATTCCCAATTGACACTGACACACCAGCTTGAGTGGGATTGCACAGGCCCCTTTTTTCAGGAGGACCAATTTATAAATTGTTTAAAGATTTCTAATCCTTCCTTAATTGAGAATCAAAGCTCAGAGAAAAAATGCGTTGTAGTTTCAAAGTAAAAGGTTAAAGTTAACTAGCTATAATTTGCACTTGTTTGCGAATGGAAACTCAACATCTCTCACTGCAAACAAGGTTTGTTCAAAATACTCTCATGTCACAGAATGATGTTTCTAATAATATGGAATGACAAATTGGTCTTGTCAGCAACTAAATATGCTGAGTACATGAAAAAATATTGATTTAGCATGTATATTTACATGTACATATACATTCATATTCAGGGCTTAGCGTGTGGTGTTGTCATATAAAGCACAATGTCATGGCTGGCTGCTTTACCAAACAGAAGGGTGATATCACTATGAAATTAAAACCCATGAAAATTCAGTGAAATTTTTCATGGTAATTGCACATGTTTTTCACAGGTTTTTCAGGAGATTTTGATGGGGAATTTTCATTGGTTTTTCATGGGGAACATGCCATGAAAATCTCATGAAAAAAGCATGAAAAAACCCCTTAAAATTCAACGCTTCATGGCCCATGAAAAAACTTTAACAAACAGAAATCCCATGAAAATGCCATGAAATAGAATGAAGCCCGCTTATTTTTTTTTCATGGCTTTTTAATGATAATGAAAAAGCCATGAATTAAAAAGCTCTTTTTTCATGGTGTCAGAATTTATGGGTTTTTCATGGGGTTGTTAAATTCATGCCCCATAAAAAAACCATGATTTTTCCGTGAACGGTCGAATATTAATGGGTCATGAAAAAATGAAATGGCTTTTGATGACATTTTCATTACCCATGAATTATGGCCCTCTCTTATTTTTCATGGGAAAGACAAAGACATGGCTAACATGAAAATTTAGTCTTAAACTACTCTCGACTGTTAAATCAAATACATCACTGAGGATTTGTTGGCTGGTTATTAAAATTGAAGCTATATACATGTAGCAACAACCCTAACCCTAAATAAAAGCTAACCGTTTTTCAAGTCAGTGCTTAACCCTAATTACTATTCTCAGGGCTTATTTTAAAAAAAATCTTCAGTCTGCACAGTCTGCAGTCTGCATTTTAACATGACTGCACTTTAGTATGGTGTACTACAGTGTAAATAAGGCCATTAATGACAAAAAAAGTGTCATTACAATAAAAAATTCATCTGGAATACATGTCCTGTATCTCCTCTCCAGGCTACAATCATGACGTACCAAATTTCACCATTGAAAATGAACAACAAATTTCACGGGTTCCATCCTATTTAGTTTGGACAAGTTTCAATGAAATAAAAAAAGCTCATTTTCAAGGCCAATACAGATGTTTATTTTAGCTAATAGCAAATGAACAGCTGTACAAGACAAATCATTTAAGTGAAAACTATTAAAGTTGTTGTGTTACAATAACAAAAAAATGTAAATCTTATCTTTGGTCACGGTTGTTGCCTCAGCCATCAGATCCATCCTGTAAGTACAGTGTACAATGAATATTGAAATGCAGCAACATCTAAACAAAATTAACAGCAGAATAATGTCAAGATTTCATGTAGGATATTTGATCCATCCTTAAATAATAAAACAATGGTTTTGATGATGCAAACCACACAAAAGGATATCATTATTTTTAAAATAATCGATTCATTTATGAAATATATGGATAAGCAGGCTTTGTTAATGGTCAAGCCGGCTTTTTTGCTCTACTGCATCTCTAAAATTCCCCTATGTCTTTGGTTTGGTTTGCAAATTCAGCTGGTGGTAAGCTCTTTTTTAGCTGGTTGAACTAGCTGGCAGCCAGCTCTTAACGACATCCCTGCTAGCCTGTGTACAGACCACCCCCTCCCCTTAGTAAAAATCAGTCGCTAATCGTGAATGGGAATAACTTTGCATAAATTAAAAAAAATGTTTCCGCTGACCAAAATTCCCATGGCTCATGTTTCATGTCATTCCAGTTCTCAAAATGTCGGTGCATGCGTGTTATTTCCATCGAGTAACTGAGAGAGTGAGACATTTTTAAAATAGGATTACTCTATACTGAGCAAGAAAAATGTTCTTACAAGCCCATATTGAAGGAAAAGATCCATGTTCTTATGCAAGCCTTCCCACTGGATACGGGAAGTCATTAGTTTGAAATAAAGTGTTAACAAGTCAGACATGACTCATGAGCTCATGATATTGTGAAACGTGACCTTAGCATTATTGTTTTGCTTGAGTTTTGATGACAGGCCCTAAAGCCAATCAAAATCCCTCAATTTCATGATGTACACACTGTAATGATCTACAAATAACAGCCAATCAAATCATTTTCCACATGTTCCAGGAAAAATCACGTGGCCTCCATACACGATTACCAATGGTGAATCACAGACGCCCCTTCTCTGATTCTTACTGAGGAGAGGGGGCGCTTGTACACAGGCTACATCCCTGCTTACCCTAGCATGATTGTAAACAATCTGCTTTAATACATACATGTAATTTACTGTTGTCAGGTTTGTTGGAATGAATTTTGAACAGTTCCATCAGCAGAGCCAACCATATATATAGCACACTGTAGTTCAACTTTTCTACCCTAGCTAAGCCAGCTACAGTAGTGTAGACAAAGATTGAAACTTCTTCCCCTATTAAAAAAAGAATCCCCTACTTTGAAGGAAAATAATATGCTCTAGTGCTTGATGATCAGAACAACGGAGTAATGGATCAGTCAATTCCAGCTTTGCCCAGCGCTCCCCCAGGCTACTGCAGGGCATTTGCCCGCCTTGTCAGTCCCGGGGCTGGGGCATTTGCAAATTTTGTGCTGGTTGGGGGCTGGGCATTTGCCAACCCCGTGGCCATTCCCGAGCCACACGTTGTTTCCTAACAGAATATAACTACACAAAGGATTTTACTGGGAAAGAAAACAGATTAGCTCAAAGGCCATTAAAGGCATGTTTTTGATTTTATGCATGCATTTCTTCATTGCTTATCAAGCCAGAATTACATAGCGAAATCTGGAGCTATCAAAGTGAATCAACGTTTTTGGTCATTGAATCAAATTTCTGTTGATATTATTTGAAAAGCATCCTTTCATATTTATAAAACTATTCATAACATAAATTATAACTCTGGGCGCAGCTGGAATTGACTCATGCATAACAATTTCAAGGTTAGAATAGTGAGACTTTTTGTGTCAAGCAAGACTTTCATTTTGGTCACATGCACATCCGGTGTCTAAACAATTTACTTCTTTCAATTTCTGTTCTGATCAAGGTCATGGCCTTTGTATGGCTTTCCCCGAGTGAATCCGTTCGTCGAAGAAACTGATTTGACTCTTGAAAAAAGGATCGTCATGCCCATCAAACATCATTTCGGTAAAAATAAACTTAACAAAGACCATGCACAGCCTCTGTCACATTCTGTTCCGCAAAGCTTAAATTTCTCACATCATGATCAACTTGAACTGTAATCGCGGCTCTGTCTGACTGTGCCCCAGCACACAACGACGAAACTATGATTATTTCGCTTTAGTAGCAAGTAATCTACAATAAACAAGCACTACTTAAGAATGATTAAAAAAAAAACTCACCTAAAATCGTTTACCGAATCCAGCCGATGATCTGATATCAGCGGTGCGAAGTTTACGCTACATGTTACACAAAAAAGCGATCGATTATGGTTCCTCACAGTCGCGCAACAAGTGACGTTTCTTAAACTTTTGCGCTAAAGGTTAAAAAATGTTTTGAATCCGAAGATTCTTCCTAAAATTACAATCAGAGCGAACAAAACCCAACACTAGGCCGTTTATAGTTTCAATTTGAACCGCCTTCAAACCGGTTTGCCTTGCGACCGCGCCTGTAATTCGAGCATCACTGCTGACCATTTTTACAGCGTGAGCGCTAAAAAACCAATCGAACTTTGATCGAGTAATCAACAGCCATCATTTTCAACTTCAAGGCGAGTTTTTGGGGAATTTACAGTGCTGTAATAGTTTTACAAGGAAAAAGATCGTCAGCTACATCAAAGCGGAAGATGGACCAGTCTTTACAGTGTACAGTGAGGTACGATATGTAGTGAAGCATTGTAACAGATCAAAGCTAACAAGATACTCATACACTGTACGTGTGATATTTCCGTACAGCAATATTCAGATCATATTTTACGCATTTAAGCTTACATATAAGCTTAAGTCTTACGTTTCGATTCCCTTCACATCAACTGTTTGTGTGAAATAGTATGAAAATGGCTCCTGCAAGCATAATGTATGAGTGGGGCCGTACTTATAATCTCTTATGCTTATGCGTGCATCGCAAAAACTGCAATACACACTGTATAATTCCTATGATTTAGTTCTGTTCCGGTTGATAAATATGCAGCCTCATTTGAGAGTGGCTTATAAAATGGTTTAGTTGCTAATTATGATATTAATCATTCTGTGACAGGTTCAGTTTTCAAACAGAAGGAAAATTTACTACCAAGGTTCAAGCAGTGCTATGGGAGGCAACAAATGCAGCTAAGAATTTACACATTTTAGCCTGTAAACTGGATTTACTTAAACCTTCAACACAGCATTGTATATATATATATACTTTTTTTTTCATAAATGTCTTGCTAGCCGCCTAAGTGTATGTTTACAACAAGTACATGACTGTATTTCTACATGTTAAAATGGATTGAAAATTCAGGGTACTACCATAAACTATTAATAATATTCAAAATGTACAATAGTCACTGTTGTTGCTAAATTTTGGTTACCTTTTTTCAATAAAATAGCATTGTTGGCCTTTGAAGATGCCTCTTCATTGAAACATTATTTGTAATTGTACTTCTGTACTTTAAAAATGTAGCATGCACTTTTCAACCCAGGCCAGCTCTTGCCTCTTGACTTGATAGCTTTAACATTATCATGAAAGCCAGGAAAAATCTTGTTTACATTTTGTGCTGTGTGTAATACATAAAACAGCCTGAACACTGTATTTTTAATCAAGTAAGTTACACTTAAATCATCCAAATCATTTTCAACAAGAATTGACTACGTTAGTTTTTATTTAGTTTTTATACTGGTGATTCAGTTTAACAAATAGAAAGTAGATGATCTGACCCCGTGATCGTATCTCGATTCAAGACTATTTTATGGGATATTCCTTTTTTGATACATGACCACACTCTGCCTCATTAAGGGTACTTCAGTAGAACATTTGAAAAAGCATTCTCCACAGGAAGTAAAGGTTGGTTCATTCCAAGTAGTAATATTTAACTCCTTTTTTTTCTCTTTAGCAGATGAAAACATTTTATAATCGAACCATGCAGTAGATAGTGTATACCTCTACATGAATGGATAGAATTTCGCTAGTATTTTTTTATATACAGTGTATTCAGATGTGTATATAATAAGTATACACATCTGAATGGTATTGCACATTGCATGTTTAATTCATGTTGAGTAGCACATACATGTACAGTACAGCCAACTTTCTTTTAACAGGTACTTGGAGCCTGTTCATACATGTGTCTGTCTCTTTCTCTAACTATGGATACAATAGACAAAAACTTAGATGTTGTGCTAGCTGGTCTCAGAGTGGATCTGTCTTGTTGAAAGTTGACTGTTAATAGTGCAGCCCAAAGTACTAGTTTCATTAAGGTATAGCTAATTCTAGTACAACCCAAAACGTACTATTTCATTTATTGAATACATGTACATTTTGTAAATATTATGGAATGCAGTGTTCTTGCTGCAAAGTTGTTAAATATTTATTCAAGGCATTAATTCACAGTGGCACTGCTTTCCTCATCAGCATTTTCATGGGAAATTAATGAGCCATGAAATCATTCATACATTTTTCATGACTCACAAATCAAATTCAGTATTTATTTCATGGCCCATTAAACGTTTTTCATGGCTCCATCATTGAACTTTCTTGGTATGTTTCCATAATGTGGTGTTTCATTGGAAATTCATGACCCATGAAAGTAGTCCAGTTTAATTCATGGGCCATGAAACACCTTTAACTTTTTTTCCACGAAAATTTCATGGCCACAGATGAGGTCATGAAAAATTATTTTGCAAGATTCATTGGCCATGAAATGATGTTCATGGTATTTTCAAGTGATTTTCATGGGATTTTCACAAATCTCAGTTTCATAGTGATATAGGTAATAAATATTAAGTATGGTTTATTAGAAATCAAATGCCCTTTTGCATTATGAAACTTGACACCTGACAAGGCATGTTCTGATCCAAGGTTTTATTGTCACATAGTTAATGGTAGGCCTGAGCTCATCAAAAGGGTCCACCTTTTTCAGGGTCAGTTGGGTTGGGCAGGATTAAAGTGGTGCTGTCTTCAATATTCTTGAAAAAAAGACTGGTTAAATTTCACTCGATATTTAGCAGTTTTTTTCCTTCTACCTTTAGTGCTAAAATTTCAGATTCTAGTTGAGAAATTTCAGCGTCGGATTCGTGTAAGCTGTGTCGCTCAGCATCATTTGGCTCAACACCTGCACACCTCACTCCTGTGGTGTTTACAATAGTTGGTTTCCCTCGAATCAAATTGCTATTCAACTTCGTCTTATTTTGGATCTTAGGGATAAGGTATGGCTTGTGTAGAGCGCATTTAAACACCGATCGAGGGGAGACTGCACGTTTTCAAAAGCTACCGACCACTATTAAATCCCTAAAATGAAAAGAACAGACGATTGTATGTTTCTGCTCCTGGCAAAAAAGCAATATATAATGGTACGAATTAGAATCCACACACAAAAAGACTAAGTTACGCACCTTTACGGTCCAGTACTCCTTTTAATTCGCTGCAGCCGTGCTAGCTTTTAATACATGCTGATCGCTTGGAATCTTATGTCACATTTCTTAGTGCTGCGTTTGTTATCGAATATATCCCCGTATGACTGGCAAAGACGAACCGCACAACTGCGATTACTTTAGCCTGGGAAAAGGATTCGCTGGTATTTGTTAATGTTTATACAGGAAAAGAATGGAATAAAGCGATTCATAATGGCCTGACTTTGCCTCTCGTCCTGACATGGTACTGTCACGCGAGTCAAAACTCAAAGATAGCGGCTGAAGTCTTTCCGCGAATGACGTCATAAATTAAAAATTCAAGATGGCGCCCAGACTCATTAAAAGCGTGTATAGTCTTACTTGACTTCTCCAGCAGGGTGTGGTCTGGATGCTGCCATAAGCGCTAATGCGATTGTAACAATACCAAGAAATGGATGCGGCCCTGCAATCTGTCACAAAAGGGAGGAAATAATGGCATGAAAAAAATTTTTATGAACATCAAGAAATATCGAAACAGAGACGAGGTATTTTACCCGCTAGTGAACATCTTTATGTGGGTCCAAAAGAATACAAAAAAATACATGCATTAAAAAAGGTGTAACAGTTAAACAGTGCACCCAAAGCTTTCGTAATGTCTGGATATCAGATTAAACAATTCCATCGTTTGATACAATGTGCGATATTCTTAAAGAAATTTCAAGCTCAGATCGGATTTTCAAACCTCATTTGCGAAAATGACTTCCCTAGTAGGTTCTTCATCAGTATATAACCAAACAAGGTGCGAATTGAAGGCACTGTAAAATTTTAGCCCGAAGAAACAGCCGACACTGTTCGACGCCACCATGCAGTGGTTTCATTTTGCGGGAAAATCGCCGGTGGCGTCGCCGAAATGTCGGACGCATTCTCGAGCAGGCTACGCTAGCACAAACATTCTCTGTAACTTAAAGCATATTCCTGTGTGATTCTTTTTAATTGATGACCCCTATGAAGCCAAGTGATGCTTGTTAAACCCATGGTCACTGGTAAACATCACACGTTTTACTTGTAAATTTTAATTGCGAAGATAAGTTATTGTAGTAGGCAATCCTTTTATCCTAAGAGAGCATTCGAAATCGATCTCATTGTCAGTGAACAGGAGTAGAAAACCTGCTTCCCATTTATTTTAGATAACATTTATTTGGCATCTATTCTAGTCTAGAAAGCCCCGAAGCTGTTAATAAACCAGGAAATGATTTAAAACACGAGGAGAATGAAACCGATTAATTATATTTTTAATTACATTTTTTCTTCCAAAATAATAATTCGGCCTTTTAATGAAATTTTTTTTACTTAGATTTTATTCCCTTCTATATTTTACTAACGAATTATTAATTTAAATTTAGCACTTGTATGTCTCAAAACTAAGGTCAGCATTCATTTTTATTACTAAAATTCTGTATTGATATAGCAATTATGTTCTTTTAAGAAAACTGTCCCGTCATGGCGTATTATAAAACTACAATGAATTATTGATTATTTATTCCTTCGCTAGTAGATAGTTCAATTTAATGGTGTCCTTCCTGAACCAAATCTAGTTTAAAACGGAGTTCCGCAAGGAACAACTCTGGGGCCTCTCCTTTTTCTTATCTTCTTTAATGATGTGCATAGTCCTCTTCGTCGTTGTAAGATTATCAACTAGGCGGATGACACAGTGATCTTTTCATCCCCAAGTCGGGGTGATATCGATGCGATATAAGGCAACCTTTCCTAGGACTTGGATAATCTATCTAATTGGTTTCGTGATAATGAACTCATCTTTAATCTGAAGAAGGAAAAATCTGAGGTGATGCTGGTTGGTACCGGTAAGCCAAGCTCTCGGTCAATGGGTCTCGTATCAACACCGCTGCATGTTATAATAGACCTCTTTGGCTTCTATGTTTTTTTTTTCTCAATACAGGTCATGTGATAATACCCTAGAGAACTGTTTCCTTCAAATTTCGTCTTATACACGTGCATATCTACGTATAAATTATGAAAAGACAAAGGGTTAAGTTCCTCTGGGACCTCTATTGGGAAAACAAAACATGCAAGCCAAAAAGGTCTATTGCAAGTACCTCGGCGTGCATCTGGATCCGACACTTAATTTCAAAATGCAATTTAACAAACTTTTACAATAAGGCAGCTGAAAGAGTGAACCTCTTACGTCATCCGTTCAGCATTGTTACTTTTAGGCCCCAAAGAATTTACCAATTGATGATTAGGCCTCAGCCGGTAGGTACCTTACCCGGTACCAACCAACCTCTCAGTTATCGCCAAAGTCTTTGAAAGAATCGTATATGATCAATTAAATGCCTACCTAGAAGAGTACAATATAATCTGTAAATATCAATCAGGCTTTCGTGCTATTCACTCAACTGTCACGGCTCTCCTTGAGGCCACGGACACTTGGGCGTACAATATTGACCGTGGTAAAATCAACGCCGTTGTTTTCTTAGATCTCAAAAAGGCCTTCGACACAGTTGACCATGAGATCCTTTTATCACAATTAAGCAATTACGGCATATATGGTAACGCGCACCAATAGTTTAAGTCATAATTAGAGAGTCGTACTCCATCAACGGATCGCTGTCTCAAAGCTGTTTATTAAGTTGTGGTGTTCCCCAGGGGACGATTCTAGGTCCACTATTTCTGTTATACATCAACGATCTTCCAAACTGTCTTTCAAATTGTGAGCCGAGGATGTACGCCGATGACACCCACCTTACATACGCAAGTGATAATGCAGACAATATTCAGTTGCATCTAAATCAAGATTTAGAAAATGTTCACAATTGGCTGAGAGCAAACAAACTTACTCTAAATATGACTAAAACCGAATTTATGCTTATCGGATCTAGGCAGAGGCTAAGTACTCTCACAGAGTCCCCGAGGTCACTACTGCAAAATCACTTGGAGGGACCATCGATGACAGACTTGATTGGAGTGGCCATATCGAGAAAGTAACAAAGAAAGTTGCTTCTGGTATTGGGGCCATAAAACGAATAAGGCACCTTGTCCCTCAGGCGACCTTACAACTAATATATCAAGCTTTAATACAGCCACACTTTGATTATTGCAACATTGTTTGGGGAAACTGTGGGATAACCTTACGGAATAAGGCTCAAAAGCTACAAAACAGAGCAGCCCGTGTTTTGACCTACTCAAGCTATGACGTAGATGCTGGTCACCTTTTCAAACTTCTAGGGTGGAAAAATCTAGCTTGCCAGCAACAAATTCAAAGAGCTACGATGGTTTACAGGTCTCTGCACGGGTTGGCTCCAAACTATCTTAGTTCTAAATTTGAAAGGCGAGAAGTCGCATATAACCTAAGGGACTCTGAAAATAAACTCAATGTTCCATTACCGAGCACAAACTATTACAAAAACAGCTTCAGCTATAGTGGCGCCATTCTCTGGAACAGTCTTCCTTGTAACTTAAGGGAAGCAGAGTCCCTTGGGCAATTTAAACGATTACTCAAAGAACTGTAAGGCACGGCATTCGTGGAAAGCAGCTTTTTTATTCAAATATTTTTTATTATATTAGTATTAGGCATTTTTAAAGCTGACGAATTTTGTACCCTGGATAAATAAAGATTATCTATCTATCTATCTATCTATCTATCTATCTATCTATCTATCTATCTATCTATCTATCTATCTATCTATCTATCTATCTATCTATCCATCTATCTATCTATCTATCTATCTAGGCCAATATTTACGTACTGCGGCTATAATAGATCAGAGTCCCGAAAACGCATGATCCACGCCATTGAGAAACGAAGCCTCGAAATCATTTCCGCGAAATTCAGTCCGCAGAACTGTGATCTTCGATTTTTAATAATTGACAACTTTTTACAAAAGAGAGCATACTGTTTTGTATTTGACTGCCTTAATGGAACTGCATTTTTTACATTAAGATGAATTATTTTCAACGATCACGTCATATGGCTTTAAAAACTTTAAAAACAATGGTAAAATAGCAAAACTGCTAAAGGTCAAACAGGATTTTACAGGCCGTAGTTTTTATATTTTCCGTATTTTCATTGCCTTTAAGTTAAAGACTCATCGTAATTAATCATTCGAAATATTTCCCCGGTTCTGATTGGCTAAAAGCACACGCATAATTCACCACAACCAGCTACTGATGACCCAGTTTGGAAGAATTTTGTGTTTAGTGAGCCGATGACGTCAAAAGTGCAGTCTTCTTGCAGGTTAATGCAACGTTAACCGAGAAGACCTGGGCAGGAGGTTGAGTTGTTTTGGTTGTGAAGACAAAAATGACGGACATTTCACTCGTTTCAAGAGTAAGAACTAGGCCAAATATTAACTAAAAACATGGCAAGAACAGCAAGAAGAGAACTCGAAGGGCGACAGCTGCTATTTGGGGAATATTTGGGGAGCTGAACAACCCTAAACGTGCGCTGTCGAAGGTGATCTTAACATCGATGGAGGCAAGCATGTTTTAGCTATGTTTTTAAACTAGGAACTATTTTGAATGAATAATAAAACAATTATAGTAGTAGTGATAGTAGTAGTGGTAGTGGTAGTGGTAGTGGTAGTGGTAGTGGTAGTGGTAGTGGTAGTGGTAGTGGTAGTGGTAGTGGTAGTGGTAGTGGTAGTGGTAGTGGTAGGGGTAGTGGTAGTGGTAGTGGCAGTGGTAGTAGTAGTAGTAGTAGTTGTTGTTGTTGTTGTTGTTGTTGTTGTTGTTGTTGTTGTTGTTGTAGTTGTAGATATGAAGGCTTCATGAATCTCTTTGTGCCCAGAGCGATAACGAAAAAAACTTACCGATGACCAGCCTTTTACATGGACAAAAATCAAAATTGTTGCAGTGATCGTCAGTAGCAAGGTTATAGTCATCAGAGTTCGATGAACCTGTCGAATAAAACCAACCAAACAATGACAGCCGCTGCATGTCATTGTTATGGAACTAGGACCAAATAGAGCGGAGAAGTGTGACGTCACGTCACAATGGTAGCACTATTTTTGGATGACAACAAAACTAACGATAACGGCGACGGAAGGAGAACGGCAAAAAAGTAATAGGTTTTTATTGACAAAATAACAAATTTGCACGTGCATCATGCTATTTTTTTCATTTCTCTGCCGTGGTTGCACGACTGCGACATGAACCTTTCTAATTTCAAGCGCCCGCTTCAGGGAGTCGGTGAACCAACTCAAAAATTTTCGTTTTCCTTTTTCTAAACTTAGATGCGGTCCTTTCGGATTCAATCAAGAAAATTTCGCCAACTTTTGACAAATTAAATGAAATTAAATAAGATCGATGGAGTTTGAAGCGGCGTAAAAATTCTCTTTTTGGTGAATTTTCGGTTTGTTGTCATCCAAAAATTTTGCTACAAAGACAACGTGACGTAACGACTTCTCCTCTCTAGTAAGGCCCCGTCTACGCGAAACCGCAACTGTGGCTTTGATTTTTATTTCGATGGTCTGACAGTGAAAGCTAACCATACATTTTTTTCTTGTTTTCGATAGCGAGGCAATTTATTTGCTTAACTATATCTCACCAGCCTTGGTTATTCTGACTACTTTTGTTCCACATTTTTCAATCAACGCGTTTTGAAAACTGCATTTTTTTAGCATTCCTGTGGAATACTCAGGGGAAGTTTGTAATTAAGCTGCCGAAACACTCACACAGGACATGCTAACGTTTTACCAATAAAAGGTAAACAGTGTTGTTTGTGTGGAGTGTTAAACGTAGCTTAAAAATTCGACTAAAATAGAACTTTCCCTTCTGACCAGAATAAAAACAAGAAGAAGAAGAAAAATATAATTCATTTGCTAATTTCTTACTTTAAATTTCTCAAGCGTTGCTGCTGTGCCACGGTGAAAGCAGATTTTAATGTAAAGTGCATATTATGTAAAATCGTATCATTATAATCAGGAGTCCAGATCATATGTTAAAGTCAGAGTTGACTCTGAGTGTTACTATCTTTTGTAATTACTAACCGTAAACCAAGCTTTTTCTCCTAGCAGTTTTCTTGGTTCCCAAACTTGACGCATGTATCTCGCCGTAAATAAACCAACAAAAGCAAAGAGAGGCCAAGCAAGGGTCATCAGAATACCTAATTGAGTTGTATGAACACAAATGAAAAAAAAAAATATTTTAGCAATACTTTGAAATCTGGCTGAACTCTTTAAGTCGATTTATAAGTCATGCTATTTTGGTTCTCAATTAAGCCGTTATTTTAATGCGCGGACTGCGAATCTCCGTTTCTGATAATTGATCTTAATTACCCGGCAAATTCCTCATAGCCAGCCTGCGTTAATCAAATTTAGAATAACTTTGCTATCGTTCTACTAATGACGTCACATGCTGACGTTAATTGTGAAATAATAACAGAATTATCTTATCCGGCCTCAAGTAAGACAGCGGCGCGATAGCTGTTTTGGCAGTGCAGAGCTCAAAAGGATGGCAAGCTGGATTTCACAGCTTTATAATATGCGACAAAATAACCAATATAATAATATAATAGCAAATAACCGAATTTTTAACACCACTTAATGTCTCGGTGTCTCGGAGGCTGTTATCCACCACGGCCTTCATGATACACAGCTCGTCACCATGATTAAAAAAAGCCACGGTGACGGGTGTATAGTGTAGTATATCACATTAATCCGTTCCTTTTTCCGTGACCATATACTTTATAGTTTATGTCAAAATAAATGGAATTCGTTAGCACAGATTTAACTTTGATCTGGTATAACAGCGGAATCTCCACTCAATGCTAGATATTTTGGACTTCAAGCAAATCTCTGCGGCGACTCCTGCTCTACTACGGCGGTCGAGCATGGGGAGTCCTGGGGAGAGTACGTCACTGTGGCGCGGCGGCCAAACAGTGCCTACGGGGTTTTCTCGCTTATTTGTTGTCGCTGTTAAAACGCAGGGAAGACGTAATTACTGGAAAATCAGAAGCGTCAAAACTTTCTTGATAAAGTGAAAAACAATCTTTGACAGGTTTTAAAACCAGTGATCTAAATGCTAGGGGAAAGTCGAATTTTATACTCATGTAGTAGCGATTACGCCACGGACCGATTTACTTAAAATCCCTATTAGCCCTGTGGCTCGTAGTTAATATTTAAAACCACATGATTGGCTTTTCAGTTTTTGTAAAGACAACCATGATATTTAGCATACCGTGAGCAAGGACCATTGCCTCTATAGCGCTATTTCCAGCAGCATCTCCACCTGACCTTACATCTATTGCAGAAGCCCACGCACGTCTCTCGCTATGAATTCCGATTGTGGCACCTGTTGTTAAATCCAACAGAAGCTCTTGTAAATCTGAAGTACCACTGTAAACTATGTCTTAGACAGTCACCAATGGGTTTAGCACGGCTGAAAGTCCTCAACAGCGAGATGTCCGTGTGCCCAATAATTAGTTACATTGACCAAGACAAATAGCTTGAAACTTGCCTTAAAAGAGTTGCTAAATAGGCGAAACCACCAGTGGCCCAAGCTCACAAGATATGAGAGCCCTGAACAACAATATATCCTACTAGTTCTTATCGATACGGCAACAATTATAATTTATAAGTCGTTGTACGAGAATTATGCCCTTTTCCTATGAGTGATCAATTTTTTTTTGGCGACATGTGAGGCAAGTTCTAAGAGAAGTTACTCAGTGAATCAAGCAAGCCAAAAGTGAAATTTCTCCCTTCATAAAAATTCTGCAAATTAATGCTGTTACAACCGGGACATTTGGTGTCTTTTGGGCAACAGAAAATTGTAAGACAAGATAAAATGTATTCCATTGTTAAACCTCGTAATTTGGAAATCTAAATTTGCTAATTAACGTATCAGATATGTGCTTACCGCTTAAACCACCGATTGCTCCCAAAAGAAACTGCTGCTCTTCTAGATTTCTAAAATTCTCTAATCCCGCGGGGTTTACTTCCCTTGTAATTCTATAAAACAGTAACACAACTGCGACATCACGAGGCTACGTTTTGGGGAATGGTTGTAGGTTGAACTTACGTATCTATGCGCGTAAAATTTAAAATAGTATGATTAGATGAGTAGATAGTCAAAGATTTCCCTCTTGGATGACCTCGTAACCCACCATTGGCTTCAGCAAGCTTAAGCAAGACAGTTTAAGAGGCGTTTGTCTTTCTGTTACGGTTTGATATGTCGTAAATCAGTGGTAGTATACTAGTAATATCTTAAATCCATCGCCCATAAAAAATCACCACTGATCTAGTTGTCACGGATAATCCCCTGTTATCCTAACAAAAACTTAATATCTAAACCTAACTGCAAAGCAGGGGTGAAATGTAAGATTTTATGTACGTACGCGGAGAAAGGTAGAGAGTCGACGGCGCTTTAAGCTAGGGGGCCTGGGGGCAATCAAAAATTCTTTTTTTACTTTTTGCAGGACGTTTACAGTAATTGAATATAAAGGAAAATGGTAAGACTGACACCGTGAGGGGGAGGGGAAGTTTAACATTTTTCTACCCCACTGTTAGGTCTAGAGACAAATCAAACTTACTGAGTTAAGTTCATGAAAAGTTCGACGTATGGCTCAGTAAGCTCGTCCCTAAATGAGTTTTGATCGTCCAACACATTCTATCCGTCTGAACTTCTAAAGATCGTCTCCGGCACCAAAGAAAAATGACTTAGATTGCTTTTTGGTCTGATTCAGTTGATTGGTTCGATGCGTCCAATTAAGTGCGACGTCTGACCCAACAGACGATCTTAACTTAACTTGGTTGGTCTCATCAAAAGTTCGACGTTTGGCCTAGGGCCGGTTTACGTTTCTTGCTGTCCGTTTATGGAATAGTAAAAGAATAAGGATACGTGCGCAAAGACACCAATAAAATGCGAAAAACTTAGTAATCTCGATTTAATGATCATCTAAATACTTTCAAGAATTATATAATTTTTTTTCGGATTTCAGCTACAGACGATGTTAACTTCATTTAAGGTGGCTCCCT
This sequence comes from Porites lutea, assembly GCF_958299795.1. Taxonomy (NCBI): domain Eukaryota; kingdom Metazoa; phylum Cnidaria; class Anthozoa; order Scleractinia; family Poritidae; genus Porites; species Porites lutea. The sequence continues at coordinate 14,561,816 of NC_133204.1, forward strand.
AGAGTATTTACTAATAACCCTAGCTATCTAGCATACGATACAGAAGGAAATCTAGTTAATTTGTCTTTGCGATTTGGTTCACGAAATTCACCGCTAAGTTTACCCGTGTAAGAAGGCTCCTTTATCAAGTTTCATTTTCTGGATTAACGCCGTTGCCATGGCAACATCGAATCCTTAAACAGGCAGCAATTTTGTCATTTTTGATCCTTTTTTCTTAGTATTTCTTATTTCCCTTGGTGAAATGTCTTTAAACTTTGCCACTTTATGTTAACGATATTGCTTAACATTTTAAAGTGGAAAAAACATAGGATCGTTAAGACGGTTTCGCCAATATTTTGAAATTTGTAACTTTTCTTAATAGAGGAGTTTAGCACAGATTTTAACAAGAAAAGGAAAGTACAAAGGTAATGCAACTGTTAAGAAATGAGGTGATTTTTAAAAAAATTTACCGAAGGAAACGCAAGAAATTCACGGTTAATTAACTGCGCTGACGTCACAAAAATCCGAAAAAACACGCGTGGTTCAGGGTCGTATGTTCAAGGTACGCGCGCGAGCCATCACGCTGGCATGCGCATAACGCACAGCTGAAAACATGTGATTTCTTCGAAAAGTACGAAAGCCATTGTTAAAGCTGTTTATTAGTATCATTACGGTGATATCTCAGCTGTTGAAAAAGGAGAGATAGCGGATTCAATTTTATACCAACACTGGATGTTTTCTTCGAAATACTTAACCATTGTAGCCAAAATTCGAGCCGTGGTGGTCACTACTCGTGCAGATGGCGATCATTGGAGATGAAGACGGTGGTTTTGCAAGGATCGCGATAAGCCCTTCATTTCCTAATCTGCTGTACTGACTGTTTGCAGATCTTCAAATGCCAGCCCACTTCCGGATACTTTTTCAACCTTGTTCCTCTTTAGGGATAATTTCGATGGCGAAGTTTTTCTTTAAAAGCCTGCTGTAAAAGATGGCGCCGATCTAAAAAAAAATACATCACGTCCTCAGCTGCACGTACAAGACCGTAGTTCTCGATGGATAACCTACTACTGCTTTTGTAAAGGGTCAATCAGTGACTCAAAAATTATTTTTCGTTGTGCAACAACATTTTCTAGTGCACCTTGTGCGTTAAAGAACTTTTGAAAAGGAAAAAGTACAAGGATGTTGGCTCGTCGATGGAAAGGTTCCTTCGATGAGGATGCAAGTTAAGTAGGAAACCTTTCTTCTGACAAGTTTTTTAAATAAGGTGATAGAGACATTAAAGCAAAAAAAAATTACACTTGCTGTAATCTTGCCTTAAAGCCACTTCTAGAATTTCTTAATCAAATCAAATGTAAGAGAAATGAAGTGACCGAGGATCGCCGCCGGTGAAGACATTCTTCAGTGGTTTTTCGGGACTTGGCTTGATCTTTCAGATCTTTCCACTGACCGTGAACCAAAGGCCAGAAACGGTAACATTGCTTCCCTTAGGGTTAGTGTACTTATTTCTTTGTTTTCTTTGTAAAGTTTCCATTCACCATTTACTTCGACTATTTTACGTTTGTCTACTTTTGAAGAGAAAGAATTGATCTCTTTGGAAAATTGCTGCTTCGTTTTTACATACAATTTACTCTTATGGAGATCAATAGTGACTTGTAACCGGTATAACTTTGTCTCCTCTCATAAATGTTTGACCTACACTAATCAAACGTTTTGCACAATGAGCTTCAACAGAAAGTTAATAAAGTCTTTTGTGGGGGAATATTTTGAAACTGAGAGGCCAAGTTTGTTTTAATTTTTGCGTGGACGTCGCGCGGAGTTTAAAGCTCGCGCCATACTAGTGTTCAGGCTGCACACGGCCAATTTACTCTAGGGAGCCACCTTAAGTCGACCCAAAAAAGAGTTTGGTTCGTCTCATGAAAAGTTCACCTAGGGCTCCTAATATCTGTTAACGTTTCTTGCCGTCCGTTTATGGAATAGTGAAAGAAATACGTGCGCAAAGACACCAATATAATGCGAAAAGCTTATTAGTCATCCCGATTTAATGATCATAAAAATGCTTTCAGGAATTACGTTCCTGTAAAAAAGACATAAAGACCAAACAAGATTTGCATTCTTCAGACATGAATTTTAAAAACAAGTACTAGATAAATTACGTGACTGTTCAAATTGTTTTAAACTGTGAGGTGAATTTTGCGTATAATTAAAAATCCCTTAATCTAACAGTCCTCTATATCCTTCACTGATTTGCATAATTGCATCATTTGATAATCATGACAACAATTTATAGTGATGATTTCATTGATAATGAGGTCTATGATAATGATGACGATGGTAATGATAAGTTACCTGCAAGACACCACGCCACCATTAAATGATTGTTCAGCGATTTCTACAGCGAGTGGAGTCTATAATAAATTTAAAAAAAAAAATAAACAGTTTTGGCAAGTGTGAGTTGATCTGATGATTCAACGCGGTACCTCGTTAATTTATTGCTTGACTGGCTTTATTTTCTCCTTTATATCATGTTTCTCAGTCACCTTTTTCTCTAAATTTTAAAACAAACCGTTTTGTTAAACGTCCGTGAGCGTCCTCAAGACATTAATTGCTTTATTTTACTTACGTGCTAAAACTGTATAAAAGTATGCAGTTGTGACTACTGTGTGCTTTAAAATATCTAAAACATGAAAATGAAAATTTCGCACGTGCTTATAGTTGGAGAAAAACGATAATGGTGATGAGCTTTGTAATCAAAGAGAAGCATTGAAGGCGGCCGCACTACCTTGGGATAACCACATGCTAAATAAATATGATGAAAACTAATTAAAGGCAAGGGATGATGTTTAGCAGCGTTTAGAAGGCCATATCGCCAATGAAAAACAACAAGTAACTCACCGGATCTGTCCTAGTTGGTGTTGTTCTACCGGATGCGTAATAATGGCCACTTAGAGAGGTTTCACTGGCGCAAATAAGTATGTCTGTATCAGGCTGTAGAAAAACGAGATAAAATTAAAGTCAGGCAAGAGTTAGAAAGGGCCCCAACTGGGCTGAAATTATTAGTAGTTGTGCGTAAAAAAAGAAAAATGTTAACTGTTAGTGGTTAAGAAAAAGTTTACTGTTAAACCTTTTCTAACGGTAACGTGCCATTCAGAAAGAGTCGATTGTGTGCTCGCAGGCTGTATGTAATTCGTCCCCGTTTGGCTGTGTAGCCTGCTTCAGCCTTTTTTATCCGGAAAAGATCCTAAGAGAACTACATATTTAAAAGTGAATTTTTGGGACCATTAAATTAACATTTTTTAACTTTTGGAACAACTGATTTTTGTCAGGTTAGTTTCTGTTAACTTCAGTAGAGAAAAAAGTAATTTTTAGCATTAGCAACTAAGACAAATTATTAACCGCTACGGGGAGTGCCTCCAAACCATTGGAACACTCTTAGAAAACAACCTCTGTTTTTTTGAATTTATGGATGCGAGAAATTTGCTCATGACACAACCGTCTTTCATTTCTTCCTTATGCCTGCCTCTACAAATAAGTTAATCCCCAAGATTAAGGTTGCTTACCATTTGGTTATCACCACTGAATCCCACTCCTGCCCAGTTTCCTCTGCCTCTTAGTTCAAAAACTACACTGTTATCACCAGAGGCTTGGTATGTCACAAGAAAATCACAATCGGCATCCGGGCAATTATCTGGAAACCTAAAGCTCCCCTGTCGCATAATGCTGGCCGGCTGAAAAGGGAAAGATCAGAAGTAATATAATGTTTTTTAAATATGATTATGTTATTACGAGGGAGCCGTTTGAAATGTACTGTAGTGGTAGGTAGAACGTACGCTGGTTAAAGGAGTTTTAGGGAAGAATCACCCGCCAGTATAATCCTACGAAATTCATTTAACTCTCCTAATGCATCAGGAAATACTTACAAGTTCATCAGTTTCTTTGCTACAACAAGTAGGATCGAAATAATTTAAGTGATCCTGTGACTGTATCTGAATCATATGATGGCTTTAAAAGAGTCGTGAGTAATTTAGTTATCTCATGCATATTTGTTACAACAAGGATAAAAAATATAAAACTGTTCTAAAGAGGCCTTAAACTGCTGTTAAAATAAGTAAAATCCAAGCTTTCGCCGATCAACGGCATCAAATTTTCCGCGCGCGGTATATAAATGAGGAAAAGGTGTAGGATGAAATTTGTAAAAGATGTGACGTATGTATGGAAGCTATAGAAATAAACTGTGAATGGAATACAAAGCTCTAATGATGGAACGTCTCTAGACATAGGACCTCTAAGGGCCTGTTTACAAGGAGTGGGGGACCCCGGTCTGGTGGGGTGGGTTTCTTTTGTTTTCACGCTCTGGGGGACACAAAACAAAAGAAACCTACCCCACCAGACCGGGGTCCCCCACTCCTTGTAAACAGGGTCTAAAAGCGCTTAAGGATGGCCTCTAAGGGCCTGTTTACATGGAGGTGGGGGACCCCAGGTCAGGTGAGGTAACCCGCTTGGGTGGGGTAACCCGTTTGTCCATATAATCTCTCATTTTAATTTGATCACGTTCAGATGATAGGTGGGGTGACCCGCCATATTTTACCTCACCTACCTGGGGTCCCCCACTTCCATATAAACAGGCCCTTAAATACTAAAATAGAAGGTCTGCAAATTCACTAGTTGAGTACACTCCTCCCGGGAATTGAGTGTAGGCTTAAACCTTCTAATTAAAAATGCTTCATAAAGGCGTACATTAGCGGGGTCGGTTCGCCCATAATGATCTTTCACAGAGGAGTTTTCATTATTCAGATGTTCGTTTACGTGGTCGTGGACGAAGCGTGTCGTGTTACCAATGTGTTGCTGATCCCAGCTATTACACATGAGTTGGTACACTGCATTTCGTCGTAAACACAACCCGGTGTTAGAGATAGGGTATTTGTCTCTAGTGCATTTGTGTTCCGTGGAAGTGTGGGATAGGGCTCGTCTGAGAGTGTAGGATTACGGGCAATGCGTACCGCGATGTTTTCTTTTCTAATAATTTTAGTGATCCTGTAATTGAGTAGTTCAGAAACGTACGGAATCTTAAGGTATGATCATTCTGTGTTGGCAGGTTACAGCAGTTTAAGGCCTCACTAGAATAGTTTTATTATTATTTTTTTTTGTAATTACGCTGCTGAAGGACAACAAACATGAACAAATTATTGAAAAAAGGATAAAGATGATGGTTTCTAGTAACACTTCTATCTATTTAATCTACTTACAAGTAACTCGACTATTTAAATGGTATCATAAGTACTGATCCATTTCTACTTTGCTATTAACTATGTCAATACTGTGAGCTCCAGCTAAGCATATCTACGTAATCGGGGATAACCGTTATAGATTGTGGCTGTAGATGTAGATCACACCCAATGCACAGGCACGTTGTTTGAAAATTGCTCGATTACGTGATATCACGTATGGCCAACTCTCGTTATTGGACCGTAGGTTCAACTTTGGGCTTTGGCTTGGTTATGGTTTGTGTGATCTTCTACTTTGTAAGATAATATGCACTAAACTCACCGTGGACGGATTGACCTGGGGAGCCTGGGATCCATTAGTGACAGTGGAATTAGCTTGGGTAACTATGACTTTTTGGGGAGATGCTTTCCTCCTACTGTGCTGTTGTAGACTTGAACCTGTTCAAATAATAATAACCATTCTACCAGTCTTTGCATCACACGCAGAAATAATCAACTTAAAGGAATCTTAGAGGAGCAAAGACAGCATTACCTATTCATCCATGATTGTTTTTAGCCTTCCTATCTGATTGTTTTGTATTTTTGGGTGCGCCTTAAAACAGAAGGAGTCTTTAATTTCTCTCTCGTGCGTATTTTACGAACAGAAATTTGAAAAATATTCAGTAGCTTTTAATAGTTGAAATTTAATTTCAGATTGTTGCAAAACACGTTTCTAAGGTCTACAGGTCTCTAAGAAGAAAAGGGCAGAAATAGGCCCCATCAACCACGAGAACGAGACACATAAGGTCCTAATACTTGACCACGAATCTCTGTAAATGACAGTTGTGACTAGGACAACCTAAGAAATTGGGAGGGAACGGAAAAAAGCCCTAGGCACGAGGCTGTAATAGGAAATTTCTGCCCCATTCTCCTGGGGGCTACGCCGCTCATTTGGGCACTCGACAAACAAAACCGCCAGGTAGGCAGATTAGATGGATTGATAGATGGAAGAACTGAAACAATACATGTCAACAACAATTAGATGTATTATTATGTTCACAGCTGTATTGAGTACTCATTTATGGTACGTAAATATCTCATCACACTCGTACTACATTTTGTCGTTTCGTCGTAACTGAAAATAAATACAACAATAGGAACGCACTAAAGTGGATAACGTTTTTACTTTAAATGAGAGGAAAAGAAAACAACAGCCAAACCGAAATTAAGATAATGAAAAGGAACAATGACAAAACAAACTGTCTCTGTTTCCATATGCAGCTAAAAGGAACACGTCTTGGTTGAGATCGTTAAAATTTGCTATTGCTGGATTTACATCTCTTGAAACCCTAAAAACAATAGAGATTTAAAAAAATGTTTTAGATACAAGAAATAATATCATTTACTTAAAAATTCTTTCAAACGAATAACGCCGGTAAATTCAGAAATTATACACACAGGTAACAATCATATACATACCTGCATTTTATGATATTATTCTCGTCTGCCAGCTCGATAAACTCTATTGCTGCTGGTGTCTGGAATAAAGTTAAAATAAAGTCAAACATCTTTTTTAGTATAACGAAAACGTAAGTTACTGGATAGATCGCTCGGACGATTTTCCTAAAAAAGTACGTAAATAGGATATAGCACTGACAGAGCGAGAAACATCCAGTTGCCACCTGGGCCTGCTGGGACAATCCGGATTGACCTGCAGACGAGACGAGACGTAAATAGGATACGTCAGGAACAAACATACCCTATTTCACAACAACTATGATGGAATGTTCTGCTGCAATTTGTAACAACCGTCACACTTTATATTTCTTCATGAGCAATGATGATGATGATGATGATGATGATGATAATGATGATAATAATAATGATGATGACGATTATGATGATGATAATAACAATAATAATAATTGTGATAGTGATGATGATGATGATGACGGTGATGATGACGAAAATGCTTTTTATGATATATGCTGTATGTTTTTACGATAGCCAATGCTTTTTATGTATCGTAACGAGAAAATATATCAATGATTATTATGTTAGTCATATTGCGCTTTATCGGCTTATTCAGCGATTTGTTGATTATACTGTGATAAAACATGGCTACCCCCTTAACCAATTCTGGTTAACAGGATCCCGTGTTAGTAATTACATGTCGTGAGGGATAATGAGGTTAGACAGAAGAAGGAAGGAATGAGCCACGTCTCACTTTCATGGGCTCAAAATACCTTTGGAGCAAACTTAATTGGAAGTCACCCCTTAACGTTTTTTATTTATTGTTACCATCTAGCCATTAACCAATCGATTTTTATTCTTTTTAGCAAGCTTGTTCGAACTTTCAGTAAATATTTTTCGACTTCCTTTCTCTCTAGATTCTTTGCAAAATTAAGCAAAAAGCATAAGGCGAAATTAAGTTAACCAATTTATATACTTACTGGATTTGTCCTTGAAGGTGTCGATCGTCCTGTTGCGTAATAATGACCACTAAGTGCTTGATCATTGACACACATAAGAATGTCGGTATTTGCCTATGGGATTTATGTATACAACAGTTAATTCTTTGACTTTATGCCCTGTCAATTTTTTTTGTGGATTCACCTCACCTATACAATCACTACATTAGAAGGTCTTGACTACTGCAAGGAGGAAGGTAAAAAAAAAGCATTTTAAAATAGGTTTGTGGCTTCGTAAGCTTAAAAATTTTATTAAACGTTCATGAAGAAAACATGGCCAAAATAATCAAATTCATGTTAAATCATAGAGTGTCTGTAAACCCAGATAAAGAGTTTATCCCATTTATTCTTGTTTTGGGGGCATTTTAGGTTAAGAAGAGACAAAAAGCAAACTCCGGTGATGAACACTAGGAAATATAAAAGCATTTCTGGAAAGAAATAAAACTTTAAGGTGACGTTTCGTATGTTCCGAAATACATCTTCAGAACTAATAAACCTTTGAATAACAACATAATTTTAAATGCAGAATAAGTAACTAATGGGCCATTTTACAGTTATGGATGGAAACGAGGCTGACGGTGACCTTGTTTTGATACAAATCTTCCTGCTTTATTATATAATTGCTAACCAGTATTGTTCAAGGACAATTTCGGTCCAAAACAAAGCAAAGGAGGTTTGTATCAAAACGAGGTCACCGTCAGCCTCACATTCACTCGAAGACTAGGGTACTAAGTCCACAACTGTAAAATGGTCAGTTACTATTAAAGCTTATTAAAGAAACAGTCGATGGCATATTGTAGAAAATTTTGCATATAAATAAAGCATGAAAACTAAAAAGGTAAAGTTTTTCACTGCTGACAGTGGATATTTCATTTGAGAAAGGTCGTAAATCCCTAATTCAGCAGAGTCTCATTTATCTTGCAATGGGTGCCCGACCGTCCTCTTGCCAAAATTTCGAAATGGTCCCATTTGACGTTGTGACCTGTTGACGTGACTATTGAGATAGTGCAGAAACTGATTTGCTGCGTTGTTAATTGTTTTCAAACAAGGTAAGAGTATCGTCAACCGAATCGGAACCAAATAGAAGGGCGAGTGTTGTTGCTGAGTACCCACTTCTCCTCAAGATACATAATTAGAGATGTTGGCTAAAACAGGACCTAAAGGGGAAGTCATTGCCACACCATCAAAAATGTCAACTTTACCTTTTAAAGTTGCACCAAGAACCATTTGATAATGGACCAAGAGCCATAACGGCTCTTGGCTTGCATGCTTTATTTTTATGCAAATTTTCCAACAATATGTCATCTGTCGTTTCTTTAATTAGGCCCCGTTCACATGTATTCGGATATTTTTGAAGCCGCAATTTTTTCCTCTAGGAATATTGGCAACAGAGCATGCGTCAAAAAGAGCGCGAAATTTGCAACCTGCTCAGCCTTGAAGGAACCTGGGAACGAGGTTGCCATCACCGGTTAAAAAATATTCGGATCTAGCGTCCGTTAGATTCCCGATTCATATCGTATTCAAAAATTTCCACTCAGGAGGGCGGATTCAAAAAGTTGCGGATTTGTCTGCCGGATTGGTCCGATGGTCGGTTGCTATGGCTTTTGCTCCCGCAACTCTCAAAACTGTACGTTACAGAACTAGAATTTAACAATGAAATTTAACGAAACTTAACACCTCTTGACCCTAAGGACATGGGGTTTTCACCAAAAATCATATAATTCTTTACGGAAAATTGATATAAAGTTTTTAATATTCCTTTATAACTAATGAGCACGTAACTCTTCTTCGATAAATTCTTCGATTAATTAAATTCGTTGCATTCTACGTCTATCTATGGCCTAAAATACTCAGGTTTGAAAGTTGCGGGAGCAAATGCCATAGCAACCGACCATTGTGATACGGAAAAAAAAGTTGTAGATTCAAAAATATCCTGATACGTGTGGATGGGTCCTTAGTTACTTATTCTACATTTAAGTTTCTGTTGATATTCAACGGCTTATTACTTCTGAAGATGTATGTTGGAACATACAAAACGTCAAGTTAAAGTTTTATTTCTTTGCAGAAATGAGTTTATATTTTCCTTTTGTTTCTCACCGCATTTTACTTTTTGTTTCTTCAATCTTATCCCAGTTACATGCTAGTTTTCCTCGTACTTGGCTTAACTCAAACACAAAGAAGTTACGGATAATACAAAATTAAGCTTAAGATTTGTTTCATATGCAAAAAATCGTTTGCGTCAATTATACACTTTTCTAGAGCTCGCCTTCGACTGAAGATATTTCTGCTGCTCATGTTTTATCTATATACTAACATTTTATCTATATACTAATTCCGACGATTGTTATTAATTTTTGGGAATATCACACGAATCGAACTTACAACTATAAACTGTTTCTTGTCAATTGCCCATTGTTAAATTTCATTATGCATTATGTTTTTATTAAGCATGTAAGTATGACGAATTCTCAAAGGCACAGCTCTCTAGAGAAACATCCCTTGCCGTACATTTGGAACTCGGAAAACAAAAACATAATACAAAAGTGCATTCTTGCGACATAATAACTTACCATTAATCGGTCATCACTGAAACCAACTGCTATCCAGTCTCCTTTCCCACTCAGCTCGAATTCAACATGAGTTGAATTTGTGGCATTGTAGGTCACCAGAAAATCACAATTTTCGCTTGACGTGCAGGAGGCTGGTGATGCATAGCAACCCTTAGTTTTTCCACAGCCTTCTGTAGTGAACTAGAGATGAAGCAGATTAATATAGATGTATAAATATCTTCGCTACTGGTACAATTAATCAGTGAACCCCCAAAGGAAGAAAAAATCACGTATACAAAAAGCACACAGAAACGAAGCAAGAAATGAAACTCCTTCGGGAAAAACTCTGACCAACATTTCTAAAGAGACTAGGTTAGCTTGGGCACTTGTGCTGTAATAAAGCGAACCGATGGAACAGGAGAACCCTTGGAACAAAGTCAAGCGTAGACGGATAGACTTACATGGATAACCACAAAATTAAGGTCAAAAAATCAATTATTGTCATATGTAAGGCTTTCGCTGTCAGCTAAACTGTAGCATTCAGAGCACATTATTTCAAAACTATTTAATTTGTCTACCACGGGGCACTATACCTAGCTGTCATTAGCGCCAGGAACCTGTTTCAGTAGAGTAGATGAGCAGAAAAATACGAATTACAAACATCAGCCCACTGATAAAAAAAAGGACTATCATTACCATTTCCCAGTTATTCAGTCCTTGGGTAGATGAATCAGCAGCTCTATGTCATTTAACCATAACGAAAGAACACAAAAAGAACATCGAGTTTACCAACCGTTAGAGCACAAAGCTTGCTTGACAACGAAAGTAGCAGGATAGATGACAATAAATTCTAAAAAAAAAATTGTAGAAAGTTAAAAATGTGTCAGTAAAATTCTATCTTGCCCTCCAACCTCTTCCACTCTGTATTCTAGTTTTTTTTCTGTTTTGTTTTGTTTTTGTTTTTCTTTTGTTTTTGTTTTGTGTTTTGTTTGTTTGTTTTGTTTGTTTGTTTTTTATGGAGAAATGATACCAGCGTCATCTTTGCTGAACTTAATAAGCCCCTTCTCTCTATTAAGGCCCCCCCCCCCCCCCCCTCGTCAAATGTTCACATGTCACATGTGTTTGAAATAAATAAGGCCGCCGGAGGCTTAATAGTGGATTTACGGTACAAACAATAAATTGATCAAACCAGAAGTACTAATGTCGTTTTCTTCCTTGAAAATCATGCTCAGCACTGATCACTACCATAAACCTCCACCAAACCAGTAAGGTTAGAGAGAGTAGCACTCTAGCTAGGAGTCTTGTAGATGGAACTCTTAAAGGGACAGGTTCACGGCTAAGCGCATGCTCATTAATTACATTACTATTTTCCAATTTATTATTAATTCTATCGATTAACAATCCCACTCACGTGTATCTCAGTATAAGTGTATTTCAGAGTAACCTGAAGTAGGATGGAGGAGTACTAAAATCGCAGAAAAAAATTAGTGGATTATGCCAATACTACCAACGTTGAATTTATTGTTGGCCCGAAGGTTTTATTCCATGGTTGATTAATTTACAGCTATTTGCAAATATTTAAGTTGATCAAGTGCAAGTGGCTGCCAAGGGAGTGTGCGGATTGGTTCTTTGACAACATTATGATATGATCATATTACTCGCATAGACGATACAGTATGTTCCGGCAGAGAAACAGCATTTTAATAAATGAGCATGCGCTGAGCCCTGAACCTGTCCCTTTAAAGTTACACTACAAATTGCATAGATAATTCAATATCTACAAAGCAGCATTAAGACACAATCTAAGCCTTGCGGAGGTGATTGTTAAAAGTAAATGTGCCTCGATTCAACACTTATTGGATAAGACCTTAGCGCGTGGTTAGAGTTTTGTCGTCACAGAGAAAGGCACGACAATTTTTAGTTTTTAACCTGTGCACATTGTTTTGTTTTTAATTTTCTAATAGTCATATCCTCAGGCGTTGCGGTTTTTTCAGGACTTTTTGTCTTGTATAATTTACTGCACTTTTCACAAACATGCGAACTCTAAAGTTTAAAAGGTGCCTTCACAGTTGCGTTTTTCGCTGCCGTCAATCATAATTACGATCACAAGCAACGAACCTTGAAACATAGAAACACACAAAACGGATCGAAATCCACCAATCACAAATCACAAACCATGACCTTTTGAACCCCTCAAAGTAAAGTTGTATTGCCTAAGAGGTCCGTTAAGATGATTGACGGCAGCGAAAAACGCAATCGTCAGTTGGCTTTTGAACTTCAGAATTCGCATGTTTGTGAAAAGCACAGTAAGGTCTTGCATTGTTTTGTCTTGCACTTCATTGAATTGCATTGTATTATATTATAATGTAACATCAAATTTTCAAAATAAGAAGCAGTCAACTCTTAAAATAGCTATTAAATATAGGATAATGCCCTCGCTCCTTGGCCTTCTTTAAAATAATGACCGAGCGCGCAGCATTGTTTTAGAACCATCAGGCCATTATTGTGGCCTCTGAAATGGAGCAGTAGGTTATTATTCGTCATAATAACCTCCTGGTCCATGTCGGTAACCTGCCCTTCCATTTATTGAAAATAAGAACCTGTTCAAAACAATGGAAATGTGCATTAAAATATGTGCATGTATTCATATATTTTTTGTTAAATCAGTTGAGGATCGAGTATATACTGATGTACAAGAATTATTAGTGCGTGATCATTCAAAGTAACAACTTTGTCAAACCAGAAACCCATAAGGGGTTGAAACGTGTAACTCGCGTTCAATGCTCGTGAATCTTCGTTTTGACCATATTTGGAAACCTTAGTGACGGATACCCATTTTCAACAAAATGGCTACTGCGCGATCACCATGCAGATGTTTTAAGACAAGAGTTCTGCATTTCAAGGTTAAAAATACACCGTTAAAAGACAAAAAATGGAAAGAGAACGTTCAAAAGAATGCTCAGCTTTCTTTTTGTGGAGAAAGGGAAGCTTTTCATCAAGAAATCGTCCTTCGAGGAATTCAACCTTGTTTTCTTTACGGCGGAGCCCTTGGTCTGTTTTGAAATGCAACCAAGTCAGCGAAGTTCTTGCTGAATTTTCAGGTACATTTTGCACTCTATGGCCAAGACAATTACGTTTTTGAAAGGGAATTTATGTATTTTTAAATGTTTCATAGACGTTTTAAAAATTTTTCTCTTCGGCGCTAAAGAAAAATTATAAAATGTGCCCCGATTAATTGAGACGGATTTTGAGTTGAATTTTGCCATGTGCTTAGCCGATTTCACTTGCGTGAACGGATCCACGATCCAGATAGTGTTTTCCGAATTGCTTTAAAGGATTAACTTTTTGGACTTTGAATAAAAATTTTCAAGAAACGGCTTCTCTGTCTATTGTTTTGAGTTTGTTCATTCATAAAATTAGCTCAAACTACGATCGTGACTACAACATCTAAGTTTAATTTAAGCTTTTAAAATGCTTCTCACATTCATTACAAGCATCACTTTTTGCGAAGATGTCAGGTTCAGGTTTTGGACACTTTTCGATAAGCAGCTAATGAATTTTATTCGAAAATATTTTTCACTGTTTATTCTTGACTTTTAACATAAGAATTTTAAAAGTCTATTTGCAGTATAAGTTTACTGTGCAGAGGGTCAACGAGGCATCGTATTTTGAAGTGACAACTTCAAGAAGTTGCGAGGCCGTCAATAGGTTTCATAATGTTACGTTTGGCCCGGGTGGTAAGGCAATAATATCCTGCTCGGTGTTTCAGTAATATTCCTGGTTTTAACCTTTGAAAGCTTTCTCGGCTTTCGGGAGTTTTTCTCCCGTTTGTCGGCCATTTTTTTAAGCGGGCGCGGGAACCTGAAGGAAAATTACGTCACGTTGTTTACGAAGTTTGATTGGTCAGTTATCTCTTCTTCTCGTTCCAAATATGGTACTTTCTAAAATGAATAATCACGAGCATCGGACAAAGCAAACATATGAGAGTTACACGTTTCAACCCCTTATGAGTTTCTGGTCAAACTCAATAAAATTTTAGTAAGAAGTAATTAAAAATAAATCTGTCTCCGAGTGTAAAGCCATGTCGCTCGAGAGCAGTTTATAAGTAGTAACAATTAAAAACGTAGCCAGTTGCAATGCCACTTGTTTTGTTACCGCATCATGATCACCCGGACAGATCTTGAAGTATCGACTTTGTTGTTAAGTTTTTCTTCCCGGTCAAAACAACGGTATCGCTGCCAATATGGAAGCGAAACGAAGCTGGAGAAAGCTTGAGAGAGAACTGAATCCCTACAGTAGTCTTTGTTTGCGTGGCTTTACGCATTAGTGGGCTAATAAGTATTAACGAATAGAAAACACTGACCAAAAAATTGGAATTAACATTTTCCAAAATAATTAATATATAGATTTAGCCAGGGCTAAAAGCGAAGCTCTCGATAATATTTATAGTTCGGTTCAAACAAAATATAAAATCAAGTAATGCTAAGCGGCGACGGCAACGCCGGAGAACGGTAAAAAAACAACAATAGGTCTAATTAGCAAAAAAGCAACTTCACAATTTTTTTGGACATTTCTTTGCCGTTGTTTTGCACGACTACAAAGTGAAACTTCCAGAAACTTCTTAGATACACTTTTAATGGAGGAAACGTCGTACGTGTTCTCGTTCACTTTTTTTCACTGCCGCTCATTTTCACCTTACATTTGATTAGTGGCCGCTAGCATTTCTCATTTTGTCACCGCCGCTACAAAATTTTCGTGTTGTTCTTCTAACAAAAGAAATGTCCCATTTTTTATCTCTTCAGTTTTTCATTAATTAACTTAGCTAGTCAGGGTTTTGCGGTTCGATTTTGTTGGTAAAGCTTTCCCTCTATTTATCTTGTTGTCACATTATTAATTTAATATGGGAGTTGTCCTTTGTTTACCATTAACGACGTTTTCACTTTTGATTTTTTTAGCTTCAAAGAACCAAGTAACTTAAAAGTCACTACGTAAAAGTGTGTTCCTTTTACTGAACTTTGCTTAGTTTAAGTTTCCTTCTCTTGTTATCCCCCTTCAGAACCGAAGAAATGCTTTTTAAAGGAATTTTGCGTAACAAGTTGATATATGTTAATACGAACATAAATACATTGTCAAAGTAAACACATGGTCAAGGACCAAACAAATAAATGGCGAGATGCGAAGGAGTAGATTTTAGAGAGAAAGAAACAAAGTGAACTACCTAAGAACAAGGCTTAGTTGAAGAAAGACGTCGTTAGAAAGAAGTTGTGAAGCGACATAGAAGAACTGTAAAGTGGAAGAGTAAGTCACTCTGTGATAAAGTATTTGACGTAAAGCTTGAATTATTTGGTGGTCGGAGAGTCCTTTCGTTTGCAACAAGCGAATTAGTCCCGTATGAATGTAACAAGATCGTGTCTGGCCTTAAGTGTGGCTAAGCTTACGACTGAATAAATACTGCAGTTTTGGCGAAGGGAATACTAAATGACGGCTATAAAACCGACGGTATATAGGCAGCGTTAAATAGCTCTTTCTCTTCTCTTACCTTTGCTGATGTCAGCACCATAATTAATAATGTTTTCTGTCGCGGTTTGGTTATGAATTGAATAAAAGAAGAAACAACCTTTCACACTTCCTGTGAAATGGGTTAGCAGTAATCTAGAAGTTAATACAAGGTATTTTATGCACTGTAATAAGTAAGTTTAATATTGTCACGCGACTGTCAAAAAACAAAGAAAACTTTCCTACACTTATCCACACTATAGATAAGTTCTTCTTTGTTTTCTGTGATCGTGCAATAGTATTGCACGATCACGGTCCAGCACCAACTATAGACTTCCATGCAATGATCTGCGTCATTAACCGACTTCTTAATAGCATTGTCTCTTAGAGCACAGATGTCACGATACAATTAGAAATTGGTTCGACAACGATAAGCGGCAGAAAGGAGACGAAGAGTAGTTATATATACAAGGAATAACATCATAGTTAATAACATCACAAGAGCAGAAAAGTTCGAGTGTCTAAGCCTCATTAATGTACCTTTCCATTGTTTTGAACGGGATATTATTTTCAACAAATGGAAGGGCAGGTCACTGACATGGAACAGGAGGTCATTATTACGAATAATAACCTACTGCTCCATTTATGTGGCCACAATAATGACCTGCTGGTTCTAAAACAATGGAAAGGTGCAGTTAAATCGGATAATGCCCTCGCTCCTCGGCCTTCTTAAAAATAATGACCGAGATTGCGTTCCAACAAAAACTCGTGGAACTTGATTGTCCAGAGAAGTGTGAATATGTGTGAAAGCGTGGATTCTGCAGCTAATTGCTTACAGTCTGAATTGCATTGTTTAATGGAACAATGTTTTCCAACAAAAACTGTTAGAATGTCTTCGAGAGACCCACCTTGGTTGTCTTCATTTGTCAAAGTATTGCTCAAGAAAAAAGCGAGACTACAAGCCCGCGGGGCGGACGGATTTATCTAGAGGTTCTTAATGATAAGTTTGGCAAGAATATCCAGGGGCACTCAACGAGAATATAGTTCAAAACCACTTAAACGTAACATTGTTAAACGTATTTTAGTAGTTAAACGGTAGATACACTGTATAGGCATATTTTTATCCCCTAAAAATTTTTCATCTGTTCGCATTTCCTAGCTGAAAGTCAGTGCTGATCTGAGAATTATAGGGATCAAAACTTACCTTTTTCGAAGATTTAAGCCAGAAAAAAGGCTCCCGAAAATTCTAGGCGACCTTTTAAGGGTAAAAATCCTTTAAAAATGATCAATTATACCAGTTTTTAGATGTTCGAAAGTCCTAGGAGAGGCAGGCAGAAAATCGTATAGCTTTGGCAAAGGGCACGAAAAAGGGATCGCGGACCTGGTGGCTGAAGTCGATGTGCTTACACATATGAGAAATAAAGGACTTCGCGCATGGCCTGAATACATATTTTGGTAAACTTTGCTATGATGATCACTAAATCAAGCCTGCAGCTATTCAACTAGATGATGATAACCATGCCCAATTCAAAACCTCTCAAGTTTTCAACACTCTGTCTTGAATCAGAAAAACTGCTACGGGACCGGACCCCATACCATAATGGGTGTGGAAAGAACATGCGGCTATTTTATCTCCAGTCGTTAAGACCTTACGGAACCGTTCCCTACATATATTAGCCTGTTCCAGGCTCTCAGATAGTGGGGAAGAAGCGAAAGTAAAAGGCACGCGAAAAGTTGTCGGCGGGAAAAAGGAAAAATGAAGAAAGAGAGAGCTCCACAGCCCCTACTCTCCCCAGTTTCATCCCGTTTTGTTTTAGCGTTCGCGCTTTTCAATTCAGCCGGCGCGACTATCAAGGAGCCTGGAACAGGCTATATCTATATACAAAACTTGGCTCCGCACATGGAGGAAAGAAAATATCAACCCTTTGCCAAAGGTAGATATTCCTGTAGAGGTAACTGATTTTAGAGGGATAAATGCAACCCTGTAATCGCTAGGGAATTCGAAAGAATCTTTTATAATACCTTTAACAAGAAGGAAGTAGAGGCATACCTATGTCCTAACCAATTTGCATACCGCACGGGCGGAAGTTGCATAAATGTATCGACTAACGATGCATCATACCATTCTGGGCGCATTGAATAACCGTGTAACAAGGCTGTTCGACTCGTCGCGATGGACTTCCCCAAAGCCTTCGACAACGTCAGACATCATCTTTTGGTTAAGAAGGTAAAAACTAGCCCACTCAGGTTGCCCATGGTAAACTGGTCAGTGGCGGATCCAGGATCTGCCCCCACCCCCCTCCCTTATTTTTAGACCAAACTGGGGCCTGAACGGCCGAAATTTTTTTATTTTTTTGGAGACCGTTCCCCCCCCCCCCCCCCCCCCCCCTTATCTAAGGGCACGGATGACCGGGACCCCAACTTATATCAAGGTATGGATCCGGCACTGCTTGTACATACGCTTTTTGACAGACCGAAAACAACGGGTAATATTAGACGGAACAGTTTGTGAATAGAAGGAAGTCAACAAAGGGACTACGCTAGGCAGAGTGAATGGGCCATGTATCTCTCCATACAAGAGAGGACCCTACATAACCCTACATAACCCTACATAGCCCTACACAACCCTACATAGCCCTACACAGCCTTACACATCCCTACATTGCCCTACAAAACCCTACATTGCCCTACACAACCCTACATAGCCTTACATAGCCGTACACAACCCTACATTGCCCTACACAGCCATTTACTTAGCCCTACATAGTCGTACACAGCTCTACATAGCCCTACAGACTCCTACCTAGCCCGACATAGCCGTATATAGCCCTACATAATCCTGCCCGATGCTACACAGCCCTACACAGCCTTACATAGCCCTACATAGGCGTACACAAACCTACATAGCCCCACACAACGCTACATAGCCCTACACAACCCTACATAGCCATACACAACCCTACATAGCCATAGATAGCCTTTTATATAGCCCTACGCAACCCTACGTAGCCCCACATAGCGCTACATAACCCTACGTAGCCCTACATAGCTCTACACAACCCTTCAGAGCTGTACATAGTCGTACACAGCCCTGCATAACCCTACATAGCCTTACATAGCCCTTCGTAGCTGTACATAGCCCCACATAGCCCTACAGAACCCCTACAGAGCCCTACAGAATCCTGCATAGCCCGACATAGCCATGCATAGCCCTACATAATCCTATACCCAACGCTACATAGTCCTACAGAGCCTTACTAGCCCTGCATAGCCCTAGATAGCCGTAGTCAGCCTTACATAGCCCTACACAACCTTACATAGAACTGCATAGCCCTACACAGCCCTAGATAGCCCTATAAAACTCTAAGTAGTCCTTCACAACCTCACATAGCCCTACATAGCCGAACAGTTCTTTTTTTTTTTTTTTTTTTTTTCTTAAACAGTACCTCCCCGAAAACCTTGAATTCCCACCATTCATACTAACTGTTTCGACAAGTTTTAGTTATCAACGTACTTACTATGATTTATTTTAGTGTTATTCACCACCTTCATAGTAGGAAAACTAGTTACTCCGTGTTACTAACACTTTCTAAGAAAGATATTGCCCAATATATCCTTCCTATACACAAACATAACGTTGTGGCTAATTATACAAAGTCTCAAACCACTCAAATGAAGATGCGTCAATTTGCTTCCCCGTACAAAACCCAATATAACTTAATTTGGGATGGAAAGCCTCAAGGGGTTTGCAGCAAGCTTATGATTAATGAGCAAAACAAAAACAGAAAATAAGAGTGCATTCCCATTTTCGTATTATATTACTGTAACAACTGATTCACACGCCGTTTAATTGCTATTATTATTCATTCAAAATATTTCCCCGATTCTGATTGCCTAAAAGCGCACGCATAATTCACCATAACCAGCTACTGATGACCAAATTTGGAAGAATTTTGCGTTTAATGAACCGATGACGGCAAAAATGCAGCCTTCTTGCAGGTTAATGCACCGTTAACAGAGAAGAACTGGGAACGAGGTTGAGTTGTTTTGGTTGTGAAAACATAAATGGCGGACATTTCACTCGTTTCAAGAGTAAGAACTAGGCAAAATAATAGCTAAAAACATGGCAAGAACAGCAAGAAGACAACTCGAAGGGCTACATCTGCCATTTGGAGAATATTTGCGGGGCTGAACAACCCTATACGTGCACTATCGAATATGAACTTAACATCAATGGTTCGATGGAGGTAACCATGTTTTAGCCATGTTTTTAACCTAGGAATTGGTTTCAACGAATAATAAAACAATTATTGAATTCGGCTTTCGTATCGTATAAAGAATTATGGAGATCTCGGAGGGTGTTAGGCCTCGTCGGATAACACCGTCCGAGATTTCCATAATTTTTCATAAGATACTGAGCCTCGTTCATCAATTGTTAAATAACCATCAAAGGGAAGCAAGGCTAAAGAATAAAGGCAAGTAAGGTCATTTACTCGTTTTAATATAATTTAGCAGCTTTATTATTATGATTATTATTATTTGCATGTTCTGTGGATACTGTCAATTTAATTTCAGCTATGAACATCCCCAAGTAACCACACCGGCAAATAAACGAAGGTTCATCAGAAAACTTAAAGAATTTTGGCTCAATCTTTATTGAGTGAAACTAAGCATAAGGAAATTTCGGAGGTGAAAGCCTTTGAAAGTTTAATTACCCAATCCGCTAAAATGACTCAGAACTGAATTGTAACGATAATAAAATCGTCATCTTAATTGGTTGCTGTTGCTGTTGTAGATACCACCTTGCAAGGCATAATTTAGGAGTCACTCTCCACACTCTTTTATGTTATATTGTAGAGACATTCCCTCGTTTAAAAAAAAAATCAAACAGTTTTTGACGCAACGAAATCAGAGGAAGGTATATGGTCAGTTCAGTAGCTGCCGGCCATGCATTTGGTACTGGGCCGTGATTTGATAATTATTATTGACTGATGAAAAAGTAACTATAAATTTCTACTTATTATAAGCTTTTACTGCGTATTTTGGTTGTTTAAAGCTCTTCATCTTTGTCAAAATCATATTGTAACCTCAACCAAAAATGCACAGCTGTTGAGTCTCAAGTTTTGGTTTAATTGTCTACGCCAATGGACCTAATGGTCAGCGAAATGATCATAACCCAACCTTGAAATATATAATGATCATAACCCAACCTTGAAATATATATAAGCAGCAAAATTCGGGTAAGTTTGAAAAGTGTTTAAAAAGGCATTAAATAAAAATTATAGCAAAAGTAAAAAAATGCATTGGATTCTGATATTTTAAATGATATTCTGACCTACTGCATCTTTCAAACGTTTTTAGCCTAGTTTGAAATGTTTTATTTCAAATAAATGCTTTTAATTTTTTTCTCTAATTTCACCAAAGACAATCTAAGCAAGAGCGGTTTGACGGTTTATCGGAAATCCCCCCACCCCCCCCCCCCAAAAAAAAATTCCCAATAACAACAGTGCTCAAGGACATTCTAGAGCCATGTCAGTTATACAGGTTGTACAACATCGCAGATTTTTAAAGGACAAAACAACATGAATCCGCTGACAGTTCCATGCGCAATGTTGCAGGAAAATACTTTCATAGATTATAAAAGATAACCTCAAGGTATATTTCGAAGATGTACACGAATTATTCGGCAGTATTTATAACCCAGACTAGCTACAACCAATGTTCCAAAAAATGTTTTTCCCTTCGTTGGAATTTAATGCTGGTATTTCC
>NC_133204.1:14588280-14605780 GCF_958299795.1 Porites lutea
TATTATCAGTACCATGATAATTTCTATTATCAGTCTTATTAATTTTAATATTATCATTATAATAATAATAACTATTAATGTCGTAAATGATACTGCTGTTATTGTTTAATCTTTAACTCTGTACTGTACTCTGAAAGGACTCTGCAATAAAGCAAATATGATATTGGCGGTATATGTTTCATATTTCCAGAAAGTCTGAAATAGCGCTTCAGAATAGCGACCAAATGAGAGTTCACGATCTTCCAAGCTGCCAGTTAAGGTGATGTAGAGAAAGACAGATTTCCTTGAGCAAGGCCGAGACACACTAGTGGTCACGTATCAAGGATATTCTACTTCATTCATACTGAGAATCTGGGTCATTTTGTCCCCGCTTCTTGGTGCAAGATTTTACGAGTTGCATTCCACGCATTATGGAGGAGAAACATTTTGTCACACGAGGGGACGTGCTTCTCCAACAGAGCTCCCTTATCACGTCCCAGAAACATGTTTCATATTCTATCGCAGTTGTGCTGGGCTGCAGCTGCGAGACAAGTTTCAAGAGACACTGCTCAATGTACCACTCCAGAATTGAATTTTCCTTGCAATTATCTCTGGCAAAAATAGTTTAGCTTAAGAGCGTTTTTTTTTGCAACAAAAATGTAGCGGAAACTCGGAAGTTGGTGCACAAAGTAATTTTAATACATTTTTCTTTGCCTCCTCGTAGAAAAGCAGATCCTCCTGACCTTACATTCTCTAGAAGCCGACACACGCCTGTTCATGAATACCGATGGTGGCACCTGTTGTTAAAGTAGGCCGAAACTTTTGTAAGTCTAACGTACCATTGTAAACTCTGTCTAAGACAGTCATTACTAAATATTTTTTGATTTACACCCACTTTGCCGTACGCAGGAAATGACTCAAAAATGCATATTTTCATCCTAGCACTGTGCAAAATCCCCACATCTTCTAAACAAAATGTCTTTTCCGACCAACAAAGGGAATGTCAAAAAACATAGAAACATAAAAATGTGTT
Source organism: Porites lutea (assembly GCF_958299795.1). Classification (NCBI taxonomy): domain Eukaryota; kingdom Metazoa; phylum Cnidaria; class Anthozoa; order Scleractinia; family Poritidae; genus Porites; species Porites lutea. The sequence continues at coordinate 14,589,293 of NC_133204.1, forward strand.
GTGATTTTAACGATTTATCAGCACAGCCGATCGACGAAATATGCCTGTTTTCTGTTATGACTGTTTACAATACACGACGAAAGGTCTTAACGCAAAGCCCGAATAACACAATAATTCTTCAAATGTATCAAGTATTTTAAACTTTTTGTGACTTTTGACACAATAGAACATCATGTAGGAAAGGAAACCTTTAAGCCGAACGCATTAATACTACAGGTGTACTTGTTGACAGCGCTTGATCCGATCGCGAGTCGTCTTCGCTGTGTACACAAAACTGATATCACATGATGTGGCCTGTCACGCATTCCTATATCTGGAATCGTAACGCCGCGAAAACATTTTTTGCTAGTCTGACTAAAATTGAAAGGCAGGAAATTATCTTATCAATAGAGTATTCTATTATATTTATTGCTGTTTTCGTTGACAAGCTACAAAATCAAGAATCATGCTTGCATAAGAACCGATAGTGCATTAACAACCCGGGGGCGGGGGCGTTTGCTGGGTATGTGTGTTTGCTGGGTATGTGGCGCTGCCCTCTCAGAGCCGCTACCTTACTAAAGTCTATTCTGTGGCCAATCAATTATAGACCCCATCTTAGCCACTTTTGGGCAAATACGTAATTTTTCGCGATCCCAAATTAGGCACTCTCTATTTTTATGAATTGACCCATTTTTTAGAATAAAGAACACTTCACTTTTCATCTACAGTTCAAACATTCTGGTGCGTTTGCTAACCGTAAATATGAAGAACTGTCGTACCTCAAAAAATCCGAAAATGTGCGACCCCATTCTAGTAACTCTATTGAAAATGCGACCCCATTATAGTCAATCCAGTCGTGAAAATGCGACCCCATCTAGCGGCACATCCCCAGTAGCCTCTTATAAGGAAGTACCCCCCGAGATTAACAATAGTCTAGTGGCCCGCAAGCAAATATCCCCCTTGCTATTATTACAGAACAAATTCTGTATCTGTATCATTATCATTCCCAGGCTAAATCCGGTACATTTGAAGCCAAGATAACCACCTGTTAGAGAATGTGCTTGATCCCGACGAATTTACGGAAAATTATATAATAAGCGAACTTAGCTTTCCGCCCTATCGGAGGGGGTGGAGTATACAACAAAGTGTTATATTGGGAGACTCCGCCCTGATTGTCCAACCCACCTTTACCATGGCCATTTTTGACTGAAGAGGTGCCCCTTGAGGGGCAGAAAGCTCGCAACGCAGATCGCACACGAATGTTTACAAAAGCCGAGAGGCTCAAAAGTAAAAATTTAACGACAAAATCATTTGAAAAAAAAAAAAATAAAAGACTATACATACTAAGCGGACGATGAGGGACCTGGAGAAGAAATGGCAGGGAAGCTATGGTGGAAACAATTGCTGCCAAACGTCCTCTGATATATGTGCGAGATGGCTCACAGAAATCAACTCTCTTTCTTTCAAAAGCAATTTGCTTGGGATTTCATTTGGCACAAGAACATCGAATTCTGATCTTCTTCAAAAGATAACTAAAATGATTGTAGAGTGCTCTTGTGTAGTGAAAAAGATTGTTGGAAAAGACGCGAGAAGAAGGAAAACGACTCTACCTCGGTGAGTTTGTACCCTGCAAATTATTACTCATTTTTCTTCCGCGGGCACACTGTGAATTCACAACCTTTCAGGAAAATCGCTAGTTTAATATATACATTTCGGCAATAACGGGACAAGAATTTCAAAATATGGCACTATTAACAATTAACCACTTTCCGTAATAGAGAATGAGTATTAGCGAAGCTCTCGCGCGTGCGAAAAAAAAAAAGGGTAACCTGTAGATGCGAGAAAATTTCGTAATCATGTGATCGTTCGCTCGACTGTCTCCCCCTACTACCATTACTTTGACACCGATAACAAAGAAAGGAGAAAGAGCTAGAGCGAAACTGACAAAACAAAACAAAAAAAATAGAAAGGAGACGAAGTTCATTGCGGAAGAAAAAAACATTAAAAAATTCAAAGTTGCGATGAGAAAATGACAAATGTTAGCGGCCAGGAAGGTTAAAATGAGCGGCAGCGAAAGAAAAATGGAACGTAGGAAAATATACGATTTTTTCTCCATAAAACGTGCAACTAGGACGTTTCACGTACGTTGAAGTCGTGCAAAACAATGGCAAAGAAATGTACAAAAAAATGTGCTGCACGTGCAAACTTTTTTTTTCGCTCTTAAGCCCTATTGATTTTTTTTTGTTTTTCTCGTTGCCGTCACAGGTTAGTATTACACGATTTTTATTTATTTTATTTTTTCTGGGGTACAACTTTGAGTATATTAACGAGTCAGAACTGTGCTTTTAGCCCTGGCTAAAACTACTAGTGATTATTAGCTAGTGCACAAGATATTAGTCAAACCAGAAACGGAAGGAAAAGAGTCAAAATCGAAAGCGCTAAACGAGGTAAACCAGCACGCCAGTTTTAAATGCAGGGTAACCTAATTTCAAAGATACAGTATTTGTTCTAGGATAAAAGGAAGGGGAATTTTTGCTTGCGGGCCACTAGACTGTTCACTGTCCCTTATCTTTCCGTAAAATCGTCCAGATGTGCGGGCCTTCTTGGGTCCGCTGCCCCAAGAGTAGATTTCATAGTCATCCCCAAGCTAAACCCGGTACATTTGAAACCAATATGGCCACCTGTTAGAGATATGCTTGATACCGACGATTTACGAAAAATAGAGGACTGTGAACAGTCTAGCGGACCTCCTGCTAGCAAGCACACTCCACCCCCATCCCCAGCCCCAGCCTGAGTCGGGGAGCTTGATAAGACCTGAAAACAGGTACTCGTCGGTTTAATTCCACGGGCTACCAGAAATATGAAAAATACAAACATAAAACAAAACAAAGAGAAAGCTCATAGCGACAACCAATTGTTTTATAAATCCTAACCTGAATGGACAGGAGCCTGTTCCTGGAAAACTAAAAAGTTGCTGTTGTTAATGCACAATCGGTTCTTATGCATGCATGATTCTTGATATTGTAGCTCGTCAACGAAAACAGCAATAAATATAATAGAATACTCTATTGATAAGATAATTTCCTGCCTTTCAATTTTAGTCAGACTCTAGCAAAAAATGTTTTCGCGGCGTAACGATTCCAGATATAGGAATGCGTGACAGGCGACATCATGTGATATCAGTTTTGTGTACACAGCGAAGACGACTCGATCGGATCAAGCGCTGTAAACAGGTACACTTGTAGTACTAATGCGTTCGGTTTAAAGGCTTTCCTTCCTAAATGATGTTCTATTGTGCCAAAAGTCACAAAAAGTTTACTTACTTGATACATTTAATGAATTATTGTATTATTCGGGCTTCCATCGTGTATTGTAAAAAGTCATAACAGAAAATAGGCATATTTTGTCGATCGGCTGTGCTGATAAATAGTTAAAATCACAACATATTTTTATGTTACTATGTTTTTGGACATTCCCTTTGTTGGTTTGAAAAGATATTTTGTTTAGAAGATGTGGGGATTTTGCACAGTGCTAGGATGAAAATATGCATTTTTGAGTCATTTCCTGCGTACGGCAAAGTGGGTGTAAATCAAAAAATATTTAGTAGACGCGAGTTGTTTTTGAAGGACCAAAATTGTTTCCTTTACATCATTTAAGGACCAATTTAATCCTAGGAAGTGAAAAAAATCGTTGAAAATGCAAAACTTTGAAATGGTGAACTCGGCAATATGGGCTGTTTTTACTCTTTGTCACTGCAAAAATTTGGCCGCCGAGTGCTGAAGTGATTTTCCTCCCGAAAAATTTAATTTTGAAATATTTTCAAAAACTAATGCGGTTTCAATTACTTTTGAACTAAGATATATTTATGGGCAAAGTTTAAAGGAAATTGATTTTCCGACCCGAAACGCAGTGGACCGGTTTTAGGGAGACTCCCTCTTAAAATGTATCTCATCGTGTAACCTCGTAATTTAGAACTTTAAAAACTTGCTAATTAACGTATCAGGTATTTTCTTACCGCTTAAACCGCCGATTGCTCCCAAAAGAAACTGCTGCTCTTCAAGATTTCTAAAATTCACTAATCCCGGGTTTACTTCCCTTGTAATTCTACAAAACAGAAGCACAACTGACATCACAAGGCTTGACTTTTTGGGGCAATGCTAGTGTCATTCACTTAGTATCATACGTATTTATGAGCGTAAAATACAAAATAATAGGATAGTCAAAGAGTTCCCTTTTAGACGACCTCGTAGACTGTCTTTGGCTTAATTAGGCTTGAAGCAAGTGAATGAGGGAGGTGTTTTTTTCTGTATAAGATGTCTTAAATGGTCGTATCATCGTAACTCCATTGGCCATAAAACAAATCACCACTAATCTAGTCGACTTGGATAATCCCCTGTTATCCTAACAAAACCTTATTGAAATCCAACTGCGAAGAAGGGGCGAAACCGGTGAAGTTTAGAAGGTGTACGCACTGGAAGAAAGTTAGGGAGCCTGTATTTTGCAGGGCATTTTGCATGATCAAACAGTTTTGAGAACATGATATCATACATGATGATGATTATATTAATGATGATGTCTATGATAACTAACGACAACGATGATGATGACTTACCTGCAAGACACCATGCCATTATTAAATGATTGGTCAGTGATTTCTACCGCGAGTGGAGTCTATAAAAAAAATTAATAAAATTTTTTTAAAAGTTTTGGCAAATGTGAATTGAACTGATTATCCAACCTGGTACCTCGATAAATTTCTTGAGTGGCTTCATCCGCTCTATTTTATGTATCTCAGTCACCTTTTTCTTTCTTTAATTTCAAAACAAAACGTTCTGTTAATCGTACATCTCTGAACGTTCTCAAGACACATATTACTTTATTTACCTACTCGTGATAAAACTGTATATAAGGTTGTGACTACGAAGAGAATGCGTTAAAATCTGTAAAACATGCCAGCATCTCAGGTACAGTATAGAATTGAATGTCTTGAGTAAAATGAAAAGTTCGCATACGCTTATTGTCTGATGGAAACGTAAGAAAAAAAGGATTATGGGGATAGGCTTTGGAATCAGAGAGGAGCAAAGAAGAGGGCAGCCGCACTACCATGGGATAACTACATGGTAAACTAATTAAGGGCAAGGGCGCAAGAAAACTAAAAAAAAACGAACTGCAATTACGATGTTTAGGAACGTTCAGAAGGCCATATTGCCAATAATAAAAAAAAACAGCAAATGACATACTGGAACTGTCTTTGTTGGTGTTCTTCTACCTGTTGCGTAATAATGGCCACTTAGTGAGGTATCACTGGCGCAAATAAGTATGTCTGTATCAGGCTGTGGAAAAGCGAGATAAAACTCAGGCAAGAGTTTGGAGAGGGCCTCAACAAAGCTAAAATTATTATTAGTTGGGCATAAAAAAAATAAAAATGTTAACTAGTTAGTGCTAAAAAAATGTTGACTGTTTTAAACAAAACATTCCATTTAGAGAGGGTCGATCGAATGCTGAGACTTCATGTGATTCGGCCGTATGGCTGCATGATGTAGCCTGTAGCCTCTTTTTTTTTTCCGGAACGATCCTAAGAGACCTACACATAAAAGTGATTTTGGGACCATTAAAATGAATATTTTGAAACTTTGGAACCACTGACTTTTGTCAGGTTAACTGCAGAAGAGAAAACCAATTAACCCTTAGCGTTAAAAAGACAAATTATCAACCACTAACCGCGAGTGCGTCCAATCAATTCGCACATTCTTATAAAACAACCTGTAGCACTTTGCATTTATGGATTTGAGAAATTTGCTTATCACGTAGCCGTCCTTCCTCGTGTCCGTACGTCCGCTTCTACAGATAAGTCGATTCTGCAGAATAAGGTTAATTACCATTTGGTTATCATCGCTAAATCCCACTCCTGCCCAGTTTCCTCTGCCTCTTAGTTCAAAAACCACACTGTTATCACCAGAGGCTTGGTAAGTCACAAGAAAATCGCAATCTGCATCCGGGCAATTATCTGGAAACCTAAAGCTTCCTTGTTGCATAGTGGTGGCCGGCTGAAAAGGAAAAGATCACTACTAATATGATTTCAAATATACATGTATGTTCTTTTTGAAGGAGCCGTTTCAGTTTTACAGGCGTAGTGGGTCGCACCCCGGTTTATAATTCAACCCTCCACATCGGGAAATACAAGTCTAGTTTCTTTAATAGAGAGATTAGGGACTGGATTATGATTTAGGTGAGGTTCTGAGTTTTTTCCCTTGAGGATAAAACATCAGCACCTGACGTTTTCAGTTGCTGTTTGTTCATCCCTCGTGTTCATACACGCAGACTTTGTCAACGTTCTTTATCGCGTGTCTGTATGTTACCTTTTTCGAAGGCGTGCCATTTCGTGTATTTCAAAAGATCATAAAGATATCCAATGCTTAAGGTTTCAGAAATTTTAATGCAACTGTTTCACAAAGACTGGTTTAAACACGAGTTTAATAGCTAAAACTGCAACATCAGTTACAAAAAATTGTTGCTTGTTTGTGCAAATTCCAGTACGTAAACAAAAGATGTTGATTTTCTGACCCATCAGAAATAGTCACGTCTTTTTTCTGTTTTTTTTTTCTCCCTAAAACAGAAATCTTGTTAACATAAGAAAATGAATTATTCGTTAAATTGTCTACAACCAGTCCTATGACTGACGCTTTCTGTTTACCTAGTAGGACTCTGGTATATTTTGCACATAATTTTATTAGTTAATGCCGCCATCTCAGCGGGTCATCAGCAGGGCAGATAAATGTCAAAAGACAGCTTTGCTGTTTCAAAACCTTTGTTGCTTTCATTAACAACGACGATTTTATTCAGTATAGTTAATAGGATGTCACTAAACTGTTACCTTTTCATTTCTCAGTTAACCACTAATTTTTTGCGAATGGCCAAATATCAGCTAACTATTGTTTTTTGGCCAATTATCAGTTAACTGTACATGTTAACGTCATTGGTACCCTCATATAAAACTCGCGAGCTCAAGAGGTATTTTGGACAACATTTAACACATTGGGATTTTACGCTCAAAAAATTGAACGATGATTTTTTATCAGTATAAATGTATATATATATAGCTTCTATGTAGCGGACCAAGATACGTCTCGGTTTAGTATATGTTCAGCACGGGAAAAATGTGTACGTTTAGGGGAACCCTGTGCAACTGACAGTTAATTCAGTTCGCGCGTATTCCTGTTGAATTTGTTGTCCGTTTTATAAGATATCAAAGTCGCTTGAAAGTAATTGCATTTTCCATAGCTGCTTAGTCAGTATCTTCTTTTAATATCTCCGTACAGACTCAAAGTGCAATGTTTAGAGCTGTACACAGCATACATTTTATCACAGTATCACGGGGATAAAGTGTTTCATTTTCCAGGAAAATTTCACTTTCTCGTCTAAACAATCACTGACTCAGTCAGATTCGGAGTAGTTTACTTAAATTTAGTGTTCAGTACCGCGAACGGGGTAGTGTCGTGTGAAATTTATCTACAGTCTACGGCCCACATCACCACGATCCACGATTTATTTACTTATCCCCGATCCTCAATCCTCGATCTTCGATCCTGATTTTCCAGTAAACCTCGAAGTTTTGCTCATTAAGATTATCCTTTTTTTCGACCACTGAAGTAATCACTTGTTCCAATGTAATAAACGCTTTCAAGCGATAGAATTCCTGTACCGTTCCGGAAACGTTCGATATGGGATATCTATTCTATGGACAAGAAGTGCTGCAACTAGAGTACGTGATAGTCAAGTACAAAGCCACCCGTATAAACACATCCGTGACACATACACTAGCGTCAGGCGGGTAGTTGTACTTATAGTTTAAATCATTGTTATCTTAAGTATTTATAACAAAAATTCTACCAATCAAATACATACAACAAAGTGAACCTATTTAACCGTAGCGTCCCAGTCATTGCGACAATATTCTGAGAAAGGTAACGTCTGAATATATAGACCACCCCGTATTTTTTTTACTTTTCACGAAAATCTTTCAGATGAAACGTTGCCAGAAATAAAACGAGCGTTTTTGTTCTTTTAAAACCTAAAACCTTTGGTTAGTTGTAACAAGATGAACCACAAATTTGCATAATTTTTGTTTGCATTTTTGTTTGCTCACTGAAGCGTGACTTGGCACTCGCACTTTGCACTTTCCAGTGAACTTGAAACCTGACTCGGAAAACCGACTCCCAAACAAACCTTCTTCAGTAAAATGATCTTCAGGATGCACTACTTTTGAATGAGAAGCACACGATGAAAGCTATCAAATTTTTATACCCTTTAATAATATAAACATCTCCCCTGTCAGCGCTTTCACTGGCAGCTTTTCGTGTAGTCTACGTTGTCTTTTAGTGTGTCCATTGAGAACTTTGGTTTCACGGTTTCAACGCCGTTTTTTTCTTAAAAAATGTCTTTCTAAATTGTAAAATGTCTTAAATGCATGTTAATCATTCACTTGCTGTGGTGGACTTAGAAAAAATTCTACGGTGTGGCAGCGCCGAGAGCAAAACAGCAAAAAATCAAACTAGTTGAAGACATCGGGAGTGAATATTGCGTTGAACTCAAAGCATTACAGAAGATTGAGTCAGTTTGAACATTTTCATAAGAGGTTAACCAGTAATATGTAGTTTTTAGCGTTGTGTTCAAAGACAAACGTTTGTCTGTTATTTGGACCTTCATTCCGTTAGCTTCAGTTAAATTCCTTATTTCATCACTGTAAGGTGACTTCCAAGACAAAGGCATTTATAATCAAAAGGTGAACACTGAATTATTGTACTAGTGTGTCAAGAGTATCTTACCAGGTCTACTTATAGTTCACACTTTTACGGTTAATTATTGCTGTTGTTAAATAACTACAACTGATTGTAATGAATAAATGAAGCCAGTAATTTATTTACTTACAGTGTAATTAAGAAAGGAATAATTAATTAACAATTTTTCATTCTGCTCGCGGAAAAAAATTTTTCGGGCTAGTAAAAATGACTTTCGGGCTAGTAGATTCGGGCAAGCTGTAAAATTGACTTTCTTTGCACCCTGAATACAGTGCCCAGCTTATTTGTTTTGCTCAAGGGCTACGATCTTCTGGTTGTCAAAGGGCACAAAAAAATTATTGCTCTAGACCACTGGAGCACAGTCCTGAAAACAGGTTTGATAACTACAAGTGGAATGAAAATTCATCACCTCAATCACATCTTCTCCACTGCCTTCTTCAATATTTGTTTTAGCTTTCTAAATAAATAAATATGTGTTCTCAATAATGATGTGCAAGTATAATGTAAATAAAAATATAATAATGATACGTTATACCACTAGTGGAACAGAACAATAACATTTTTGTAAGCAGCCAGCTCCAGTTACGACACTTTTTTTCACGAGAGCTTCCACTGTATAAAACATGCTTATTATTTTAATAATATTATGGTGTACCACATTTGAAATATAGCAATACAATATAAACAAAAGATTCATGATCAATAGAAATGTTAACTAAAGAAGATGAGTAATGTACAGTGAATATGTTAATTTTGTACTACGCTTTGTACTTCGCTCACTTATAAAAAGGCCATTGTGGACAGGTTGTTTTGGCAGTTGGGATGCAATAGGCCACTTTTGGTATATTAAAATTCAGCATGATAACGAGTCTTAGAGGACACAAACAAACAAAAATAAACAAGCATACAAAGAAAATGAATAAACATGTTTATTCATTTTCTTTGTTTGTGTCCTCTAAGACTCGTTATCATGCTGAATGTTAATATATCGAAGGTTATAAGCCTATTGCATCGGCAATTGCCACTGTAGAGAGCTGGTTATTCTAAAGGAGTGCATTATTTTTTTATGACTATTGACCGGGGGAAAAACAAATTATTTAGCATTGTAGGAAGTTGACAGGTGGCCATCAAAAGAAGTTCACCTGTATTACACAAAATGATTTACAATGTTCATATGCAGTTTTAAGAGGATTAAGAGACTTAGAGACCAGAAATATTTTAATCACCTTTGTAGCGTTAATTGGAATCTCCAAAGTTAGCAGCATTTGCCTGCACATAGGGAAAAGTATCATACTATCTTGTTATATCAAACACTGTCCAAATGATACAGCATACTGTTGTATCTTTTTTAACTAGTTCTATCAAACATTGATCAGTGAAAAATGGGGATTCAGAGACATACATTAAACACCTTTTACTGCACAACTTTCGGGTTCGTACTACTACTGTACAAGTTACACACAAAACAAAGAAAGGTGGTTCAGTAATTTACAGCTTCTGTTCAAACAAGTTTCCTAAGACATTTACATCTTTCTGGTCTAAGAACAATGTTGTAATTTTCAGTACGGGTGATGAATGGTCCCTTAAATTATTTTTTTTTGTCTTAACTGCTCGCAAGGCCAATTTTTTATCTCTGCTTGTGCTCGCAGATGCTCGCAAAGACCATTCATCACCCCTTTCAGTGTCAAAAGCACATCCTAACAGAGGGGCATATATATTATTTTGATTTGGCTTCAACATTAAACACTCTCTTTCAACCACAGTTCCTTGCCTGATGCAAGTCAAAGCATTTTCTGCTTACCCAAAATTCAAGAACTTTATTTTGTGTGTTTCCAGTGTTTATCGAGTTACATCTCAGTCCTTTTCTCCAACTGATTTGTATAGCATGGATCAGAATCTAAAGTGTACTTGTATTTCCAAAAATACTCTGCTGCAAGTCGTATTTTCAACTCTCTTCTCAGTGATTGATCTGTGATCAAACACTGTGTCTCATGTTTGATATATTACCTTAAATATTTTCTTTTCAAAGATGTTTTCAAGAGAAATTTTGGTGATCAAAAACAACGCTTTGATTAAAAAATAGCAGAACATACCGAAAAAGGGACAGCCTGCTAAAATCAGCCTACAGTGTAACCAAGAGATATAAAACTAGGGATCATCAAAAAATGCTTCGTATTATGCCTTGATGCAGCTGAGTAGAAGATGTTTACCTTTCTCTTGTAGGCGGAAGGTTTTCTTTGCTGTGATAGTTTTCTCCCCAGCAGCATTTTGGCTTTTGTTCTGTTAATAGTGAACAGACCGTGTTCTCCAATGGGAAATGTCCCATACCACTTGGTTAAAACAGGATTGTCCACAATCTCATCAGCCACTTCCATATTAACTTTTGCGTCTTCCTCACTGGTGCTATCGCATCTTTTTAGAGCTCCGGCACCTTTCCACTAAAATAATAATTGATAGAAGGGAAAATATCAAACATTGAAGACCACAAAAATGAAATCTGGAAAACTGTTAGGCTAACAAGTTTCAAAAGGACCAACTGCCATCCTTTTCAATTTTTTTTAAGTCTGTCCATCTGTTCCTCATTTGAACAAAAATGTTTATTTGTACTCACTCTTGCTCTTTGCTTTGTTACGTAAAACTTCCACTGCTGTAGTTTTGACAAATTTCGTGACACTCCTCCTTTAAGTTGTTAAGTACTAGTTATTGATCAGTGGTTAAAGAACCTTAGAATTGGTATCAGGGCAGCTTACCTCGTCTTGCTATCTGTATTCTCCATCACAGTATTCAGTCTTAGATAGCCTTTAATAGCACAATCAAACACTCCAACTTTCAAATTATTCCTGGCCATCACGAGGTTTTTGTCTCACATTCGGCTCCACTGTGTCAGAAAAGGGTCGCTTTACGAGAGAATCCATCGATTACTGAAGGCCGATGGGTCGACAAATATACATAACAACCCTTAGATGTCTTGTGGTACAATCGGAAAGCAAAAATATACAGACTCCACGCTCCTAGAACCTGGTAGATATATTTTGCTAAATTAGCACTTAAAAGGACCCTACTGTTCAAAGGAAAATCGCGTCTAGTAAAAAAAGAAAAAATGCTGATATTTTTCTTCGGAAATATCGTTTTAAGTTTGGACAAATCACTATACAAAGTGGCGTTTTCGATTGTTTTTAATCGTACACGCGTGGAAAACGTAAACGATCACTTCGAGAATACTCTATACAAGCGGCCTGAAAACATTTTGCACAGTGAACTCATATTCAAAATCCTTGTTTTCACCATTGAAAACAGATGCATTCCGACTGGGCCAAAGTTAGAGTGAGAGAGTAATACTTCGATTTTAATTTCGGTGATCTGTTAAGGTTGATGATATTCTATACCAAAAATTATCAATTGGTTCATACGTCAACGTGCGTTCATCGAGGCACGCGGAAAAGTTTGGAGACCACGAAAGATGCATAAGGGTTGACCAAGGCGCAGACTTCATACCTCGATAAATGCACGCTGATGCATGAACCAATTGTTTTATAAAATGTTCAACGCGATAAATATTGTATAAAAGGGACGTCATCAGCGTGCACAGTGGGAATATGAAGCACGCTCGCGCAATTGAATTTGATCACACGAATTTTACTTGCTATGTTATAAGTAAGATCGACACGTTAAAAAAAAAAGGAAAGATAAACAATTTTGTTTTATTTATTTATTTATTTATTTATTTAGTTTTCTGAATAAAACAATGAAAAATGAATCATAAATGTCGGAAAAAAATTGTTAATGAATCGTGAATCATTGTGGTGAGAAAGACAGGAATCACGAATATCGAAAGTCGAATGATTCCGCTTCCCACCCGGAATACGACCATTCAGGAAAAAACCGGACGTTGCCTGGAAGCGAGGCCTAAGGGCCCTTCGGCCTTCGCGACGCCTGGCGACAAAAACAAATCTGTTGTCGAAAAAGTTTTAAGATGGAACAAGTAAATATTGATCATGTCAAATTGGCACCCGAGGAAAGAACGGGAGCTTAAAAATTTGCAGGTTTACAGTAAACCAGGTAAAATTCTGGTAAAAAGGTAGAAGATTAAACCATGGCGGTAACAAAAAAAGTTCTTTATCAAAATTAAGTTTAAGGTGAAATGATTTTATAACTTTACAAACTGACCGAAAGATACGATAAGTTGATTTGCTTCCTGACCCACAGAGTCAAGAACCTTAAGAGCGGATGTCTGTAAATATCGACCAGAGGTGGGAAAAATAAAATTTCTGAAAAATCCCAAAAAATTGTGTAGACTCCCATAGGTATTCTAGTAATGAAAATATAAATTTTATTTTCATTGGATAAATATTTTGGCGATACGGCGAATGTCAAGTTCGGGCGATTGACGGCCTCCGCCAGACCGCTTTTTCGGGCCCCTAGACCGGGCTACGAAAAGACCACGATTTCAATCGAATTCAAATATCATTCAACCCAAATAGCTTCTTATCGTATTAAAAGGGGTTTAATACACATACTGAGTGGTCATGTTCTTGAATTGATCGCAACTGGAATATTTTATGGACTTTTTAATATCTACAAAATTTTAAGGCTTTTGCGCGAGCAAAATATGGTCAGATTCCAAAGGCCTAAAATCACATCCGATACATGATTTCTAACAGAAAAAGAAATTCTACGTTAAAAAACAATCTCTAAGCTTTCAAAATATGCTTTCAAAACTCCGGGCAACATATGAAATGAATTTTTGGGAACGCAAAATTCACAGAGCACTTGAGTGTAATTTGACCTTTCTGACTCGACGGTCAAGAGGTTCGGCGCGACACAAATCATTCCTGCAACAAATGTTTCAGCCAAAATTATACCTGCCAACTTTTTCTGAGATATAAGCGTGAGATTTTTATCCTGGGAGTGCTGGGATTTTTGAAGACGACACGATCATTTCCGAAGATTCCCGAAGAAGTCCGAAGTCTTTCGAAGACGTCCGAAGTCTGCCGAAGGCGAAGTTATCGAGTCACAGTCTTACGACGCGTATAAACGCGAGCTCGCTCCCAGTGCTTTTCACTTCAAAAGTCAGAGATCGCGAGGAAGGTATTGTCATTTATTCATTTTACACATGGTTTTGGTTCCTTACATGGGTCTGAGTTAACATATTTTTGGAAATTGTGTCAAGCAAGACGGCAACAACTCATTTTCCAATCAGGCGTGAGAAATTGGCCCGCAAGCGTGAGCCGGCGTGAGATCTAAGTTTTCAACCCGCAGGCGTGAGACTCACGCCTAAAGAGTGGGAGTTGGCAGGTATACAAAATGCGTTTCATTTAGGTAATCTCAAGTCCCACAGTGATACATAGATGCTTCATATACATTAGGTGGAAAGTTTCATGCCATTTTGTCAGCCGTAAAGAACTATTTCTCTGGCCTTCTGGTGCAGTAGTTGAACTCGCTCGCTAATTTAAACGTGTGGGTCAAGTTCTTATCACGAAACAGCGAAGTTTTCAAAATCTACACCAACTATCTATCCTGTCTAGTATATAATCAGGTCTACAATTTGTTTGTTTGTACCCTGAGTCCTTGTTTGACTTCATTTCGACAATGAAACTGAGACATGCAAACTACAGTGCAACGAAATTCCCGCTCGCTCGACATGTCACGTGCCACGTGAAAGGGCCGTTCTAGACTTGATTGCGTTACGTAAACACGACACAGCGACTTTCTATCTTACATGTTGTAGATATGCCATTTGAATGAACCGACAATCTGAATTCTTTTTTTTACCGCGCAGTTTTACTAGACTTGTCGGATTCCCGACGAAACCAAAAAAATCTTAGGACCGAAAATTAACCCCCCAAATTTTCAAGCCCTAATTTCTCCAAGCCCTGAAATTTTTCCGTGAAGGATCATTGTCAGGATCAGTAAATGTTTGTGGTTGGTTTATTCATCGTACCATCCGCTGAATAGACGATATTCGTATTCCCCGACGGCCCTGGGACGAGAGACTTCACAGCATGATTGCGAGGCTAAAGCGGGGAACTTTTTGGCAAAAACACAAACAAAAATTGGTTAGTCGCGGCTGAATCGCTGCAAAACGATAGAAATCAGCAAAAACCTGCAAGATTTAAAAGCTGAAACCTTACGGATAAGCTAAAGAGATATCTGTTTTCAAAAAACAAAACTGTGGGAAGAGCTGGTCGTCCTAACAGCAAAATTTAAAAAGCCACGAAGCAAAAAGAAGAAACATGAAGTAATCAAGAAAATGGTATATTGCGTCAAAATGTCAATACTCGAATCCTTTTTATAACATTTTATTCTTATTATTATTCTTTTCCTCTTGTGTGTATCTGTAGTGTGGAGTTTAAACTGCTCAGTATTATCGTCTATAGCAAACTCTGTGTTCAACTGCGTGCACGTTTTTGTACTCTCGCACAGTTGTTATCGAAGATAATGTAGACTTAAATTTAAAAATAAACTTTACCGATTCATCTTTGTTCAAACTGGTTTAACTTCCTTAAAATGCACATGGACTGTGTACAGAACGCTAAGCCCCGTCCTAATAAGTAATTATCCACTGAATGAGTCGTTTGGTTGACTTCAAATACACAAGATTTTGTATCCGCTCTGTTAGAAAATTTCAACTGCAAAGTAGGTGTAGTAACATCACTGTTTACTTTATCGCAGGCTTTCGGTAATTTACGTCCATTTCAATAAAAGGTGTTCTTTAAAAAGTTTAAAGGACACTGAAAATTACAATTAAAATGGCTTCGGGGATTTTGAGAACATATCTGTTTATATTAAATTATAAACTCGCTCACCAAGCACTCTTCTCATCAACATAATTATGGTTAGGATCGCTGTTTTTCCTGGTAATGAGGAGATCTTCCTTTTGTTGTTTGAATTAATGATCTCTCAAGTATTTAAGCCCTTCTGAACTTTACAATGTTGAAAATTTTCCTTAAATTCGCCAAACTCAGCCGCAGTTTTCTCATATTTGTTTGTCCTCTTGGCGAGAAGTTCCCCGCTTGAGCCTCGCATTCATGATTTAGGCCTACTCGTCCCAGGACTGTCGGAGAATACGAATACTGTCTGTTTTACTTTTTCTCATCTGACAGTCTGAACTGCACGGCCAGTATTGTACGCGTACAGTACTACACCAATAAGATTGTTTTGAATACCCTTTGAAATTCCTACTTAAATCAAGCTACCAAAATTTTCCTATCTCCAAAGAAATCCCGAGATGAAAAATTTCAAAACAAAAAAGAAATCCCTTTATGATCTCGGTAACTTCAACTCTCCCCTCCTCCTCCAAACCCCGCCTCGGGCCGGGCCTAGGGTCAGATATTATCTCTCTCCTCCGCAGAGGCTCCCGCTGGGTATCCCCATCAAAATATCAATAATCGAAAAAATAGAAAGCGCTCGGGGGACGATGGGATTATTGTTTGCGTCTTTCTTTTTGGTTGTTGAAAGTTGTTCGACACTTTTTCCCCTTGCTCTGTTTGTCCTGGTTTCTGTCAGTTTGGAAATATCCTAATGCGTTGTGCAATCGTATTGCTGTATAGGGCTAGTGTAAAGCACATGTCAAGTAAGGGCGTCCTACCACGGTCTAACGATTGCGGCGTCGATATTTATAGATTTTTGGACCGTCTTGTTTTACTAAGTTTACTCTGGTGCTGAAAATAGACCTGTGTTATTGCCAGCTAGTACAATTCTGCTTGCTTTT
>NC_133204.1:14608280-14610780 GCF_958299795.1 Porites lutea
AGCGTTGGAGATAAAAGGTTTTTTTTTTTGCCATAATGTTTACTTGCCTTGTGACTACAATAGTGCAATTGGTGGACAGCTTTAAGTTAGATTTAAAAAGTACCTAGCCTGCCAGAGGTATTGCACTCGTCGTGCAGTAGTGAGTAGACATGTACTAGCTTAGACCGAGAGTGCACTATAAAAGATTGATGTCGCAAGCGCAATGTCAGACAGTAGCAGGATTTTCTACAAGTAATTTGGGTGATTTCATGGGTTTGCGTAAAACCTTTTTTCCCCTCAAACCTCTGGTAATCATAAAATGTTTAAGTTTTTCCCTGACATACAAAGCTATTGTATGGTAGGTATTTCTTTGCAAGACTTTTCTGCGCTCAAAATTAAACTTCAAGATATTTTTTTTCTCAAATCACCTCTACCACTCTCCTCCCCCCCCCCCCCCTCAAAGGTCAAATGGTCGGCCCCTTATAAGGTCTTTGCACATGATAGGCCATATTAGCGTGTTGCAGAATCACTGCGAAAGACATTAGGGACCGGTCATTATTTATCCCCTGGGGATCAGTCGTAACTGAGAACCCAAAAGGGGGGATCGCTGAAAACTTTGGAAGGATTCAGAGGGGGGACCACTCAAATTTGCTTGGAAAATGAAGACATGTGGTTGGGGGGGGGGGGGCGGCGGCGGCGGGGATCGTGAAAGTCATCAAAAGTTATTTGGCGGGATCTCTTCAGGGAAGTAGCATTCAAAGGAAGGAACGGCTAGTATTCACCTTGTTTAGCCTCAAATCCTGCGCACCGCCCCCCCCCCCCTCCCCCAACCCCCCGGCGATAAATAATAACCAGTCGCTTAAGTTATAACAGGACGGGGTGAAACAAGCAAACGAACAAACAACAAGAAAGAACACGTAATGTACATATCGCGGTTAGAAACGCTCGGGGATCACAAGCCTGAGATCGGTAAAGCTGCATGGTAAGAAAAAAATTGAGATTGACTGTAGCCTGCGTAGCAAGCGTTTCCGCGCGAGTTAGTCGAGAACGTCGGGACGAGAGCAAAAAAAAAGGAATGACGGGGGAGGGGGAGGGGAAAGAAGGAATCGCTTGCCCGCAAACCCCACGATTTTGAAAAACTGCGTTCGCCCTCGAACGCAGCCTCTGATTGGTGCAGTGCTGGTAGTGTTGATTACTTAGCACTCGAAACATCAATCAAACCAGGTATGCTTTTTTGACGAGCGTCACAGATCTGGTCTCTTCTGATTTGTGGTCGCAGATTACAAATGCTATGGACTGATATTTATTTGAATCGTGTTTGTGCAAAGGTTTATGAGATCAGAGTCTTCAAAGTATATTTGGACATCGAGCAGTGGAGACTAAGGAAGGCCAATTTAATGGGAATGACGGCGTGCGGATCTGACTGGGAAAAAGCAAATGGACTGTTTGTTGGAGATAACATCAACGTAGCCAGAACATCAGTACTCAACACTGGCTAAAGCCGCCATAGACAAGCGATTTGTTAGCTTTTTGAAATGAAAAGATTCTTTTTGTTTATTGGAAATTTAGCGGCGTGTATTATAGAGAACGTTTCGACACGGACTGAAGAGCAGCCGCTCTGCAAAACTTATAGCCCGCGGAGTGAATTGTTCCGGACAAATCATTCAAGGTTTCATGACGAGATAAAGCGACACAATATAAAAAAAAGAAATTCCGCAGCAACCGCTTAGAGTTTTAACCTTCTTTTATCGTAAACCTTTTTTATTACAGTTGTCGCAATCGCCTGGAACGGGTTCTATTAGAGAACAAAGTAATTTTACAAGTCTGGCAATCCAGGGGTTATCTGTTCGTTATACGTACTTCTATTTTGACGAGCTGTCAATTTACAAACGAGCTGAACCGTGAAATATCAAGGGGCGTTTTTCAGAATCGTGGGGTTTGCGGGCAAGTGTTTCCTCTTCTCCCCTCCCCCTCCCTCTTCCACCTTTTTGTTTTTCGCTTCCGCTCTGACTTTCGCGCAATAACTCGATTGGAAACGCTTGCTACGCAGGCTAGTGACTGGCATACCTAAGACTCGATTTTTTTTTCACAACTCAGCAATGTTTACGTAACGCAATCAGGTCTAAAACCATTCTCGTCCCCAGAGCCACTCGGCTTAATTTGTAACCGACCAGTGACGAGCCCCTCGTTTCCCGACCACGTGACCAAGGAACGACGGGCTCTGGGGACGAGAATGGTCTAAAACGGCCCTTTCACGTGGCACGTGACTTGTCGAGCGAGCGGGAATTTCGTTTAGTTTGCATGTCTCAATTTCATTGTGGGAATGAAGTCAAACAAGGACACAAGGTACAAACGAAGAAATTGTAGACCTGATTATATACTAGACAGGATAGATAGTTGGTGTAGATTTTGAAAACTTCGCTGCTTCGTGATAAGAACTTGACCCACACGTTTACATTAGCGAGCGAGTTCAACTACTGCACCCGAAGGCCAGAGAAATAGTTCTTTACGGCTGACAAAA